>NW_006203787.1:484334-504324 GCF_000334495.1 Tupaia belangeri chinensis
ATAGCAGGATAGCATTGGGTACTTAGAGGGGTGTGTACAGAAGAGGAAACAGGTTGTGAAATCCCATCATCCAAAGCGACCAACAGATTTCCACTTCGTTACACCCAGAGAGTGCTTTCACAGTGCTGGCCACTCCCAGTTTGCGGAATCAAGACCAACATTTTAGTTTTTAATTGAATAGAACAGATTACATCAATACAATCTGCCCTTGTATCAAAGGATACATTTAGGAGTTGCTTCATGAAACTTCTGAAAGTTTATATATAAATCTGCCACCGGGTCTGCCTATAAAATGAAACAACATCTGAAGTTTTGTCCCAGCAGCAGCAAGACTGTTGGTGGAGTGGTATAATTTGCACGTTCTCCCCTCTGTATATTAGCACAATGAAAGAATAGCCAGGTTTGTTTGCAGATGGACCCACACTCTCCCTAGGAGCTGCCCAGAAGCATGGAATAAAGCCCTGGATCTGGCCCGTGACTCATAGCAGTAGCATGGCTTAGTAGGTGGAGTTAGGTGAGCTCCTTAACCTCGTGGTCATGATATCCCTTATAGCGTCCCGGCCTCTTCATCATTATAGAGGAATACCGTAACAAAGAGGTTGCCTGTAAGAACCCAGCACGGTGCCTGGTGGGTTAAGTTAACCAATTAATGTGACTTCCAGCCCCATCCACACTGCAGGTGCCACCTCACCTCTTCCAGAGGTTTTGGGGTATTGCTTCTGCATGTCCCCTCTTAGGATGGGCTCTGTGGATCTGCAGAGACTACAGAAAGCTCTAAACAAGCAAATTGAAGTGAGTGTGTAATTTACTAGAGTTCTCAGAAATGCATGGCTCAAAGAATACGTGAAATGAACCTTCATGAAGGTCTCCTCTTTGTCATAGCTTGCACAGAGAAGAGCCCTAAGAGAAATGCATTGAGAGACAGGTGTTTCAGCACCTCCCCTGTCAAGAAAAACATCCATTTTGTACTTGAAGCAATAAAAACCACCTTTTGTGTGCAGGTATTCTATAAATGTTTATTGACGTGAAAGGAGTAAATACCAAAGAGATGCTTTGACTGAAAAACCACTTGTGAATCTTCCCGGTGACTACACATTTTTTTATGATCAGGGATTTCCACGGAGCCCGGGAAGATTCTCAGTAGATATTAACTAAGGAACAGCAGACCAGGAGGCTTCCATTCTTTGACTTTTCTGGCTGACTTGACCATGGATCCAACAGGTCAAAGGCCTTTGTGTTTTCTCTGTTCCTATATAAGCCACCCTCTCCCCCTCAGCAAGGGGCAGTCCCCAGCTAGTCTGCCTGTCTCAGACTCCCATCCAGGTGTTAAACGTCTCTACTTAAGAAAGCAACTGCCCCACTCCAATACCCTGAGCAAAGCAAGCTAGTCTCAGGCAGCCTCTGCAGCTTTGGTGGAGGCTTTCCTTGTGAACATTCTGGCTCCTTGTCTGTCCCTTGCTGCCACCATCCTCCCTGGCTCTCTCTTACAGAACGGCGTTCCTCATGCCCGTAATTTCCTAGAGCGCTTACTTCATTCAGTCTGACTTGTGCAACGATTACTTTAAAAGATGCCCATCTGGGGACCAGCAGTTGGCATAATGGCCATGTCCCTGGGCTCCCATATAGTCGACCGCGGTTCGAATCCTGGACCTGGTGGCTTCAACTCACACCAGGCACGTGTGCGTGAGCACCCAAGATCCCGAGTGGAGAATGGAGGAGAAAGGATTGTGGCATGGCCATCCCCCCAGGGGATGATTTCTCGCTTTCTGTCTCTCTGTCTCTGTTTTTCTGGCAAGCGCACATGCCCTATAGCAAAAACCTCTCAAAAAAAATAAAAAATCAAAAAATTAAAAATGATGCCCATCTGGGTCAGCTGGTGACATGCTGGTTAAGGCACTGGTTCCCACATGGCCAACTAAGATGTTCGAATCCTGGACCTAGAAGCTTAGGGGGAAAAAATATGCATGCATGCCCCAAATCCCACCAGGAGAATGAAGGAGAGGGGACTGAGGTGTGGCCACACAATCTGGAGGGTGATTTCTCATTTTCTCTCTATCTCTCTCCAGTGACAGATGCGCCCTATAGCAAACTTTAAAAAAAAAAAAAAAATCCCCCATAGATCATGCACATCCTGAGGGCACAAGCTACACCCTGCTCGTTAATTCCCCACTGACCTTCACACACAATGCCCAGCCCATAGGAAGCGTCCAACACGGACAGGCCATCGCATTAGACTGAACATTTCATTTACGCATTCATGCCTAAAACAAGTCCCGGGGAACTCTCTCCTATAGAATGGGGAGAGAACATTCGAACAGGACAGAGACAGAAGGCTCCAGAAAAAGGAAGCTAGTGAGGTGACTGGAAGGCTCTCCTCTGCCATTCTAGCTGCCTCTCACCTCTCTAGATGCCACCTCCACCTGCTTGCCCAAAGCCCTACCACCTGTGCGCAGCTCCGATTCAGGGACTGGTTTTACCTGACAAGCAACTCTCCCAAACTGAAGCTTTGGAAGGCTTCCCAAATCTCTAATGAGAATGACGCTGCATTTCTGTTTAGAAGCCTTTTTACCACAGTCTCTAAGCATTTCTCACAGAAGAGCCAACTTTATTCAATCCTATCTTCCATTTGATTCCCACCCACAATCCTTCCCATCCAGGCCTTCGGGGCATGCTGGACTGAGTGGCCTCGAAGGGGGACTGGTCCTGCACAGCCCTAAGGCTTCCAGTGCTGGCCCTTCCCATTGTCACTTGCAGGCTGAACCAGCAGCTGTTACTGTCCCAGATTAACCCCCGACATTGCCCGGGAAGCAACGCTGGGAGCTCTTTCGCAATGGCGGGAAGGACGGTCCGACATATGTTCCCACGGCCGGAACAATGAGGAGCCTCCCTCCACGTCTCCTTCTCCCCCTGCGGGTTTGGCCAGAGCTCTCTGTGGGGCCTGGCAGAGGCACAGATGGACACAATGCTCTGTGCCCTCACCCATGCCAGGCTCCCTCGGGCATTTACATATGGTGACTCCCCCTGCCAAGTTCTTCACAAAAGCGAAACATTTTGTTTTGTTTTGTTTTCCTTCAGGGCTGACAGTGGCTTTGATGCTCAGAATATGTTCCATGAGAGGGACCAAAACAAATTAGACAGAGAGGACACATCCGCCTGCAGTGGTTTCTGCCCGGTGGACATGGAGAGGCTCAGAGGCCTGGGGGTTCTAGGCTGCATCTGAGTTCAACCACCCAGGGCTGGCCATTTTTTCTGACAGTCCATAGGTATCTTTTGCATGGACTCCACCATGACTTGAGCAACTAGGATATTCTCTAGGGACTGTCACCTTTATGTGGGTCCTCTTTATCTAGTCGCCCTTTTGCCCAGTGGTTAAGAAAACTGAATCCCACATGGGTGACCATGGTTCAAATCCCAGCCCTCCAAGACTTGAAAAACATGGTAGGGCATGTGTGTGCATACCCCAAATCCTGACAGGATAGAGAAATGGAGGAGAAGGGATCCTAGCATGACCACACCCCGTTGGGGGATAATTTGTCTGTCCCTTTGACAATTAAAAAAAAGAGAGAAAATACATGTAAATGAAGCGCATAGATTATGGGATGGAATACCACAACAAAGTAAAGAAAAATAGATGTTGCCAATCATACGTATCTTAAAAAAAAAAAAAACGGAAAGAAAAAAAAACTAGTAGAACAAAAATTAAAGGTACACAACGTGATAGAATGGTTTTTGTTCAAGATGATGAATGGAATAATATCCTGGATTTGATTACCACACACTACATGCATGCATTTTAAAAAAATCCATGATGTATCACACAAAGATGGACAACAATTAAATGTAATTAAGAAATTATTTTAGAAAAAAACTTTTAAAGTATAAAAGAGAAAAGAAGCAAGAGAGGAAAAAGAAAAAAAAAGTGTTAAACATAAATGCAAACAAATGCATTTTGCGTTTTCAGCATTCATGGATAACCACAATGAGGTTCAGGCCGGGCAGCCGTTGTTAGGGTCCTCCTTAAGAGATGGACAAAAGCCCTCCGAGCTGGTATCAGTGAGTACCCAAATGCAGACGGTGTGACACGTTTGCTTTTCTTTTTCCTCCTCTATCCTTTCCCCCAGCACAGCTGGCTTCTCAGAACAAGGCTCTGATGGAGAAATTATAGCCCAGGACTAGACAAGAAAAACCATCTCAAGCCATTTCTACGTACGAATGCAAAGGCTGAAACCTAGCCATGAAGTCCCAGGTCTTACTTTTCCTGAATGGTCTATGCTGACTCACAGGTGAGCTTCTAGTCTGATGGACTCTTCAGGCGAGAGTCGTCCCCCTCCCACTGTGTGCATAGAGCTCTCTGCCAATACTAGAGAAATGAATCACTGACATGATTGTACCACGGAGTGGAAGCAGTACAGGTTGCAATCCAATAGATTCAATGTGTTTCAGCTTGTTTTGTCACTTATAATGTCTGCAATGTAGACCGTGTTTTCTCCACCAAACTGCAGTTTCCTCAACAGCGTGGAGAATAGGAATTGCCTCTTTTTGGAGTTGTTAGAAAATGAGATGCAATCTCAGGTAAAATCATCTAATGCTGTTGCGGGCACAGAATTGTTTTTCAATAGCCATGGCTTTCTCTCCTTTTCCCTTCATCCTCCTCTACCTGAGAAAAACAAAAGCCATCCTCTTGTCTGCACAAGAGAATCACAACCTCCCAATCATTTGAGACTTTCCTGTGTTACGAGGGAAACAGAAGTTAAACATCAAGAGATACAGAGATTTAATTGTGCTCTGGGACTGTGTCTTCCCTGTGCCCTCAACTCCCAACCTCAAGATTAAAGCTGAGAATATGATTCTGTGTCTAAATGATCGAAATACCGCTGGCATCAAGCTGCAGGAACCACCAATGGAAACTTGGCCAGTGGTCCCCGCTCCGATCTGTCTGACACATTTGGATCTCATTGGCAATCTTCTTTAAAGCAGCCAAAATATATAGTGTCATACACAGCCCAGATCAAAGCAGAGGCAAACTTGCTAGCGGCCTCTGAGCTTTGCTTGCCAAAACTTAGGCAGGCCGGTCTGTGGGTTTTGTTTAGAAACAGGTAAATGCATGCAACCTTGTTTAGAGAAAGCCCCTAAAGACCCTGTTTTAGCTAGTTTGGATCCAAAACATGAAGGAACAAGAAAAAGCATTCAGTGTAAGTGGCAGCTTGGGTGGTCAGAAGGAGAGCCCAACTTATTTTCACCCTGCCTCTGAATAGATGGGAAATAATATTTTCTTCTGTGCTTTCATGTAATGAGCAACTTAGGGATTTCAGTAAGAGTATGCCCCAGGCCTAAGCTCAGAAATGTCAGCTATGCCTAAAAACAATGTAAAACCCATTATTTCATTTCAAAATTTTATTTTCTTCTTTCAATAAAAAACAACAAAAAGAATACTTCTACTTTTAGCATTATACAGAAAGACCTATCCACCAGAACTTAAATGATAAATACTCCCATTGAACGCTGTTAATCTTTCTAACAGTGAAGGCCTGTAAAAACTGTGGACCTTCTTCCCAGAAAAATACAACTATAAATACAATTCGGCACGTAATTTTAGCACCAAAAGACTTTGTTAGCACCTCCCATGGACCCCTTTAGACTCTCCACTTGCTAGGTTAAAGGTTCTTATGCTTAAATCTATTAAACAGAGAGGCCAGCAGGTAGTGTAGTGGTTATGGTGCTGGATTCCCACATGGCTGACTGCAGTTCAAGTCCCAGACCCAGCGGCTTGAAACTCACGTTGGGAGTGTGTGTGGGTGTGTGTGTGTGCCCAATATCCCAAGAGGAGAGTGGAGAAAGGATTGTAGCATGGCCACCCCCTAGAGGGTTATTTTTGCTTTCTGTCTCTGTCTCTGTCTTTCCAGCAAGTATGCATGCCCTATAGCAAAAATATCTCTCAAAAAAAAAAAAAACTATTGAATAGAAGGACAAAACCATTTCCTAAATGTTGATTTACCTATGTAAGTCTGTCACTACTTCTGCGTCACTCATGCCAGCCTTAGCCAGTTACCCATTCCCATGGGGACCTCAGGTTCATCAGTCAGATGCTCCCCATTCATCCTCAGAACCTGTCAGGATATCTGCTACGCAGTCCCAGACGGGCTGTGGCCCAAACTCTGAAATATCTCAGTATGAAATGATACAAAGAAGATAGGAGAAAGCATTCAGACATGGGACTCATTCATTCACTCAACAGATATATTTGCTAAGCATCTATTATGTGACACTATTCAAGCCACTTGGCATACCAAGCGAACGATACAGCTATGACATTATTTTTTTTTTTTCACAGAGCTTATACCCACGGCTGATTGTTTGATAGTTTTGCCCAAATGCATGTGTTGGGATTTGGTGGTGACAGGATTAAGAGAAGGAAAACTTCATGGGACTCTGGTGTTGAAAGGTGAAGCCTTTGGGAGGAGGTCAGGATGGAAGTTACAGCAGGGCCCCTACGACCCCCATGGGCTCCTGGTGAGTTTATACAGAGAGGGGAGGAGACCAGGTCGGGGACCATGGAGACAGACACGTGTGCTCTTACCCTCTGCCACGTGGTACGGCAGTCAGAAGGGCCTCGCCAAATGTGTACCCTGGGCCTCGGACTTCCAAACCGTGAGCCGAATAAGCTCCTATTTTATAAATTACCAGACTCAGATATTTTCTGTTATTAACAACACATGGACTAGAATGCCCATGTCCGAAACTTGACCCTGCAAGCGATCTAAATTTACCACATCAAGTTACCTACACTTTATAAGACAACCAATCCTGAAGAGTCACAAAACAAATTCCAGCTCACGGCTAGAAGAAACCACTGGACTGTCAAGAAAGCTAAAGATATAGAAAATAATCAAATGGGAGAGACCACAGAAAGACAAGGAAGACCCGTTATTCAGTAAGAGGCGGGTTTGGATTCTTTGTATAAGTCTTAGAAAGACTTTTGTTTATTCGTTAAAGAAGAGATTAATGGGACCAGCAGTTAGCGTAATGGCTATGTCGCTGGACTCCCACGTAGTCGACCGCCGTTTGCGTCCCGGACCCGGTGGCTTAAAACTCACGCCGGGCGCGTGTGCGTGCGTGCCCAAGATCCCAAGAGGAGAATGGAGCAGAAGGGATTGTGGCGTGACCATCCCCCCTGGGGGGTGATTTCTTGCTTTCTCCCTGTCTCTGTCTGTCTGGCGAGCACATGTGCCCTATAGCAAAAACCTCTCCGAAAAAAAAAAAAAAAGAAGAAGAGATTCATAACCTGCACCTTGTAAATGGTAGCAAATATTATTTTAAATGGTAGTGTCAAAGCACCTGGCACATAGTGGACATTCCAATATTATTCATTATTATTACTGTTACTACTATGGGAAAAATAAGAGGGGCCAACTGTCCCTTGATCACATGAGTAAGTTTTTCAGATATCTGTGCTACGCCAGCCACCACATTTGGAACGTGTTCCATTCCACACCTACTTCCTGAGCATTAGGATAAAACCTAAAGGGTTATAAAAATAATTCCAACTCTTAGGGCCAGCAGGTGGTGTGGTGGTTAAGGGGCTGGACTTCCACAGGGTCGACTGTGGTTCGACTCCTGGACCTGGAGGCTTGCTTTCTCACTTTCTCTCTCCCCGTTCCCGCCCCCCCCCCTCTGTCCTTCTCTGGTCAAATTAAATAAAGTTCAATAAAATAATTTTTAAAATAATCATAACAATTCCAACTCTCACCCAGAAGGGCTCCTTGCAATGTCAAAAATACTAAGGTTGTGTTGTGTAATGAGAACAGGGTGACCTAAGAAAGATAATGATAGTCAGAGTGACCACAAGGACGCCAGCAAAAGGTTGGACTAACTGGCCAAGAACCACAAATCTAGGGTTTTGTAAACAGAAAAACACAGAATGGCCTGGTTCTATCAAGGCAGAAAAGGGGCACTATGTTTCTGAATTTTAGCCCTCAAGAAAAATATTGAAATATCAAGATTGTTTAAAGAAAACATTGGGAAAAAGGAAACCAGTCGTCTCTCTGCAGAACATAAGGCATAACCCTTTAAATACGATGTCAACTTTCAAAGAAATTATTCATTTTCAAGGAAGATTCGCAAAGCTCTACCCCGTGTGTGTTATCGATTCATTTGCCTCTGAGCTTGAAATCCATCCTTCATTGCCTGCTCTGTAAAAATGCTTATGGGCCCTTTAATGTTTCTTCTTTGCAGCTGCCATGGTGTTAAGCTTTGTGAGTGGATGGGTATAGAGAATCCCTGGAGGTGAAAGGGGTTTTCTTTTCCCTGGTGGTTCTGGTACGCTTCTCTTGTCAGGATCATGCAGCATCTGACTTCTCTAGTCCTGGGCTCCCATAGTGTGTGTTCCTGTAGCGTGTGGTTCTCCATGATCTGACATCATCAATGAACCATTTCTACATGAGCAGCTTCTCTGGCACCTGGAGCACAGGGCAACCAGCAGTGGTCAATGGCCGGCAGCTTCCCCGTCACGCCCTCAAGAGGCATTGCAATGGATCTCAAAGCGTGGCACCTCCCTGTGGACGGCTTCCAAGCACCTTGGAGGGCAGATGTCCTGCAAAGTTCATACGTACAGCACCTCAGGGACTCCTTCTGCACACAGTGAGCCACAGCTGTGCCTGCTCGGAGGTCTTAATCTCATCCCTGAGGGAGAAGAAAGCCTCTTTCTTGAGTGTTGGAAGTAATGGTTGCTCCTTGTAGCTGTGACTCCAGAAATATTTAGAGTTTTCTTTACTTCTTAGGGCCATCCCATGGTATGAAAGTAGTTCGTTTTCATTTGTTTTTAATTTGCTAAAGGGAGAGTATGTTTGCTGGAGGAAAGAAACACAGAGACAGAGAGAGAGAGCAAAAAAGCAGCCTCCATGGGGAACAGAGGCACACTGCAATCCCTTCTCTGTCTCTCCCTACTTTGGGGATTTTGGGCACACACACCCAGCGTGTTTCTCAAGGCACCAGGTCCAGGACACGAGCTGTGCAGTTGACCCCACGTGGGATCAAGCCTCCCTAACCACCACACCACGGGCTCACTCAGGACATGATCCTCTGTGTTAAACTCCCGTTATTCTAATTACCATGTAGTTCTGTCTTCTGGCTGGATCTCAACTTAGCGCCTTTTGAGTTCACTCCGATCATAAAGACATTGTTTTAAGAAAGTAAAGTGGTGTTTCTCCATGTATAGTAATACACAACTATCATTTCAGAAATTAAAGATTTTTTTGTCATCAAAATGGAAAATGAGAGCACAATTCTTTCAGTGACCACTCAAGGAAAATGAATTACTCCCTGTTTTGTACCATCATTCCACTTAGAATATGCTCCATTATTGGACGCTGTATTAGTTGAGTCTGTCTCTTCATTTAGAATATTGAAGGCATAGCTCATATTTTAATTGTTTCTGTGTCCCACACACCCAGCAAATTGTTTAGTACTCAATAGGAGCTTCTGAAGCAAGCTTTGTCCAAGGTACGACAACCAGTTCACTGCAGAGCTGACGTAGCTTGGCTTTCTTTTCAAAGCCATAGTTATGTTTATCCTTTTGATTTTCAAGAAGTTGGACCCTCTATAATTAAAATAGCTCTAAGCTTAGTGACATACTCAGTCTGCTCTGTTACTAACGTTGAACTTTTCCTTCACATTGGTTTGGGTTCATCCTTTTCATTGAATGCGATTACTGATGTCTTCTTGGTAATCTACAAGAAATCATATTCTACCTTGATCAGATGTTGTGTTTATCTTAGTATTAAAACCAAAAATGTAATGATAAAGGAAAGTTTAAGTGAGGTGGAAAGAGCATATGAGAACTCTTAGCACAATCTGCTCAATATATTAAACAAAAGAAACTCTAAAGGTTTTCAAATTATAGTAGCTAACAAAGAATATAAAAGCTACAATATTAATAGCAAAGTTAAACTTAAGACAAAAAACATCAAATGAAACAATGAAAGTAATATTACTTGGGGCTGGCAGGTGGTATGGTGGGTAAGGTGGTAGACTCGCATATGATCAACCACAGTTTGAGTTTCGGACCTGGCAGCCTGCTTTCTCACTTTCCTTCTCTCTCTCTCTCTCTCTCTGGTCAAATTTTAAAAATAATAGTAACTTAAACAAATAATCCTTAAAAAGAGAATGCAATACTACTTTTATAAAAGGTAGAATATAAATGTAAGTATAATATTCATGATCATACCTGCATCAAACAACGAAGTGTATGTGGGTGTTGGATTATATAAGACAGAATTCAGTGTTAGAACGGTAGATCTGAAGAAACGTAAGTATCTCTTCTCTTTCCATGAGATCTTTTAATATTATAATTATAGCAGTATTTTTTTAAGAATTATTTTATTTAAATTTATTCATTTATTTAAATTTGACCAGAGAAGGACAGAGCAAGAGAGGTTAAGTGAGAAAGCAAGCTGCCAAGTCTGGGACTCGAACCACAGTCGGCCATGTGGGAGTCCAGCACCTGCAACCACCATGCCACCTGCAGATCCCTATTGCAGTAATTTCAAAAGTGTAAGCCTCCAGGGGCCAGCAGGTGGCGTGTGTGTGCATGCATGCCCAAAATCCCAGGAGACTGGAAGGAAGGGATTGAGTGTGGCCATCATCCCTGAGGAGTGATTTCTCACCTTCCCTCTCTCCCTCTCTCTCTCCCATCAGCATATACGCTCTATGGGGGGGGGGGGAGGGGTGTGAGGAGACTTGACAAAAAAAAAGAAAAGAAAAAGACAAAAGTATAGCCTCACAAAGTGAAGAATAATGAGAGCAGCAGGCCATCAGTGGCTGCGGCAGTTTAATAAATTATTCAAATATAGAACACAATGGAAAAGCCTTGGCCAATGGATGAAGCAATGAAAGTGGCCACTTTATATAAACCAGGGGGCTGGGGTGGGGCAAGCTGCACTGCAATAAAGAGAATTACTTATTTGAAAGACCCAAAAGCAAACCTGGACTAGGAAGCAATTTCTACCAACCGACAGGGTGAGAACTGCGTCTGAAAGGGGAGGGCTGGCCGAAGGTCTCCATAACAAACAGCCTGCCACAGCCCTGCACGTCCCCTCTTGAGCCAGCAAAGGCTGGAACGAGACATTTACCCTTAGGCCAGAACTAATAAATAGTGTTTTCCAAAGGAAGTCGATAAAATGCCCAGAGAAAACCAAGGCAACAAACGTGGGTGTTGGCACAGGAGAGAAAATCCTTTCTAACTGTGGCACTCAGAGGACTCCAGCGTCAAGGACAATTCCCGGATCACTCAGCTCAGAGAACGCCTGCCACTCACAGAATTCAGCCACATCCAGAACTCATCGTTCAGTTCCTCATTCTAGATGTGGACAGAGACCCCAAACATTTAACGGGCCAGGCAGGGGTGCGGCAGTAAACGCAATGCTCTGTGAGGCCGCCCCACGTGGGAAGGTTACCGGTTTACGTCCTGAGACCTCCCTGAGCATGCCAGCCATGCACGCGCCTAGGATGTGGGGCTGGCTGGAGCTGGGGGTGGGCCAGTGTCAAGGCCATCTTGGGGATGCCGGATCTCTGTCTCTGCCTTTCTCTCTCATTCATGGAATGAATGAATAAATATATAAAGTGTTAAGAAATCATTTTTAAAAGTTTGGAAGAAGACAGCAACCTGAAAGACTAAATTGTGAAGAACTTTTACGAGTAAAATTCTTCTTAAAATCTTTTTAAACTATTTTTTAAATTATTTAACTTTTTTATTATTTACTTTTTTTTTTATTTGACCAGAGAGGGACAGAGCAAAAGAGAGAGACAGAGAGAGAGAGGAAGCAAGCCACCAGGTCCGGGACTCAAACTGTGGTAGGCCACGTGGGAGTCCAGGGGCCTCAACCACCACGCCACCTGCCAACCCTCTACTTAGAATCTTAAAGGTGTTATAAGTTTCAACCATTACAGGGTGCAACGGAAAATAAGAGGTCTTAGAGATTAAAATTATAATTGCTAATACACACAACAAAATAGAAGCGTTAGGATTGTGCTGAGCACTGGCCTGGTGGAATGTATTCTATCAGGTACATCAATGAATGGAAAGTTCTTTACATGGATCAAAACCCATATTACAGAGGAGAAAGTGCCTCTATAACCCACCAGTAACTTTTCCATTCTGCACAGTGATTTCTTCTATTGGTTTATTCAGCACATAGGTACCTCCATAAATAGCACTTAGCCTGGCAAATCCTTGTGGCAGCGCTCCAAGGCCATAGAATGGATAAAGGTATAGGCTTAGCTGTATCTTGCCAAGGACTCACTGTAAAGTACAATCCTATTAATGGTTTCACAACATGGTTGATGTAAGTGGGCATCAGTTCTGTAAAGTGCGACAGCATGACGTAAAAAACCACCACGCCACCTGCCAACCCTCTACTTAGAATCTTAAAGGTGTTATAAGTTTCAACCATTACAGGGTGCAACGGAAAATAAGAGGTCTTAGAGATTAAAATTATAATTGCTAATACACACAACAAAATAGAAGCGTTAGGATTGTGCTGAGCACTGGCCTGGTGGAATGTATTCTATCAGGTACATCAATGAATGGAAAGTTCTTTACATGGATCAAAACCCATATTACAGAGGAG
The DNA here is from genome assembly GCF_000334495.1 of Tupaia belangeri chinensis. NCBI lineage: Eukaryota > Metazoa > Chordata > Mammalia > Scandentia > Tupaiidae > Tupaia > Tupaia belangeri. The sequence goes on from NW_006203787.1 coordinate 496,958, forward strand.
AAAGTGCCTCTATAACCCACCAGTAACTTTTCCATTCTGCACAGTGATTTCTTCTATTGGTTTATTCAGCACATAGGTACCTCCATAAATAGCACTTAGCCTGGCAAATCCTTGTGGCAGCGCTCCAAGGCCATAGAATGGATAAAGGTATAGGCTTAGCTGTATCTTGCCAAGGACTCACTGTAAAGTACAATCCTATTAATGGTTTCACAACATGGTTGATGTAAGTGGGCATCAGTTCTGTAAAGTGCGACAGCATGACGTAAAATCTATCACGTCTTGGCCCAAATCAAATTTCTGGTGCACATCTTGCATTGAAGTCTTCTTAGGATCAACACCCTCAAAAGTTCTCAAATCTTTTTGCTCAAAGTTGGCAACATACATTAGGAAATTTCCTGAAGCGATGTTTTCAATCCCATTAAGCTATGCTAGGGCTTCTTGACTTGGTGAAAGAATCTTGAAGATTTTTCCTCCTATAGAGACAAAGTTCCCTCAGTCACTTGGAAATCCAGATAATATGTAACCTCTGTATAAAGCAGCATCGTAACCAGCTGACTACTAGCCCTAGGAACTAGGGAATTATGTCAACATTTTAGCCTTTTCCTCTCTGCACTGATGCTGGTGTTGCTCCTGGTATTTTAAATCTTGTGTATAAATCTCCCAGCGATGTTACAGACGCACATGCTGCCCCACTACGTACACGTAGGTTTCGTCTCCCTCATTATCAACATTCTCCAGCAGAGTGGTTAGTTGTTACCATCAGTGACCATACAGTGATGCAGTATAGTCACCCAACATCTACAATTTACATTATGTTTCACTCCTAATGTACACTGCCTAGTTTAGACAAACACATAATGACGTGTACCGACCATTATAGCATCACACAAAAGTATTTTCAGTGCCCTACAGATAATAAAACTAACAACAGGGCCAGCAGGCATCTGGGTGGTTGAGGCTCTGGACCCCCACATGGCCAACCATGGTTTGAATTCCAGACCTAGCGTGTTTCTCTCTCTCTCTCTCTCTCTCTCTCTCTCTTTCTCTCTCTCTCGTGAGCACATGTGTCCTACAGCAGCTATAAACAATAAATAAAATTAAATAATTTAGAAAAGCAACAGATATTTAATGAGCAATTATGGAGTACCAGAAACAGATACTTCTTCTGTTCTAACTAGAGAAAAAAAAAATATATATATATATAAAATATTTTACAAATGAAGGTGGGGAAAGGATGGAAAGAAGAAGAGGAAAATAAGGATGCTAATACTAATAGCCTTATTTTTATAAAGTGGGGACTTAGATATTGTCTATCATTGTTGGAAAGAGGAATGGAGGTTTTAATTTTTAAGACTGGAAAGGTAATGTCAAATTAAATTAAATTTGACCTAAAATTGACCTTGTATGCAGTGAGCTGCAACCTAACTTAGGACGTACACAAACCACAGCATAACTTGAGAGTATATCCTTGCCACAACAGCTGAGTTTTGGCCAAGTTTCAGCCAATCACAGGCAGCAAACTGCCAAAGATGTGTCTAAAAATGGTAAATGTGAAGCTGTAACCAATACAGCTATTCCTGTACACCACTTCTTTTTTCTCTATATAAATATTGCCTCCCTACATTCCTGGGTGTGGGTCTCAGAACCCTTACTAGTTCGGGGTACTGCCCAACTCATGAATTGGTTCTTTGATCAAATAAACTTTAAATTTAATTTGCTTAAAAGTTTTTATTTTCACTGTAACAAAGAAAGGAATTAAAAGTAATGATGTAAAATACTGGAAGGTGGAAGAAATTCAAATGAGTGAGTGAACTCCCCCCAACTAGAGGCAGGAAATCAACTAATATCATGGGTAGAGCAAAATGAATTTTGCAGGACCAGCAGTTAGCGTAATGGCTATGTAGCTGGATTCCCACATAGTCGACCGCGGTTTGCGTCCTGAACCCAGTGGCTTAAAACTCATGCCGGGCGTGTGTGCATGTGTGCCCAAGATCCTGAGAGGAGAATGGAGGAGAAGGGACTGCAGCGTGGCCATCCCCCCTGGGGGGTGATTTCTTGCTTTCTATCTCTCTGTCTCTGTCTGTCTGGCGAGCGCATGCACCCTATAGCAAAAACCTCTAAAAAAAAAAATGAATTTTGCAAACAAGAGTTTGTTGTTTATATATACTACTTAGACATACAGAGTCATTATCAGATGAACTCAAAAACAAAGTAGTTAAAAAGGGGTTAGGCCCAGCCTCCATGGCATCGTTGACAGTGTACTAGACTTTGGAGCTGGAAGCCACATGCCAACCTCAATTAGAATCCCCAGCCTGGTTGGTCCAAAAACTCACTGGGCATGTGCAGGGGTGCCCATGATCCTGGCAGGCTAGACAATGGGAGGAAGGGGATTTGGTCATGACTAAGTCCCTTGGAGGGTGCTTCTCTTTCTCTCTCTCTTTCTCTCTCTCTCTCTCTCATGCACATACATGAGGTCTATCATTAATTTAAAAAATTTTTTAATTGAATAAAAGAGTTGCCTGGGGGTCAACAGGTGGCATGGAGGTTAAGGTGCTGGATCCCACATGGGTGATGTGTGGTTCAAGTCCCAGACCCAACAGCTTGAAAATCATGCCGGGTACATATGCGTGCATATCCAAAATCCAGAGAGGAAACAGAAGAAAAAAGGATTTTGCTGTGGACATCCCTATTGGAGGGTGATTTTTCACTTTCTCCTTCTCCCTGACAAGTGCATGCATCCTATAGCAAAAACTAAAATAAATATATACATAAAATAATAAATGAAGAGTTGCCTGGATGTCAACTAAAGATAGAGAGAAGACTCTTGTTTTATGCTATCATTTTTAATTTTTCATGTCAACAAAATATACCAACAGTATGTTAAAACATGAATTTTTACTGAAATAAGATAATTTTAAAAGGCACTAAAAAATAAAAGGAAATTGAGAGTTCTCTTTCCCACTATATAAGATGGCAGGTGAAAAAGCTGCGAAGCAGGATACTAAGGAGAAGAAACCTGAAGCCAAGAAGGCTGATGCCAGTGATAAGGTTAAAAAGGGTGACCCCAAGGCTAAAAAGCCCAAGAAGGGGATGCCCCATTGCAGCCAAAACCCGTCCTAGTCTGGGGCATCGGCAGATACTTCTGATCTGCCATGTATTCCAGGAAGGCCGTGTACAGGAGGAAATACTCGGCCACTAAATCCAGGATCGAAAAGAAAAAGAAGGAGAAGGTTCTTGCCACTGTCACAAAACCAGTTGGTGGAGATAAGAATGGTGGTACCCGGGTGGTTAAACTGCGCAAAATGCCTAGGTATTATCCTACTGAAGATGTGCCTCGAAAGCTGTTGAGCCATAGCAAAAACCCCTTCAGTCAGCATGTGAGAAAGCTGCGAGCCAGCATCACTCACAGGACCATTCTGATCATCTTCACTGGACGCCACAGAGGCAAGAGAGTAGATTTCCTGAAGCAGCTGAGCAGTGGCTTGCTACTTGTAACTGGACTGCTTGTTATCAATCGAGTTGCTCTGCATAGAACACACCAAAAATTTGCCACCTCCACTAAAATTGATATTAGCAAAGTAAAAATCCCAAAGTACCTTACAGATGCTTATTTCAAGAAAAAGAAGCTGCGGAAGCCCAGACACCAGGAAGGTGAGATCTTCAACACAGAGGAGAAATACGAGATTTCAGAGCAGCACAAAGGTGATTAACTGATCATATTTTAAAAAGGAAATTGATAAAACTGAGATCGTAAGGGGAAATTAACACCTTCCCTCCATGTAGATAAAGTAGATTAACAGTAAGCAAAGATAAAATAGAATTGTATAATAGAATTACTAAGGTTCCAATTTTATCAAGTTTCTTTCTTTCATGACAGAGAGAGAAAGACAAGGACCTGCAATGGGGTCCCACACTGTGAGGCTCCCCTGCCCTCCCAGTCGGCCAGGATTATGGGCACACACACACACACACATACCTGGTGTATGCAGGATGGCCCAGGAGCTGACCACAATCTTCTATGTGTCTTCCAGCATTGTGGAGCATGTGTGCCCCCGGTATGCTGCCATGGCCAAGCCAAGATTCAGTTTTATGTATCGAACTTTGTCCCTTTGGGAGAAAATACTTCTTTATGGGATACTTTCTAACTTTTTTTTTTCCTGCAAGAAAACACAATGGGAAACTTTTTTTTGTTTAGGTTTTTGCTGAGGGTAAGTACACTCACCAGAGAGACAGAGACAGTGAGATGGAGAGAAATCACCACCCAGATGGGATGGCCATGCCACAATCCCTTCTCCTTCACTCTCCTCCTGGGATTTTGGGCATGCAAGCACAAGTGCCCAGCATGAGTTTCAAGCCACTGGGTCTGGAACTAGACCTCGATTGTGAGCAATATCCAGAGAGCTTGGAGGGAGACTCTGAGCCTCAAATGAGAACACAGCACTAGCCAGTGACCCACACTTGGGTGCATATGGCCAAAATCCTGAGAGGAGAATAGAGGAGAAGGGATTGTGGCATGGCCATTCCTCCTGGGATTGTGGAGGTGATTTCTCACTTTTTCTGTCTCTGTGTCTCCAGTGAGTGCGTGTGCTCTATAGCATGCTGAGACTCTTAGCTCAGAGAGACTCTGAGCACAGAACCCACATCATATAGGACTTCCAATCTATAGAAAACGAAGTAATAAATATGTTAAGTTGCTTTTTAAAAATTATAATAATGTTAAGAGGTCCTGAGCTGGTTTGTGTAAGATGTGGATTCAGATTCCATTAGGTCATCAGAAGAGTCATGATGTGTTTTCCTACGCAAACACTCATCACGACTTTTCTGACCACTCCATAAGTTTGCCATTAATTTGCTTTATGAGCTTGTGCCATGCCCCCTAAGTCCTGAGTCCCATCTGCTATCTGGAAATTGACAGGGTAGAGGGCAGATATTACTGTCTACTTTCTGGAATAATAACAAAACAAAAAGAAACATAATTGAAAATACTTTGCATACCATACATGTAAGTTTGGCTTTTAAAGTTTCCTCTGACCTCATCACTACTTGGGAGGAGAGCCAGGCCTGGAACTGAAGCCCTCTTACTCCAAGTTAAATGTCTGTCCCAGCCCCTCTGCCTGGACTGGCACAGAGCACGGAGGACAGAGGCCACTGCATGCTTGCTCTGTGCCCAGCGTGACACCAGATCTGCCAGCCCTCTCCCAATACCCCATTCATGTGCCCTTGTGGTGCCAAAGTCCTGGGCCAACCTGGAATCGGGGCATGGCAGGCCGACCTCATTTGCTTTTGGTTAGATGAATGGGTTTGGCTTCAAAATACAAGCCCAGGCTGGTCAATAATCAGAAGTCTCACACCTTACCTCATGAAAGCCTCCGTGTTCGTTTTATTTGAATGTGTTCGATAGGAGTAGTATAAACCACCCATCCACACTCACAAAGGAAAATACACCACCTCGTATCATGCAAGGTCTCTAAGGAAACACAAGATAAAATGTCTAACATTAGACTTAACGGCTTCACATCAAAAGCCTGAATTCCAGCTTAAACACACAAAAATGCAAAAGTGAAGACAAATATGACACTGATAAGGCTGAAAATCATAATGCCAGAAGATGGAATTCAAAGTACAACTTCTTTATAGACATCAGAAATTAAGTTCATTATCTAGAGCCCCAATTTCTAGCTTTTGAGGCTGCCAATCAGTTGTTTTATTTAACGATAGGCCACAAATACACATCTGAGTACAAGCTGATGATGTTAACAGGAGGATTTGCACATGAGCTAACAGTCGCTTTGAGTCTTGACTCTAAACATCAGGAGGAATCTGTGAGAATGCATGAGGGGTCTTAGAAAAGCTCACAGAAAAATGTGTATTGAAAAAAAAAAAACATGCACAGATTTTAAAAGTTTTTGCACCAAAATAAACTCACACCTTACTTATTTCCAATTTTCCACGTGTGTTCTGAAGCACCCTCACCTACACATGAAGGGGAGGGGTAAGCCCCCAGAATTTGGAATAAGTGTCCAGATTCAGCAGAACTGGGGTCCTAATATTGGCAAGTCACATGTATGCCCCCCTGGTATTCCTCTAATGAATCCCCCTTGTCTCCTGACCTTTTCTAGCTATGCGGGTGATGGGAGCTAATCTTAAGGGTGCCCATCTGCTCTCCACATTCTCAGATACACCAAAATAGACACTAAGTGAGGATTTGAAGTAATTAATTATTCTCTTACATACACCTCTTTGATGCAAATAATCCAGAGGGTGATGTGTTCTCTTGGGACTCAGACTGTGGGGGAGCTCTGGCTTGGAATTGCTGACCAAGGGCAAGGGCATCAACATGCTTTCAAGGAATTCTGCATTCTTCAGCTGTCACTCAGCAGTAGAGTGACCCTTGGTAAGAAATGAACCCAAATGCATTGCTTTTTCTATGAAATTGTTCTAATACCTGCACCATTTACCTCACAGAATCATTTTTCAAAAGTTCTTCAAGTGTATGTAGAAATATACAAATAAAATATATTAAAATCTCTATTTCACAAAGAGGAGAAATTTATTTCCTTCTCTCTCATAATGTCGAGTTGGACTCTAACTTCGGGGTCTAAAGAAAAACTAGATTTATTATCTAAGAAGTGAAAATAATTAAATTACAGAAAAAAAGCTCATTATAATTCTCTTCCCAACTCACCAGATTCATAATTTACATTGCAATGAGTCTGCTGGCTAGGGCATTGATGAAAATCACTGCTCTATAAAATGGTTCATTCAATATGTCTTTGGGAATGCAAATTCCAGTTTAGCAAACAATACACACGCTTGAAAAATGCAATATAATGTTGACACTGTAGGAGTTGATTAAGAAAATCAAGAAACCATAACCCCAAAATGTTTTCAATGATCTTGCTGATTTCTTCCAAAATTAACGATTAGGAAAGGAAATTGGAACTGTAAGTTAATTGTAAACCTTCGTATTCAGTATCATTTTAGAAGCACGTAAGATTCAATAAAAAGACTTCAACGCCAGTACAGGAACGTGAATTTTCGTTTTGCAGAAACCCAAGTTCTACTTGTTAACCAACTTCTGGCACTCAACTTTAGGCAAGCCATACCCTGAATACTAATCGGGTGGAAATGACCATAAGTTAACACTTCATTCCTCCATAGACTTTTGGAAAGTTAGAAGTAACCTCAGATGTAACCAACCCCTATTTTACAGAACCAATGGCTTTGATCCCTGGCAACATTTTTATAATCCAAGATCTGTATGACTGGTTGTTTTTGAGGTGTGGATCTCTTTCTGTGCATGAGCAGGGTGGAATTCCACATACATGATAAGAAAACTTTCAACCAGTCAAATACTGGGTGTAGGG
>NW_006203787.1:504355-511374 GCF_000334495.1 Tupaia belangeri chinensis
CACATTTTTGCATAGAAAAAATACATCATGGTTTTCCTGATGACCTAATACTAGCCTTGCTTTAGTTTCTCTTAAGAAAGAAAAACGACATATACTGAACAGCACTTTTTACAGATTTGACTTGTTTCTTGATAAAAAAAAAAAAACATTCAGGGGAAAATATACTTAATATAAATGAAGGGAATAAGCAACTAAGTGAGACCTGACAATTGGCCTTTGGTTTTAAATGTCTAATTTTTCCTTATAAGCTCTGTTAATAAAAACAGCAGAAACAAAAGAAGAAAAAGAAACAAACCAGCAAGAATTATTTCCATAGACAGCATTGCAGATTCTGGTACTTTTTTTTAATCCATTCAGAACTAAGGATTTAATGGCGACTGGTTGGATCTTAGAGGATAAGTTTAATGTGTCCAGAATTGCACAGCTCAACAAACGTCAACACACTCGATTTCCGACTCACATTTATTGGGGCTACAGAGACTAAAACTGCTTTCCCTCCCCAAAACTGGAAAAATATAACACGATAGCAATTTCTTAAATACATAACAAAACTTCTTGGATCATGAATCAACATGGGATGTAACTGCCTAGAGATATAAATTATGACAGTTTTACAAAATGTCATTCCTCTAAGGCATTTCTGAAATTGTCCTGAAAGCTACACATATACACATGATTCTACATATACATAAAGGCATCCATGAAAGAACAGAGAGAGAAGTCTTTTAGAAGCACTGTGCGAAAGAAGGGTAAAATAATACATACTTCGATTCTGAATCATTTTTAAGAGAAAATTTGGGGTTCCAAGAAACAGTGGTTTACATTCAAATCAACATGGAGATTTTCAAACATAGATAGGTAAGATTTTTGTGATGCGGGCTACAAGAACATTCACACTGGGAGTTACTTTCTTTTTCAAAGGCCTCTTTCAAAGTACAGATTTCAAGTCCAAAGCAAATACCCATGGCATGAACAAACAGGAGGTCCAAGTTTCTTTTTTTTTTTTTTTTTTAGAGAGAGATTTTTGCTATAGGGTGTGTGCACTCTCACTAGAGAGAGACAGAAAGCAAGAAATCATCCCCTGGGGGGACGGCCATGCTACAATCCCTTCCCTTCTCCAGTCTCCTCTCATGATCTCGGGCACACATGCACATGTGCCCGGTGTGAGTTTTAAGCCACCGGGTCTGGGACTCGAATGGCAGTCAACTACATGGGAGTCCAGCGACATAGCCATTACACCATCTGCTGGTCCCAGGATACCCAAGTTTCTAACATTTGCTTCCATATGGCTTTCTTCCTCACTTCCCTACCTAATAGCAAGAGAGATCCTTAGAATGGCTAGCACACCTAGTCAGTACATCCAATAGTACTGGGTCATTGGAAAAGTCATGACACATTTTTACATAGCAAACCAGAAAAACATGTCGTGACTTTTCTGACAACCCAGCATTTCTGGATGGTGGGTTATGATACCACACGACAATTCGGTAAAGAAATTTCTATTTTTTATTTCAAACGAACTACTACTTCAAACATAAAGATTTCTGCCACAACATCCAAACATTCTTCTGTAGATTCATTTTTCTTCTTAAACAGAAAAAGAATCACTAGGAAAGGAGAAAGCTGACAGACAGAGACTAGCTTCAACGCTCTCACTGGCCAATTATCTAACAGGAAAGCACCAGCCTCAGTTATCCAAGTGGTCAGCTCCATCCCTTGTAAACGAGGTCTCTAGACTGGCTTGCATTTTACCCTTTGATGCACCAAAAATGTGTTTGGGTTTAACTGACAACCTGTTTCTGTTGATCTTGAAAATCTCATGCATGAGAACTGTTTTAGAAAGAAGTCACCATTTTTCAGGCACTTTTCAACATTTACAAAATTAAATCCAGTATTTAAAGTTGGTTTGAGAAACGATCCCCACTCCCTAGCCTTGGCAAAGAAAATGTAAAAAGTCAGTCTGTTGTACGATTTGAGTATCCCTTCTCCAAAATGCATGGGACTAAAAGAGGTTTGGATTTTGAAATTTTTTCAAATTTTGGAATATTTTTATGTACATAAAGATATCTTAGGAATGGCAACCATATCTAAATGCAAAATCCATTCATGTTTCATACGCCGGCCAAAGGCAATTTTTAGATTTTTTTTAAGATTTTTTTTTTTTTGCCATAGGGCACATGTGCTTTCCAAGGAAGACAGAGAGAGAAACAAAGAGGGAAAGTGAGAAATCACCCCCAGCGGGGGAGGATGGTCATAATTCCTTCTCCTCACCTCCCCTTGGGATTCTGGGCATACACACACACACACATGCCCGATGTGATTTTCAGGTTGGCGACGTGGGAGTCCAATCCCTTAACCACCATGCCACCTGCTGGTCCCACCTGAAGGCAATTTTAAACAATATTTTTGTGCTGCAGTGTTTTACTTGGAACTTTATTTCTATCTTTCATGAGGGAGAGAAAGAGGTACCCTTGACAAGACCTTGCCGTGCGGCACTCCGCCTTCCACTCTCTCAGCCAGCCAGGAACATGGGCCATGTGGGCACGCTCGGCATGCTCAAATCAACCCGGGACCGAAACGCGGGCTTCCCACGTGGCTCCAGGATCCCACAGTGGCACCCTAACACCCACGTACCACAGCTGGGCCTGCAGCGTTCTGACTGCAACCTGTCTCGTAAGCTCGGGTGTGGAATTTTCCACTTAGGGCATACCATTAGCACTCACAAAGTTTTGGATTATGGAGCATTTCAGACAGCAGATTTTTGGATTAGGGATGCTCAGCCTCTAGCAACATCTCTGGGAGAAGATAGATTCTTTTGGTCTTGCCAAGGAGATAATGGATTTTTTTTTTCTGCCTTTACTTCAAAATCAGGAGCTTTTCTGTGATAACAGCATTTTAGGTTGCTTGAAATCAGCACATTGGAAGATGCTTTGTGGAACCAAATCCAGAGAGTTTACGAAGGAAGAAATCATTGCTATTCCTGACAGTCTGTTTACAAAAATTGTTTCAGGTGAGTTCCTGTGATCCCCTGAGCAGTTACAAATGCCCTTTACTTAGAACAAGGCAGTAGTCTATGTGTAAGACAAAGCAAAAGAATTATTCAAACACACGCACATTTATAGTTATTCTAATACAAACACACTGAGAGAAGAGAGTATTTTCTTCCCCGAAATGTTTAGAGTTTCAAAGGAAAACAAAGACATGTAAAACTGAGAAATTTCTAACAAGTGACTAAAAATGATTTGGGTTGGTTACCGTTCAAGACTTTTCCCAGAGTTCTTATCTGTTTTCTCTATAAACTGTAAATAAAAATGTACATGACTGTAGATGTACTCACATACATGAGACACCAAAACAGACGTGTGAACTAAAGTTCCTTAAATAGTCACATCCCCGCTTAGGGCATAAATCTATTACAGAGGCAAAACGTTATCCTTTTATAATAGATTCGGGATAGCAGCAATTTAATAATGCATTCACTCGGTTACCATAAAAATACAGGTCCAAATAGTTCCTGAACTGGTATTCCTGACTTTGGGGAGAGTGTTCCCTTAGCATTTAATAGAATTCTCATGAAGCGCTAGGCTACACTGTGAATGGCAATTGTACAATCTCGCCATTGGGGAAAAAATGTCATCTTTTCAAAATCGGTTTACTCACATCGGACTAATGGTATGGGGAAAAATACGTAGCAATGAGGTGTTGCGAACCCAAACTACCTAACACATGTAAAGGATTTCTAGCTCATTTCAGTGCTGGGTACACGCAAAAAATTCAGGTTGCCTTACCAGATCCCTTTTGAAAGAGTAATACCAAATTACACTGAGAGAACTACTCTGAATTGTTTGAAAATATGTAAAGAATTCGATTATCGATTAGTATCTTTTCAAACAGAGATGGTGTATCGTATTATTTGAAAAGTGTTATGTTTATGGATCTATATTCCTGAACTTGCAATCAGAACTCACATATATAATACGCAAAAAAACCTTTAGGCTGATTTGTAATGAACCATTTTAGCCACAGAAGGGCAAAATGGCTCCAAGGTAAATATTTATTTGGTGAGGACCCATGCATAACCAGGGGACAGAAACTGTAGGTCGGCGGAAAGTCAGATGGATTCGAGAGGTGCATATGGATGTGAGTATTTATTCTTGCTGTGTGCTTGCAGGTTCACCTCCAAATCTGTCAGATTTCTGTAACAGTGCCCGCGAAAGGCCCACGTTATCTGTGATGAAGTTCTGAACCTTGATCCATCTAGCCATATTTCATATCAAACGAGTCTATAGACCATAGCTATGGCTGTCAGAGATGAGTCGGTCACCTTAGAAAAGCTACATGTGCCAGGGAAGAGAAACTAAATGAGACCACGTTGTTCCTCCTGCTGCAACCCTTTTACCGGCAAGAAACAACTCCCTCTGCACAGCTGTTTCTCCTGCTTGAAGCTGAAATCACACGAGGAGAAACCTATGGTTTGTGCCATGTCACTGTGGGAACTTCGGGAACAGCACACCCAGGAACTGGCAGAGGAGGAATCACCATATCGACTCCCAAGATGAGCAGCCAACTTCACAGCGCTTCCGAGAACTTCTCTTTATGCGGTCTGATCCTTCTCCGCACACGGGTTCCCCACTGCGTGTCTCGTGGTCACATCGATGCAGAGTAGACGCTACCTCTCAGTTACCGTGCAGGCAGCCATGACAACACATTTATTATCTCGAACGTTCACCAGGGCTCCTTGAATTAGGCTGACAGTGGGACGGACCAGTGGGATCCCTCTGGATGATAAGATGGCGATGTGTTAGTTCCTCCCAAGCAACCCCAGGGCTCCTGAGGTGCTGGACGAGGCGTGACCTGCGGAGCCCAGTTCTGTCACACGGGAACACTTGGCCTTCCCTGATGCAGAAGGCTGGCAGGCAAGGTCACAGTCTGCACACAGAGGCACTTCCAAAATTTGGCAAGGAGGAGGAAGCAAGGTCACTCAGGGGCTGGCCGCCGTGGGCGGGCACACAAACACAGGTCTCTAGGTTGTGGACGGCTCGTGCTTTTTCTTCTTGCCCCTACAGGACTTGCACACGCAGCAGATTATACACGGGGAGGCCAGGAGCAGCAGGGGCGATGTCACCAAGGCGATGATGCCCAGTCCAACGAGGATGCCCACCACCTGGAGACGGAGGGGGAAAGCAGACTTCAGAGGCAACGCTCTCCAGGCCGGGCCGACCTGCTGGGTACTAAAGGCTCCTGTCACCCCAACATCCACAGTGACGCCCGCGTCCCTGCCGTGACCGTGTCTGGAGACGGGGCCTTGGGAGGGGCTAGGTTATGAGGGCGTGGTCCTCACAATGGGAGCAGGGCCCGTTCAAGAAGAAACGAGGAGAACTTGGCCCGTCTATCTCAGCTCTCTGCTGTGTGAGGACACAGTAAAAACTAAAGGGCCGTCTGCAAACCCGGAAAAAAGCCCCGACCAGAAGCCTACCAGGCTTGTCCCCGGACCTCAGACTTGCGGCCTCCAGACCTGCGAGTGCCTCTCTACTGTTCGGTCGCCTGGTCTACGACCACGTTTCCCAGCAGCCTGAATGACTCAGGCACCATCTGTGACATGCTGATGGGACCTCTGCCAGTACTCGGCAATGCTCCTAGCTGGGTACAGGCCAGGGAGGTGGGAAGGACTACCTGAGGGGTGAGAACAAGCTGAATGCAGCTCAGCTCCGCTGGAAGCTCTGCATAACCGTGGATTGCTCACGTTGGCTCTCTCCATGTTGGTTTCCTCAATAGTCCCACAGGGATGCTAATAAAGATTACTAGGAGAGCCGCAGTGACTCCCTCAAAACGAACATCAAACACTATGACAAATAAACCACAACTCCCTCTGAACCTGCCAAGCATACACACGAAGGCATGAACGGGGATCTAAGCGCCAGCAGCAGCTACAGGGTCTTAGCTGCCTCTGACAGCTAGTTCCTTCCGTCATCAGGACAGTCCTTCCAGGAGAGGCAGTCCACCGATGCCCGAGAGCAAAGCACTTTGCCTCCACTGTGCAGGTCACCGTGCCACGGCCCTCCACCTCCTCCAGGAGACGGCTCGTGGACTAACTGGGCACAGCTGCCCGTTACATTCCCCTAGCCCTGCTCCAGGACTCCCTGGAAACTTCCAGGCTAGGAGAGGCCAGCAGAGAGCAGGGTGGGAGGACGAAGCGGGGCTCTCTAGGCCCTCACAAGTCTGGCTTCATGCTCTCCCTCTCTTTTTTTGTAATTCCCCTGGTGAGTGAGAGAGAATGAAAGGGAGGCGGTACCTCCCAGGGGTATGGCCATGCCACAGTCCCTTCTCTGCCATTCTCCTGTTGAGACTTTGGGCACATACATATACCCCACCTGGCCTGGGACTCAAATTGCGCAGCCAGTCATGTGGGATCCGGCCACCTTAACTATCACGCCACTGACTGACCCTGCTAGCTCCTTTTTAAAGTGGACTCATCCATTTCTCCCAAGAGTTAGAGAGGAAGAGAGAGAAAGTTACTCCCAGCAGGGCCCTGATGCCACTGTCCACCCCTAGCCTTGAGCCAGCCCCAGATCATGGGCACATTTGTACAGGGAGGTTTCCAGACTTGAACCAGTAACCTTCCCATGTGAAACTGTCTTGCAGCATTGCATGTTCCCACCGTGCCACCATTAGGCATCTCTTACGCCCCCACTAAGGTCGGGGTACCTGTGTTCGGTTCCACATCACGGATGCTCTTGAGTGGCCGAGTTTATTCCTGCAGGGCCCTTTGTCATAGTGTCTGAGGAAAATGTCATTCTGAAAAAACAGAGGGAGAGATGTGAGTCAACGTGGGGTGTTGAGAGAGAGAAATCTCATCAGCTCACGTAGTGGAAGAAAATCTCTGCCTGGTGACAGTAATGGTCTCCTCTAGACATTTCAGGCCTGTGAGTTTTGGAACTTCTTGGTAGTTGTGTAAATCACTAAGTGAAAACAGATCATAATCGAGACTCTGGGTTGACCCTCAACGAGGGTAGACGCCC
>NW_006203787.1:512000-568940 GCF_000334495.1 Tupaia belangeri chinensis
GTCGAGGACATCAGAGCGGCTGCCCCAGTGAGGTGCAGGGCGAGGGGAAGGTGGGAATGAGGCAGCTGGACGCAGTTGTACAAACCAGGCGAGAGAGCCCAGTGACGGGGATGGGTGGAGATGAGCAAGCTGCAGTCATGGGACATGGGGAAGGGCGCTGGCCAGCCCCACCTGCTGTGCGGCCGGCAAGAGGGGTGCTGCTGGGAAATGCCAGAGGCCATGCAGGAAGGCTCTGGTTCACGCCAGGCATACCTGCGGTCCCGCCTGCAGGGCAGGTGGAGGATCACAGCGCAAAGATCCTACTGGAGGTGCCTTGTCTCTCTCCCTGCCCCCCCAAATAAATAATAAATTGACAAATAAACAAATCAATTCAGAGACAAGAAGGTAAATAACTAGATGGAGGAATGGAGAAGAAACCACAGATGAGGGGAAACTGCCGGCTGCAATGAAGGCCGGGACTCCGTCCAGAGTGAGGAAAAGCAGAGGTGGGTTTTGTTGGAAGGCGATAACCATGTCTGGGACTTGCTGACAGACAGCCGGCACATTCGGGCACGACTGCTCAAAAGGTGGCTCGTGACTAGGTCTGGGTTTGGGGAAAACACAGGCACCAGGGCCTGTGGGGTGGGAGGTTACCCAGGGCGACGTGTAGACTGGGTAGCCAAGAAGCTGTCGAGCACAGGCATTTAGGCATGGCTCATGGAAGAACCTGGAAGGGGAGCTGAGACGTGGCCAGAAGGGTGGAAGGAAGGCCCGGAGAAGCAGTGCCACTGGAAAGAGGTGGCCGAAATATCAACCAGGGAGAATGCAGGCAAGGTCAGGGCAGCAGTAGCCCTGGATCTTGTCCATCAGGAATCACTCCAGGGTCAGCCCATGGTGCGGTGCTTAAGCCCTGTGCACAGAGAGACAGATCCCCCATGGCCGACCATGGTTCAACTCCAGCCCTGGTGGCTTGAGAAACAAGCTCAGTGCACGTATGTGCAGGCCTCAAGTCCTGACAGAATGAAGAAAGGGAGGAGAAAGGACTGACCACACCCCACTGTGGGGTGCTCGCTCTTTTTCTCCCATCCCAGCACATGTGTCCACTGGCAATTAAAAATAAAAAAGGATAAAAGAAATCCCTCTAGCCGTGGAGCCGTGGGGACATACTTGCGGTGGGGTGCTGCCCCAAACTTTAAAAGACTGAAGTTAGACCTCTTATCAATCCTTCACACCGCCTTTGAACCCTGGGGTCACCATTAGGCTTGACCCAGGGCGGCATGAAAATGAGACTGAGTTTGAGAAGACATGCTTCCTGAATGGAAAGAGAAGACAGCCATTAGGCCAAGCCTCCTGATCTCGGGAAGGACGCTGACAAAAGAGGGACAAGGAGCTCACAGGCCAATGGATGAGTGACAGAGTTGGTTAAGGGACACCACTGAGTGGCCACATTTTTCTTTTAAATTCGAAAAGAAAGCCACCTACTTGCAGTAAACGGAGTAACTGCTCCTCCAAGATGCCCACAGCCTAACCCCAGAACCTGTGAATGTGCTTCGTTACCCGACAGCAGGGACAGTGCGAGTCTGCCTAAATAGGGAACTCGAGATGGGGACATGACTGTGTACTGTCCCAGTGGGCCCGCTCTCATCACATGGGTCCTTAAAGGTGGACAACTTTTCCCAAAGGTGTTCAAATTCAGCAATAATTCTGGAAGAAGGGCCAGAAAGGAATGATATGACTAGTTTTCAAGATGGAGAGAGGCAGCCAAAGCCAAGGAATGCCAGTGACTTTGAGAAAGCAAAAAAAAAAAGCAAGAAAACAGGTTCTCCCTTGAGCGTGTGCCATGACTTTTCCGACGACCCAATACCTAGCTCTGTCTATACAAATAAAACATATAATGAATACCCTAATTTTGTACACGTACATGCAATAATAATAAACTCATAGTCCCTTTACTATAGAGTGAGACAATGCCTCCAAAGCCAGACATGCCCCTAAAACGAAAGCGTGCTTTTAAAGCTAAGGCAACACGCCGATGATCATAGAAGAGGTTTCATAGCTCTCTAAAGGAGCGAGCTCAGGAAGACTCAGAGAGAAAAATTCATTTGTTTTGCAAGACACAAACGGGCCCTCTGTTCTAACAGGTACATCTGCGGGAGGCTAGCTGCAGGGCAGCGGGGCAGCGGGGCAGCGGGGCAGCGGGGCAGCGGGGCAGCGGGGCAGCCGGGGAGCGGGGGAATGTGTGTTTGCAGTTCTTGCACATCATCTGGGCACAGCCCTCGTTGCGTTCGATATAGACCCGGCACACGGGGCATGGCTTGATGGGAGCTTCCGCGTCCGTCCCAAAGAGGGTCCTAGAAACAAAAGCAATGAGAGAGAGTCTCAGCTGGTGGCTCTCTGTGACTTCCAGGCATGCCCAGGGGGTAACGTAATAGATGCTCAGTGATCCATGCTCAACGTATTGCCAAAGGAAAGTGTGAGGGGGTTGGACACAGGAGGGGTGCCAAGTTTCCGCCATGGGGATAACTCATGCAAGAAAGAGTGAGCGGACTTATTCTAGTTTTGAGTGAATTCTACAATCACACTTTCCAGAGCTGATTGCACTTGTTGTTTTGCTAAATTAATATCCCATTCTCTCAGCACACATGGTGTGAATAAAAAATGCAAGGAGTCAGAGACCCTGGCCAATCTACCCCGGGATCCAAAATGGGTAGAGATAACCGTCTAAGAATCTGTTTATCAAATAAATGGAGGGAAGGGATTCAGTCATCAATACTTTAAAATAAACATCCAACAGCATTAAAAAAACCTTTGAATACATATAGATAGACAGTACAAGTCTAGAAAATAGCAAATGGCCCAAACTGGGTGGAAGAGACGGAGAAGCACCTAGTCACAAGACAGGGACTCGTAGAGAGTGATGCCAAATCTACGTCAGGTTACTGGCCTGGGCCGTAACCTTACATACAGGGGTCTTCAAATGGTTCATGGAGAATGCATATTATGAAAAACAACTATGCATGGATTTCAATTTTTTGCACCAAAATAAATTCATACATCAATTCCATGTTTCCTGAACTTGTTGGAGCCCCTTGGTAATAGTGAGGCACTTGCTACCCTAACTCCCTTTTTTTGCAGATGGGTAAAAGACTCACAAGTGGGGTGGCTTGTATCAGGACACACAGGTAACAAGCGACAGTGTCGAAACTCAGTTGTCCTGTCCTTTGAGCCCCTTACATTGCCCTGTGGTACCCAGGGAGCTCACCGCTGGTGGAGGTTGAAGTCTGGCCAAGAGGGTGCATGCTTACCATGCTCTTAGGTCTGTTTTTGGCTCTCAATTGGTTTGGTCTGAAGTCCATGCAGAGCCAGGGAGCATTACTGCTCCTGGAGACCCGTTCTGCCCATTCTGAGGGTGCAGGGTGATTAAGCCACCTGGACTGTGACAACCGGGCTGGTAGTTTGTTCTTTCTGATGCAGGACAGCCATGGCCTCAAGCAAAGCAAGGGATCAAACACAAAGGTCTCTCACTGGCTGTTGCCATAAAACCCTCCGCAATGAAAGGTACTAACTGGACTGTTCTCCTCCTGACAAAATCCTAACCTTGGCACCATTCTATCATGGAGTATTACAGAGTTTTCCTCCTATGTTATCTGAGAACACTGGGCTATGTAAGGAGACTTCAAAACATTCATAGATAATTGGAATTAAAGTGCAAGTTTGTTTTGATGCCAAGGTTTTCGAAACGCAGTCATAGTTTTCTCATGATTCACATTTTCCTTTTGTTCTGAAGACACCCCCCCCCAGAGTCCACCGCAGAGCTGCTGTTTCCATGGCTGCGTTCTCTCTGAGATGATTGGCACACTTCACGAGCCGACAATTCAGTCAGGGAAGAAATAACTTCGGTCCCGTTTCCCGGGTAGGAAGAACGAGATACGTTAATAGCAATGGTCGCAGGAGTGGTATCCACGCAAACAGCCGAGACAAGCCATGACCTCCTGCTGAGAACCAGTGAAGCATGGTGGCTCTCTACATGGAGAAGGCAAACTCACGCTCGAACTTCGGCAACAGCTTGGCGATTCTCCTGGGGAACAGGACTAAAATCCCTTTTAGAGATGCTTTCATGGCTATTCATTGATGACAAGTTACCAGTTCTGAGACACTTCTTAGGGCAGGACAGTACTGTGGGAAATAACCAGTCCCTAAATGTCACACCACAAGGTAACAAGCAATATATGTTGAGTTTCTAAGGAAATTAGTGAATACAGGACAAAGCTCCCTTCTTACCCATGCTCCGTTGGCAGGGCAATGGGCTGACTCTCCCTGCAGGACATCTCTGCATGCCAGGCATCCTTGCAACAGGAACAGAACTTCAGGTGGCAGGAAGGGCATTCTACCAGCACGGGTTGTCCTGGGTCACTCGATGCAACGGGGCACACAGTCTGACAGTCTGCTACAGGACACCATGTTCGGGAGGGGTCCAGGTGAACTTCTAAAGCATAAAGAAAGAAAATGTGATTGTCTCTGAGGCCAGCCAGTAGCGTGGTGGTTAAGGTGTCTGGATCCCACATGACTGACAGCACAACTCAAGTTCCAGTCCCGGGAGCCTGAAAACTATGCTGGACACATGTGCGTGCATGTCGCAAATCCTGAGAAGAGAATGGAGAAGAAGGGAGTAGAGTGTAGCCATTCTCCCTGGAGGGTGCTTTCTCCCTGTCTCTCCGTTTCTCTGTCTCTCTCCAGCAAGAAAACAAGCCTTACGGCAAATTTTTAAAAGATTGGATTTCAGCTTGAGGCTTTTTCCCTTTTCTTTTCCCTTCTCTATAGTTAACATTACTGAAGTATAACCCAACCAAGAGTAATGATTTCTGGTGTTTGTCTTCAAAATGGATCCGAGATCACTGAGCGCAAGTCACTTAGCACTGTCCCGTTTCTCAAGGCAGGTGCTAATGGAATAGGCCACCACTGTCTTAACGAGCAGATGGGGAGGGTTCTCTCTGCCCCAAATTTGCAGGCCATTTCACACCTCTGAGCACTCAAAATAGGCAAACATCCGAAGTCCCTCCTACAATTATTTTGGGCACTACACTGAAAGAAAATTGGGCATAAAGAACCTGCCAATGGGGCCAGCAGACAGTGTAGCTGTTACGTCGCTTGACTCCCACATGGCCGACCACAGTTCAAGCCCCGGACCCAGTGGCTTGAAAAATCACGCCAAGTGCATGCGTGCCCAAGATCCCACAAGGAGAATGGAGGAGAACGGATTGCGGAGGCATGGCCATACCCCCGGAGGGGTGATTTCTCACTTGCTTCTCACTGTCTCTGTCTCTCTGGGGCCAACACACGCCCTAAGGCAAAAACTTCTAAAAAAAAAAAAAAAAGAAAGAAAGAAAAAATTAAAGAATCTGCCAAAGCAGAGGGAAAAAATCATTTTGCACATAAAGTTTTGTCCTTTCAGTCACTGAAGGTAGCAGTAGACTGCGAGGTTTCTTCTGCTATATGGTAAGAAATTAAAGAACGAGGAGGGAGCAAACTGCATAAGGGACACAGAGCAGACGGTGTGGCTGAGCTGAGGAGTCAGACCACCTGCCACTTGGGTATTCTGCTGCCGTACCCACGGGCTAGTGAGACAATGTGTAGAAGACACGTGTGCTCTGAGACAGGAAGCAGGGGCTTCCACAGAACCAGCCTCGGCCCACTAGCTAGTCCACGTGGCACTCAGGAGAGGGGAGCTGAGGAAAGACCGTTGTTAGAGTGTTAATTATTCCTTAGTTTTCGCTTCTATTCAATAGCAGAAACCACGCTTTCTCCATATGTGGTCTTTAAGAGAACATAGAAAAACGGTATTATGTGAGGGGTAGAGTAGCCCCCTTTTCTCTGAACAAACACATTTTGTAAATTTTGAACTTAGGAAACTCTAGTTTTGTTTTTTGGTTTTGGTTTTTGTTTTTTTAGAGAGAGAGGTTTTTGGTTAGGGCGTATGCGCTCACTGGAGAGGCAGACAGAAAGAAATCACCCCCCAGCGTGGATGGCCACACCACAATCCCTTCTCCTCTATTCTCCTCTCAGGATTTTGGGCGTACACACACAACACACACACACACACACACCCGGCGTGAGTTTTAAGCCACTGGGTCAAGGACTCAGACCATGGTCAGCTATGTGGGAGCCCAGCAATGTAACCATTACACCATCTGCTGCTCCCAGAAGCTCTAGTTTTGAACCTCTGAAGACCTATGATTCCTGCAAACCTACACCCAGGAGGCCCAGCAAGTACAAACAGGATGTGGAGGTATTAAGTAGGAGCTTAGCTTCTGAACTTAATTTTACAACTTCTATGTCATGAGAAAAAAGTGAAATGTTCCAGTAAACACTGTTTCCACTGATGTCTTACCTAGAAAGTGAAATTCAATCTATCCTTATTTTACATTTTCATTCAAAAACAGCATCTCTAAATATATTGCCTTGCCCAGTCATGGCACATAGACAGTGCCACTGCCTGGGGGGCTGGAGATCACATGAGCTTGGTTTCCGGGACAACCTGAGCACACCAGCATAGCTACACATGCCTGTAATCCTAGCTGTACTAATTAGGAGGGTGGGGCAGGAAAATCGTGACACAGTGAGACTTTGTCAAAAAGAACTTTCTCTCTCCCCTTCTCACCCTTAGACAGCGATGGGCCTTGACACAAGTGTAACCGGAAGGGGGGGGTCCTGTGACTCACAGATCCTTATAGCTCAAGAGAAATAGAGCCTCTAAGAGCCCTAAAACTTTGGGAAGTTGGGGACCAGCAGATGGCGTCATGATTACATCACTGGACTCCCACACAGTCACCCACAGTTAGATTACGGACCCAGTGACTTAAAATTCATGCCAGGCGCATGTGCGTGCATGTCCAATATCCCAAGAGAATGGAGGAGAAGGGATTGTGGAGTGGCCATCTCCCCTGGGGGAAGATTTCTCATTTTCTGTCTCTCTGTGTCTCTGGTGAGTACATGCACCCTACAGCAAAAATCTCTTTAAAAGATAGATAAAGAAAGAAAGAAAGAAAGAAAGAAAGAAAGAAAGAAAGAAAGAAAGCAAGCAAGCAAGCAAGCAAGCAAGCTAGCTAGCTTTGGGAAGTTGAAGGGACAGTGACACACATGGGATCTAAAGTCCTGGTCTTGGGGCCAGCAGATGGCGTAGTGGTTTGATTCCCAGACCTGGCAGCTTGCTTCCTCACTTTCCTGTTATCTCTCTCTCTGTCTCTCTCTGGTCAACTTCAAAAAAGAAAGAAAGAAAGAAAGAAAATAATGACAATGAATAAAGTCTTGGTCTTGATTTTTATTTATTTACTTATTTTTACCATGAACCAGTTTCTTTTAGATTGCTCCAGCTGCTTCATAAATCCTAAGCTTAAAGGGAAGCTGGTTTGCAACTCAGAGCCATGGACTCCCACATCAAATATCTGCTTACCACCCACTCAAAATCAGAGGTCTTTTCTAAGTTGGACAAAAAGGAAAGAAAAATAAGGGCAGGGAAAGTTAAGAAACTTATTACTGTTAAAATTTACAGCATCCAGAGTCCAGCAGGTGGCATGGTGGTTAAGGCACTGGATTCACACACTGCTAACCACGGTTCAAGTCTCAACCTGGCACCAGCTTAAAAACTTTCTCTTTCTGGCGAATGCACGCACTCTGCAGTTAGTTAGTTAGTTAGTTAGTAGGTAAGTAAGTAAGTAACTAACAATATTATGCAAAAAGTTTAAGGTTTGTTCCCCCTTTGAATTTTGACTACAAAGCTAGAAGAAAGTGAACTGATGCACATTCAGCTCATTTCTTCTGCATCAGCAGTGATGAAAACATGAAGTAGCTCTGAGATGGAGGAAAGTCCAGAAACTTAGAAAATGAGAACTAGGAAACTGTCAGTCAGTCCCCAAACAACAGTACCTCTAGACTTTAATACGAACATGATTAAGAAGTGATTGAGTGTGACAAGCTCACAGCAGAGATAGACAAAGTCCGACAGGAACTGCAATTTACTTATGGAGAGCAGAACGGATTGCTGAAGCCAAGCCTCACAGGTACTTGATCTACAGACCCTGGACAGTCATGCAAAGTATATAAGGTAGGAAATCCTACTTAAAACTCGTCTCTACTTCTGCATTCTGACAACTATTGGGAAAGAGGTGGGAAATTCGAGCTGTCATGGGACTTAAGGATCAGGCCTGACCCTGGGGCAGTTTTCAGTTCACAAAAGCAGCGTCCACATGCCTTGGTTTTCTGCCCTGGCTGGCACCATCAGCACGACACACGTGGAATTTGCTTTTTATTTTGTGTCTATGCCTTCAACTAACATGAGCAGTTCTTCCACCATCCTCCACCTCTGTGAGGCTGAGCCAAAAACGACGTCGCATGAATTTTTATTATTGTGGGGAAACTTCATGCACCCAAGTTAATTTAATTATCAGTTGAAATAAATTAAACTGTTCAAACTTTTATGACCCATCGCGGTTTTAATTATGCCAAAGTTAATTTGCTTTCTCTTATCTCAAAGAATAAAGGTCTTCTGCAGATAGTTAAAATGCAATTAAACTAAACGGATCAGATTTAACATCTGCTACAGCAAATATACCCAAACAGAGGTGGCCAGCATCAAAGGGAATGATCTCAAGACTGAAGAGAGCCACAGCATTTCAAACTCAGAATCAACCTTTCAGGTTATCTAGTCTAGGGCTGTTGGAGTAGAACCCACAGAAGTGAGGAGCTGGCTTCATTCATGGCTACTGAGTATATGATAGGATCGGGCCTTTTTTCTCCACACCACTGTCTATGAAAACACATCATTACATTGAGTAGATTTTCACTTCCACAATCACCATGGAAACCTTTTCTCTTTCAAGTGGCGACCCTGGATGTTCCACCTCAGATCATGCTCCACCATGACCTCCTCGGAGGTGGTCAGTGATGGTAGGACTCACGCTTCGAGGAAGAGGAGCCCGTATTCAAAGAAACTGATACGCTAGGAGGGGTAAGGAGCTGGCCCTGATCATCAAGCTTCTGTACAACTCTCTACAGTCTAGAACAATGAGAATGGAAGCATGCTGAGCAAGACTTTAATTAAGATGAAAAGAAAATGAAAATGATAACATTGCGCTATACGCTCAGCCCAAAGTAGGAACTAAATTCTGGAAGATGTTGACTTAGTTCAGTTTAGAAAATTGGGAAAAGGTAAGGTTTGGTGGCAATGGCGGTGAATGATGACGATAGAAATGATGATGATGGCAGTGCCCGATCACTGAATGCCTACTAAGACATGTACAATATTAACCCATGTACTCTTCACAACCCTAGGACCATCATTCCGCTATCATCCCCCCTTCGTGTTATACGATAGAGGACACAGAAGTCCCCACGGGGCAGGCAGGCAAGGTTGTCTCCTCACTCAGGTCCTCTTCAGCAATCTCCCCATCTGCTGATACAGGTACGTCATGTCTTGCACACACTTCAGTCTTTCTGAGGGAAACTGACCTATCTAGAAGGTGCCATTTTAGATTTAAAACTGATCCATAGGAAAGAACTGGCTGGAAAAGCAGAGGGAGCATAAAACTGAGGAGAAAGCCTGGGAAATCTCAGGAAGGAACCCCTCGACTTGTCACACATTTACCATAAAATGCCAGAAATGTGGGCTCAAGAAGAGCGCACGCACACAGGTGAGCAGATGATGACTAAGGACAGATGAAGGCATCAAAAAATCAAACTGAGCAGACAATGAGGTCACTGAATATGCCAGTCTTTTTTTTTTCCCCCTCTTTCCAGAGGGTGCATGTACTCACTAGAGGGACAGAGATAGAGAGAGGGGAAGTGAGAAATCACCCCCAGGGGGATTACTACTCCGTAATCCCTTCTCCTCCATCCTCCTCTCGGGAACACTGAGACACAGGAAACACTTGTAGAAGTATTCATTAAACCCTCAAGTCTACAGTGTAGTAACTATTACTGTCCCCATTTTACAGATGAGGAAAGCAAGGCACAGAAATGCTAAGTACTTTGCTTGTCGTCACATGACCAGTAGGTGAAGTCTGCAATTGCACTCAGGCTCTTAGCCACTATTGTTTTTAAGAGAGATTTTTGCTATAGGACACATGTACTCGCCAGAGAGTCAGAGAGAGATGAAGAGACAGAAAGCAAAAAATCACCCCCCCAGGGGGTATAGCCACGCCATAATCCCTTCTCCCCCATTCTCCTCTAGGAATTTTGGGCACACACACACATGCGCCCAGTGTGAGTCTTAAGTCCCCAGGTCTGGGACTCAAACTGTGGTCAACTACGTGGGAGGCCACCAACATAACCATTATGCCATCTTCTGGTCCCTCTTAGCCAATTTTTTTAAATTATTTTATTTAACTTTATGTATGTATTTATTTATTTATTTTAATTTGACCAGAGAGGGACAGAGAGAGAGAGAGAGTGAGTGAAAAAGCAAGCCACCAGATCCGGGACTCAAACTGTGGTGAGCCATGTGGGTGTCCAGCGCCCTTAACCACCATGCCACCCACTGGCCCCATTGGCAACTATTTTTAGAAGCAACCAAAGATTTATACACATGAGTAAGAATCAACCCACATATGGTTTTAATTGTTGGTCCGATTAGAATTTGTCTAACTAGTTACAAGAAGGTAGTTGGGCTGATAAGGCTGTCTTCTGCATTAGAAATGGCAGGTCTGCTGCTGACAGACGGGGCAGTGGAGCTGGCTAGGGAGGAGGCCAGTGTCATGGGGTGGTAGAGGGGCACTGGGACAGGGGAACATGCTAAGGAGATGGAGCGCTGGCCTGAGTAAGACTGGTGACTTCGATGGGCCACATCTCACTGTTTAAGAAGCTGCCTAGGGCTAGCCCCAAAGTGTAGCAGTTGGACCCTGTGCATAGGGAGCTGGTATCACATGGCTGACTGTGGTTCAAATCCTGGCCGCAATGACCACAATGA
Source organism: Tupaia belangeri chinensis (assembly GCF_000334495.1). Classification (NCBI taxonomy): domain Eukaryota; kingdom Metazoa; phylum Chordata; class Mammalia; order Scandentia; family Tupaiidae; genus Tupaia; species Tupaia belangeri. The sequence continues at coordinate 522,940 of NW_006203787.1, forward strand.
CTTAAAAAACACCCCGAGTATGTGTATGCATGTGTGCCCCAAATCCTGACAGGCAGGAAAATGGAGGAGAGGACTGTGGTGCAACCAAGGTCTACTGGGTGGTGCTTTCTCTCCCTCTGGTGATCACACATGCCCGCTGACAATTAAAACAAGCAGCAGCAGCCTGAAAATCCAACCTCAGGCTTCAGCTTTTCTCCAGGTGAGAGCTCTCAAATCATGGCACTGGCTACCAGCTATGGTCATCACTAGGACAAATATTTAGAGTGTCCATGTTCTAATTATAATAAATTTCTATAAAGAAGAACACAGAGATAGAGAAGAAAAATGGCAAAGAACGTATTCCCTTACCATCTTTTGCGATCACATTCAGTCACTAAATATCTGATATAATAATTAAACTAATCAACCCACATGGCTGGATTAGGGAGGGCCAACATAAATGACCTCCATCATTCGTTTCTCACGTTAGCTTAGACCCACACAGGATGGGAACACCAGACTGTCTTCATCCACTAAACCCACGCATCGTCTGACTCCCCGGTTCTGAATCCACGTGCAAGAACATTCTATTTCCTGACTTCCCACCTAGATCTTTACAGAGGGCAAAAATGTACCTGCCATTTGAAATTCAAACCATCTGGTCTAAGTTCTTTGTTGTTGCTAACTCAGTTTAACACACCAGCCTTATGCATGTAGTTACATCATCTGTCCCGGTGCTTTAGGCTGGCTGAGAAGAGTCAGTGTCCTAAGAGCAGGTCAGATCTTTGGCCAAGGGAGCAAGTGCCACCCTACGACTCTCCTGCAAATATTCTTACTCCGCCCCTCGTCATACTCTGCATGTTTTCTTTTTTGCTGCAAGAACTGTCAAGGTCGTTGCAAAAATTACATGAGATAAAGGTAATTGTGCTTAGCAAACTTACTAGAATACAGTAGATGAATGTTCACTCCCCCACATAGCCTTACCTCCAGATTTTACTGGTTCATATTGACAGGTTAGCAATCGGGGCCGGCCCCAGAGCACAGTGGTTAAGGGAGCTGGATCCCGGCCCCAGAGCACAGTGGTTAAGGGAGCTGGATCCCCCTGGCCAACCGCAGTGTGAACCCCAGCCTTGACAGCTTGAAACACGTGCTGGTTTCATGTGTGTGTGCCCTCCAATCCTGACAGAATGAATAGGGGAGAAGGGATCGTGGGATGACCACAGCCCATTAGGAGGTGCTCTCCCCAGCCCCAGCACCTGCACTCACTCTCTGGCAAGTAAATAAACAAAGTCAGTGCGGCCAGCAAGTGGCGTAGTAGTTAAGGTGCTGGACTCCCACATGGCTGACCACGGTTCGAGTCCTAAATCTGATCTGGTGGCTTGCTTTCTCACTTTCCCTCTTTCTCTTTGTCTCTCTCTGTTCAATTAAAAAATAATAATGATGATGATGATTAATAAAATTAAATAATTATTGAAAAAAGGTCAGCAATCAGAAAACTTGATGCTCATGCTAGATTAGAACATTTAGATTAGAACTTTTTTTTTGTATATGCAATGAGACTATATCAGTTCTGTGAGAGCTGAAGAAAATAATTTTTCTCCAAATTCTCAGATACTAAAAAATAGAGCATTAAGTTCAAGAATATATTAGGGTATAGCAAACTGGAAAGGGCCCCCTTAAAAAAGACCAATAAGAGGGACCAGCAGTTAGCGTAACGGCTAAGTCGCTGGTCTCCCATGTAGTCGACTGCAGTTCGTAGTCCTGGACCTGGTGGCTTAAACTCACGTCGGGCACATGTGCATGCGTGCCCAAGATTCCGAGAGGAGAATGGAGAAGGGATTGTCGTGTGGCTATGCCCCCTGAGGGGGGGGATTTCTCGCTTTCTCTCTCTCTGCTCTCTCTCTGGCAAGCGCACGCACCCTATAGCAAAAAAAAAAAAAAAAAACATCCAAAAACAAAAAAAGTAAAAAGACCAGTAAAAAACCAAAAGGAGTGAAAATACAATTCCTCCAGAAAAACAGGCTACATAGTCAATGCGAAGGCTATAGAAATTACTCCAAGCCCAAAGTCAGCAAGAAAACCGTCCAATATACTATAAATCACATTAGAATGTTACATATCCAAGCTTTTAGCCACTATTATGATTTAGAAAGTGAACACAAAGAACAAGTGGTGACCCCTGGAGGAGGTAGTGCAGTAACAGTGTCGGGCTGGTCAATGTTTTGAAGTGATTGCCTGCAGTGGGGAAATCGCTGGTCGAACCCACTGTGAGACTCATTTTCTTCTGTATTACCAGTATTACGAAACCGTCCAACTTTCGCAAAACTTTTCTCACATCAGTCAAATTAAAAATGCAAACAACCAACACCCTGAAAGTTCTATTTCCTGCTCTGTTTTTCTGAGCTGAAAGTTTATGTTGTAATTATAGTTTTCCCTCTTGCGGTTTTGTTGACAGCCCACAGCTGCCTCAATCTGCCATGCGGGTTAGTGCAGGGATGACACATGGAAAACCACATCACCAGCAGGATTAAAAGAAGAATGCGTACCTCGTTCAAATTTTAACCGCTGATAAAGCTGAAACTGATCCACAGGTACCAAACAGGCGATCTGAAACCAGAGAGATTAGAGAGATGAGATTTCAGTCCTCGTAGATCCCTGAGCGACCAGCCTGTCATGAGGTCTCTCTCTCAGTTTGCTTACTAGGTCCCCTCTAAATCAGTTGTTTGCTTCCTTTTCTCTACACTGTCGATTCAATAATTCACACGCAGCAATTCTCAAATCATCCCCATTTTTCTACCATGGCTAGGAATCACTGTTCAAATACAAACTCAATGGCCATCTTCCCTTCTTTGATATAACGATGCTAAGACAGACAATCAAATTGTATTACTTGGACTATATTTGTGTTCATATATGAAAAATGTGCCCTTTCTCTCTACATTCATCTAAGAAATTTTTAAAAAGACATAGATCTTGCTTTAAACTTACAAACCAAGATCAGGTAAACAGGGCCTTAGAAATCATTTGTCACCAAGGAAACAGTAGCATCCCCAACAATATAAACATGCCTTCTGACAAAAATCACTTCCTGGAGCCCCTCAGATACCCTGCATTGCCTGCCATCCTGTACCCTGGTCTAAAAGAAAGAAAAAAATAAATAAATAAAAGATTGCCCAAAACATTTCTTGTGGCTGGACTCCCACATTCCCACATCAGACGACAATATAAACCAGGTCTACTAGTAAACGACAATGATTCATACCTAAGCATGTGACATTCCAGATTAATCACTCCGAAACTGTGTTCCAAAGGCAGATGTAAAAAACGCCGACTGCCCTTAAACTGGCATTCTAAAAATATTAGTTCTATTGATGTCAAGATGTAAGCACCTAGGCATTGATTAAAAGATTTACAACTGAAAAAAATCAAAGGACTTGGTATTAGCCTTCTAGACAGTTAGCAAGTTGATACAGAGACAGTCGTAGCCTTGACAGTTCTAAATCTACACTATCGACACTCTCCTTAACAACTGCCGAGGTCCATTTGTGAGAATAGGTCGTTAAGCAAATTGCTCGATTCGAAGTGAGGAGTTTAAAGGAGAATGTCTGGGGGTGTGTTACCACCACAGCATAGGTGTTTTGCAATAGGTATCATAAGACGCCACCCTAGAATACTGTGATTCTATCCGCACAAAAAATATATGCCAATAAGTGCCGAAAGTGACTAAACACACAACAGAAATCCGACACAATCCTTTGTATTCATTCTGAGTAATACTGTGAGTGCACAATCAAGTACACACGTATAAATGAAATGTGTAGTCTTGTGTGATTGCCAATGCTCTGTGTAGTGAATACCAACCCCTTGCAGGAACAGACAGAAACTGAGAAGGGGATTCCCGAGACACACAGACTGAGAAAAGGGCTTCCTGAGACTGGCACAACAGAGAAAGGGGATTCCCGGTACTGCAGAACCGCATGAAGTCCCAGCAATAGTTAAACGGGTAGGTTATTAAGTGATGAAGGTCGATATTTCTTTTTGATTAAAAAAAAAAAGAAGGTATCTATTAGGTTGCCAGCAAAGTCATGACTTTTTTTTTTCTGTTTTTCTCTGCAAAAAAATGCATCGTGACTTTCCTGAGAATCTAATAGATTTAAAATTCTTGCAACTAAAAAAGGAATTCTGCTTTAAGAAAACTGGAGTAAGAAAATGATGCAGCTACAATTGTATTTAACAAATATATGTGAAAATACATTTTTTAAAAATCTAATCTTTCCTTGATGCCAACAGGTGGCTTGGAAGGTAAGGTGCTAGTTCCCACATGGCAAGCTGTATGGTTCAAGTCCCAGACCTGGTGGCTAGAAAATCATGCCAGGTGCAAGCGCATGCATGCCCTAACTCCTAAGAGGAGACTGGAGAAGGGACTGAAGCATGGTCATCCTCCTTGGGAGGCAATTTTTCACTTTTTGTCTCTCTCTTGTTCTCTGTCTCTCTTTAGCAAGTACATGCACTCTATAGCAAAAACTAACAGCCACAAAAAAAAATATCTAATCTTCCCCCCCAAAAAATAATCTCAATTGGTTTATTTTGTAAATGATTCAAACTAAGTCAACTGATTTTATGAAGGGCCATGAAATAACCAAGGCGCAACTTCCCCCCAAGTGAAGTCTGACAAAACGTGAATTGAGCTATGAAAATATTTTTCTCCAGGGACTGGAAGGTGGTGCAGCAGTAATACAATGCTTCGTAAGGCTGACTCATGCAGGAAGGGCTGCAGGTTCCCATCAGGAGACCTTCCTGAGCGTGTGCATCAGGCGTGTGCGTGCCCACAATCCAGGGATGGACCATAATGTGGAAGTCCAGTTACAAGCGCTTGTCTCTCTGTGTCTATCTCTCTTATTCATGAAAGAAACAAATAATATTTTTTAAATTTTATGCACATTTTCTTTCTCCAGTTGGGAAAATGATGCATTCTCATCTGGTACCTTAAATAAAACATCCCTAGCAATTCTCACAGGGAAAAAAAAAATGTATGGTCAATTTCATGTTACTTGCATTTTATAATAGTTATTTTTTAAATGTGGTTATTTAGGCTTTTATTACATGGAAAGCCAGCTTTGATCATCTGTTATATCCTGGCATCTTTCCTGAAAGACAAAGTTACTCAAATGAAATTCAAAGTTGGAGACAGAAGTTGCAAGGAAATGAGATGAGGTGGGCCACTGAGGAACAGAGGTCAGCTCTGGACTCGGCTGCTGAGCCAATGTGGAGAGAAAAATAACTGAACGCTCCTTTGACTTTTGGACCGAGGTGACTTGAAGAAGATACTATCTGGACCCAAGAGACCTCAATAATACTCCGTGAATCTATTTTTAACCACCCCCCCAAAGCTATTTGAAGTCTTTGATTCAGTGAGACAGTCCTAGACCCCACTTGCCCTCATCTAAAATAGTCTGTGGACTGATGAAGACCTTTTTTTAACTTCAAAGTCAACCCCTGAAACCTCTCATGGTTCAAGGACAAGCAATTTATGTAACAGCTAAGTCAAACCATTTATTTATGGAAGACAAGGCAAACACGAAAGAAGATGTTTTAGACAGAGATGAAATGCTAATGAGGAAAATGACAGAAATTAATGCAATAAAAAGCCACTAGAGATGGGTGTTTAATATTAAAGTAGAAAGATAAATTTCATCAGAGTACACATTGCAGCCAACAAGGATGCCACAGGTCTCTAATATTTTTGTCTCTTATTCTACTTTGAATCCCTACTTACTATTTTATAAGTCAAGGGTTTGAATGGAATGAACCTTTGTGAGGTAAAATCACTTTTCGATTGAGACTTGTGATCCCTAAAAGTTAATCCCATCACTGCCCATTTGATTTAATCCTCTTGGAATAAAGATACCCCTCAAAATGCACCATCTCTTCCCAGCTTCCACCCCGAGACTAGCACCTTCCCCACGTACTCACTGGCAGCCTACCACAGGCAGAGCCCTGGGCTGGAAATCTGGGCATACGAGGAAGAAGAAACAGAAGCTGCATGCCAGGAACGTAAAGCAACCCAGAAGGCAATAAATACACTTTTTTTTTTTTTTTTTTTAGTTTTGCTATAGGACACATACATGTGCTCACTGTAGAGAGACAGCGAGAGGGGAAGTAGGAAATCATACCCCGGGGGCATGGCATGCTGCAGGCCCTTCTTATCCAGTCTCTTCTTGGAATTCCGGCCATGCACGCACACATGCCCAGTGTGATTCTCAAGCCACTGAGTCCGGGACTCGGATCACAAAGTCAGTCATGTGGGATCCAGGCATCTTAACCCCTGTACCATCTGCTAGCTCCCACACATAGATTTTAAAACTCTACTCGTTGACCATGTCTGTTGGATTTCTGGTATAAAAGCTAATTTTCTGGAATGTTTCTATTACTCTTCTGGCTTTGAGAGAAAGGTGGATCAGGTTCTTTAGAATAATAACAAGTGAGTGGCTCTGTTGTCACTTGGAACTCAGTCACTCATGCTCAAGGTCGCCATTGACTCAACTGTAAAACTAAAATAAGTGCGTTAGGATGGTGATTCGAAGACTCAGTCAGACCTCTGGTAAAAGGGCTAGAACCAATTTTGTGAGAACATTCAAGGTACTCTAAATTGAACTGCTAACTTGACAACCCCAAAGAATAATGAAAGATGTGAAGAGACGCCTTGTGGTACACATTTATCTTCTTTGTGCTATTAAACAAATTCAAAATCATTCAAATCACATCAGAACACTGCTTCAACTTTTATTTTAAAATAATGTGGGGGGTCTGGACCAGCAGGCGGTGTGGCACTTCAGGTGCTTGACTCTCACATGGCCTACCACGGTTTGAGACCCAGACCTGCCGGCTTGAAAAATCACACTGGGCACATGTGCATATGTGCTCGAAATCCTGAGAAGAGAACGGAGAAGGGATTGCAGCATGGCTATCCCCCCTGGGGAGTTATTTCTCAATTTCCCTCTCTCTGTGTCTCTTGTCTCTGTCCGGTAAGCATATATGCCCCTATGGCAAAAACTTTATTTTTTAAAGTGGCCTAATGGTTAAGGGAACTAAATTCCATGTGGTCAACCATGGCCTGGCCCCAGAAACTTGAAAATCATGCCAAGCACAGATGTGTGTAGGCCAGAGATACTGGAAGAAGAACGGGGAAACGGAAGAGACAGGATTGCGGTGTGACTATGCCTCATCGGGGGGTGGGGGGTGGTGCCTTTTTCCCTGCTCTCTGTTTATCTCTGTTTCTTTCTTTGGCGAGTAAACACACCTTCTGGCCATTTAAAAAAGAAAGAGTTATATACCGAGTATCCGCACTCTATGACCAAAACTGAATGACTAAAGGATACAGAAACGTAGTAAATGGTTGTGAATACCAGATACAGTGTGGGAAGAGGGTGGGTGAAGGAATAGAGTCTTAGAAAGGACATTAAGGAGAAAAATAGAGAGGCAAAGCATTTATGGGACAAAGAAATGGGTTATTATCTGTTGAAAATAACTTTATAGTATTGTCAACTGGACTGGTGAGAAATATACACATAGTGGAATATTCACTTTGCAGCTAAACAACGCAATTGAATGTATAAAAGAAATTGATATTTAAAAAATTATTTAACTGACAAATAATAACAGTGTGTATTTATGGGCTGCAATGCAATGCTTTGATCTATATATACCTTGTCTGGTGAGCAGCGATGATCACCAGCCCTGGCGTCCCTACTCGCCCGTTTTCACTTCCCTGGTGGGCCCTGCCTCCTGCCTCTCAGACAGTGGGGACTCTCTGTGTTTCCAACCAGGACTTGGTATCTAGTACTTGCGGAAGAAGACTGAAGCTTGTTTGTTGAATGGAAGTTACTGGATGAATATGCACTTTTCTTCTCTGCTAGGAAAGGCCTTATTCTGGGGGTCGAGATAGAAAATACCTGTCGCTTCTAAATTAGTGGGGTTAGACGTTGATCCATGAAGCACGTGCTGGCTTGTCTTGCCTTTGTATGTGCTAGTCATGGCCCCTAAAAAATCGCCAAAGCCTTGACCATTTATGATGATTATCAGTTCCATATCCAGGTATATCATCTGCTGTGTTCCACCCTTTTCTCTAATTTGTATAAACACCTGTAACATGAGAAGGTCCTGGGTTCTCACCCTGGGAGCTCCCTGAGTACGTTGGTATGTTTGTGCCTGTGGTCTGGGTGAGCTGAGACTGTAGGTGGATGGTGGTGTGAGAGCCCTCCTGGGGAGTCATCATCCCCTCTCCTCCCTCCTCTCTCTCTCTCACCAGGGAGAAATAAATAAACTTTATGTAAAGAAAAATGTCCTTGATAAATGGCTTTTATAAGATAATGAATAATGAAGAATTGTATATTGTAATAGAAATGGCAGCAGGACAAAGGGAACCAGATTTAACCGGAATTCTGTTCAACATGAAATGTGTATTTATGTGCTGCCTGTATAGAAAAATATTTGTAAAAGGTGGAAGGAAGAGGAATCATGGAAGCAGAATCCAGTCGAACGTCACGTGAACGAGCCTCAGTGACATACTTGATGACATGTAGATTATGACCTACATAACACAACCCTAACGCCACAGGATGAAACCTTGATATAGAGCAAGTCAGACAGGAACAGGGTACAGGCCAAGGTCATGGGTGTGTGTTTTCACAGGTGTGTGGATTCCCTTTCAAAGGTCAAGTCCCATATAAAATGATGAAGCTGCTGATACCTCCAACATAACTTCTACTTGGTTCTCAATTGAAAATGAGAATCAATCACCAACACATTTTATTTTAACCACTCTGAAAAACAAATAGTAGTCAGTTGGTTAAGAGCATTTGAGTATTGTATATTAGTGGGCACCTTGGGTCAGGCTCTTAGCAAGACCAATGGGAACAGAAATGGCCCATTAACACCCTGGAGTGTCTTCTTACTTGTCTAATGACAAAAAGACTTGGGAGTTTAAGAAATACTATAATCGGGGCTGGCAAGTGGCATGGTGGTTAAAGGCACTGGACTCCCACATGGTCGACCATGGTTCAAGTCTCAGACCTGGTGGCTTGCTTTCTCACTTCCTCTCTCTCTCTGTCTCTCTCTGATCAAACTGGAAAATAATAATGATAATAATAATAAATAAGGTTAAATAAAATAATTCTTAAAAAAATAAATACTATAATCTATGCTATTTAAGAAATACTGTAGTTTTGCTTGAAATATGTTTTTGTTCTTTTTTTTCCCCAAATGTACTTTTGTGTTGTTTCAAGAGCCATTGGAGGCTTGCTTTTTTAATAGAGTGTAAGAGTAAAGTTGCTTTCAGTGTAAAACTGCATAAACAGAACCAGAAGCAGGAAAGTATGAGCGAGAACGTACACAGGAGAAACAAACCCTGACCTGTCTTCATCCACCCATCTGTGTAGCCTGAACATCGATATCCAAAGTGTCAACGGCCGGTAGTTACCATTTACCGAAAAGCCTAGAACGATACTTTGCAACTTCTTTCGGCACTGATGGAAGAACCTCTGAAGGGCAAGACCCTGTCCACTCTGGCAGTCACTGTCCACATGAGGCCACTGAACACTTAAACACAGTAAGTGAGCAGTGTGAGTGAAGAGCTAAATTTTTATTATTATATTTCAATTAATCTAAGTATTAACAACCACTCATGGCTAGTGGCTACTGATGGACAGCATGGGTCTATAACAAAGAACTTCGATTACTCCATAGACTTGTTTTGAAATCTCAGTGAACCATTTGTTTCGTTTATGCTTAATGGATCTGGCGACCTAAATTAAAGATTTCATACCCGATACAGGTCTTGCTGTCTGCCTCATTTCTTCCCTTCCTTCCTTTCTTTCTTTCTTTTTTAATAAGTTGCCAGAGGGAGAAGGTACCACCTGATGGAGCATGGGCACATCACAACCCCTCTTCCTCAATGTCTTCATCCTGTCATGATTTGGGACACAAGCACCTGGCATGTTTTCCAAGCTGCTGGGGCAGGATTCAAACCACAACTGGCTCCATGGGATCCGGTTCCCTTAACTACTAGGCTACAGGGCTAGTTCCCCTAGTCTCATGTCAAAAACAATTTCTAAATTACATAGACCAACAGTATTCTAAATACTAAATTCTTGATTTCCCCCCTCCTTAACTTTCTTCTACCCATTATCCGCACAGAAGTAAATAATATTTCTCTCCATAGGACTTACATATTTAATATTACCTTTTAATCAAAAATGTAAGCTATTTCATAAATTTCTTAAGACAAGCCATTTCTAAATCATTATGCATTCTTTTTATCCTTCCCTAAAAAACAGTTCTAGCTCATTTGTACAACTCCACTAATTTTCCATAAATTAAACACAGGGCGCTCGGATATAGACTGGTTAGAAATCATCCATATCCTCTTTCTGGCTGCTTAGTCTACAAAGCAAAGGATATATATGAGGGACTTCAAAAAGTTCATGAAAAATGGAAATAAAGTACAAGTTTATTTTGATAGAAAAATTTTTAAACCATGCATTTTTTTCATTATACTGTATATATTTTCAATGAACTTTTTGAAGAGCCCTCCTATGTAAAGGCCTATATATTTATTTATAAACAAAGTATATATATCTTCACATACACACATATGTACACGTTCGCGTTCCCAATCATCAAGTCCCTCATCATACATTCCATCCGCCTACCTAGTTCTACTCTTAAAACCATGAAACAGCACTGGAAAAGAATAGCATTAGAATCCAAGTTCTTCTACTTTCTGGATATGCACTTTTGGGTAAGTTATTTAAACGCCCTGGGCTTTGGCTTCTCTATTTAAAAGTAACATCCAATTGGATGAGGTCTGTGGAGAGGCTTAGAAAGAACTCTGACTATAAAAGCAACTCCATGAGTGCTTGGTTCAGAGCAGGTGTTCTGTGTTTGTTATTTTATCTGTTTCTCGGAACCTCTTTCAGAGGCTTACCAAGGCACCCAGGGCGTATCCTAAAGGTGGACAAGAGTTCATTATATTCTGATTTAAAGTGAGCTGGGTCTGATGATCAAATGGCAGATTTACGGGCAAGCCAAAATCAAGGAATAAGGACGGGAAGGAGGGAAAGAAGGATAGACAGACCACAGTCTTAAAAATAGGAGACAAACTCATTCAAAACACAAAGACATTTCTGATGCCTGACACAGACCAACTGAAAGGCCTCTCTGCTCTCCAGGAATGGCCCAACTCGGGCTCCCATTGCAGGATCATGATATTTTCTGTAGGTGTGGCTAATTCACGGTCTACTTATCTTTAAACTACTAAAGATCATCAGACCACTCACTGTGCAGCCTCCAAACCTCATAGCTGGTAAAATAAATGTCTAACATTTTCACCAATTCTAGAGCTTTACCACTGAAGATGGTAACTAGAATGAACGTAAATGACAGTTTTCACAGTTCATATAGAGAATCCCAAGATGTGGAGCAATAAAGGGCTCCTTTAACAAGCTAACCTCTGTATTTTGTTGCCAGATGTCCTCACAGGGAGGTCTGTAAGGAGAAGATCCTAATAAATAACGTCAATGGGTAAGGGGAGGGGAGGTGATGGCATCTATGCATACCTCAGCTTCCTGCAGGGTTCCATGGTTGAGGCACACCATGTCAGGGCAAGTGATGGGAGAGCCACAGCCTTCTCGGATCGCCAGCTGCATGTACTGTTTCAGGCACTGGAGTGAAGAAGAACGAAGATGATTACCCACCCCACTACAGTAGCACAAAGGTTACATGATGGCTCCACCACAACCTCTTCCTCCTCAATTGACTTGTACTCAGCAAAGCTAAGTTATCACAAGCGTGAACACTAAGACCCATCACTCTGGAAAGAATGCAGATTAATTACGTAGGACTTCACCTGAAGAGTTTATTCAATTCCCATATGCTCACACATTTTATAGATGGGGAAAAGAAGGGACGTTTTTTGCACTAATGGCAAAGACCTTTTCACTTTTTTAACTTATGTGACTTCCCCATTCCATTTTTACCTAATGGTCCTCTCCCTCAACGTCTACCCACAAGCAGAAGAGAACACTTGCCCTGAGCTAGCCAAACCAAGTCAAGGTAAGATAAAGGCAGTGACTTACTTAAGAGTACTCTGAAAGCAAATGGACCCAGAGAGATCGTGTCACCTGACCTCCTGTGGATGGGAACGGCAAAGACAATTTGGGAAAATAAAACTTTCCCCAAAATATGGGCCTTGCTGGGTGCGATGTTGAGATTTAAGAGGAAAAAAGGCACCTGTAACTTGGGGAAAGAAAAAACTGGACAGAAAACAAGAAACGCAAAGAGGAGAAAAGGGAAGACACCAGGGACACCTGGTCTACCCTTGCCTGTTATGCCTGGGTCTCAGGCAGTGGGTGGAGATACGAACATGATAAAGAAGGTCAGAGAGCGACGGGTCATACTTTGGAGACCTCTAATACTTTCCCCTCCTCCTCCCAACCCACCTTCACTCACTCAAAGGAAACTGAAGCAGGAATTCCAGCAAATAGAACTAAGAAATCTAAAAGTGGCCTCCTTAATTACAACTGATTTGCTCGTATTTGATGAGCCCTTTTCTATGTGCGTAACAAAAAATGTCAAGCTCAAATGTTTGAGGAGTGCGTCCCACTAAAAATACTGGTTGTTGGAAAAGTCATGACATATTTTTTCTATGCAAAACTGTGTTATGACTTTTCTAGCGACCCAATACATAAGTTAGTCGCTGAAACAATGCAGGTATAAAGTGATGCTTGTTTATAATTAGGTTTAGATTTTTTAAGTTTCTACGTTTCTCTATCAATGTACTACATAAGAATATTGCCTTTGCACTGACCTCTTTTAAAGGAAAGCGATTAAATAAAATTCTATAGTTACAATACTGATGACTTAAGAAATCTACTTTTTTCTTTTTTTAAATAATTCTTTTATTTAACTTTATTTATTTTTATTTTGACCAGAAAGGGACAGAGCAAAGGGGTGGGGTAAAGTGAGAAAACCAGCCACCAAGTCCAGGACTTGTACCGCAGTTGGCCAAGTAGGAATCCAGTGTCCTTTACCACCATACCACCTACTGGTCCCAAGAAATCTCCTTTTTCAATGACAGTCTTTATTCATTTTTCCCATCTGGAAATAATATATTATTTCAGAAAAACAACCATATTTATTGATTGAAATAACTGTCACCATGGATTGCTAAATCAATGACAAGGACAAACCATTTAAACCAAATTTATATTTTAAGTAGTTAACCTTTCGCTATTCCAAGAAGTCAATGTTTTCCATAATCTTCCACAAATCAAAACCAAACCAAACAAAATTAAAACCTAAATCTCAAAAATAGGAGCTTATATAAGATCTGCTAAATTCATGCAATGGAACATTGCAGAATCATAACTTTTTTTCTGAAATGGTATTTCAATACATGGGGGGGGGGCAGGTGACTTCATGGTTAAGGAAGCCAGATCCCACATGGCTGACTGTATGGTTCAAATCTCAGCCCTGGAAGCTTGAAAAACACACCAGATGCATGTGTGTCTGTGCCCCAGATCCTGATAGGATGGAGAAATGGAAGAGAAGGTATTGCCGTGTGACCATGCCGCGGGACCACCGGCCGCATAACCATGTCCCACTGGAGGGTGCTTTCTCCCTCCTCCACTCTCTGCCTTTCACTCTCTGTCTCACACATGTGCCCTCTGACAATTAAAAACAAAAGACATAGGGAATAGTTTAGAAGAGAATAAAAGATACCTAAAAGCGAGAGTCCTCTTCTATTACTCTTTGCCAGAGACTGGCCTCTGTATAGACACTACATTTTGACATGCATTCTTGTTTAAGAGCAGGTAGACAATCACATGTGCTAGAATTCCCTGTGCCTGACACCACCTCAGTTCCAGGAACAGTGGGACCTAGAGGAGAGGAGCAGTGGAACCTGGGGATGAATTTCAGTGGGAGAGCACAACCTCAGAGGGACAGTACCAGTGACTCGCCAAAAAAAAAAAATGTCAGGACCAACAGATGAAGGGCCAGATGTAATAATTAGGATAAACCCCCTCCATAGCTCTTAACAATCGGATGGGATCAAACCAAAGATTTAATCATCGAACACCTGGTCAACCACTGACTTGAATCATCTCTTCCAACCAGAGAGTCTATGGAATCTTAGTAGAAAGGGATTCTCCTAGAACCCTTTCCATGGTGTTCATAGCCAATGCACCAAAGGCCTGGAGGCATTTTTCATAAAATGTTTTCATCTATTATGTGGACCTGGCAAAAAGTCACAAAGTTAAGACAGAGCTATCACATACCCACCCATGAACAAACCATAAGGGTGGGGAAGAAATATTAGATTACACTTTTCTTCAAGTTTTTTCTGAGAAAAATATCATTACAGGTCCAGCAGGTGACATAGTGGTTTAGGTACTGGACTCCCAGGTGGCTGACTGCAATTCAAGTCCCAGACCTAGCAGCTTGAAAATCACACCAGGCGTGTGTGTGTGTGTATGCGTGCGCGCCTATAGTCCCAAGAGGGGAATGGAAGAGTAGGGCTTCCTGCAGGGCCATCTTCCCTGTGGGTGATTTCTCATTTCCCTTCTCACTCTGTCTCTGACAAGCCTGCAAGTACACGCACCCTATGGCAAAAGCCTTTAAAAGAAAAAAAAAAAAAAAAAAGGCATTACAGTGATCAGTCAATGGAATATTGAGTTGTCTGGAAAGTCATGACACATTTTGCATAGAAAAATACATCATGATTTTCCTGGCAACTTAATAGATTCTAACAATCAAAGTGCAAGCGTAAAGTCTCCTCTGCATCTTAGGCAAATCATTAAGTAAAAAGAGGGGTGCAAATGTAGAAGATAAATAGAGAGTGAATAGATGTTGCTGAGCAGTAGGCAGGTATGCAGAGATGAGTCCTAAACAGAGGTAACCCTTGGGAGATCAGCCTCAGGGGACGAGGAAACAAAGCAAGAGGAGACTAGCTGTCACTGGCAGGAAGAAGCTAGTGGGTGCCATTAGTTGAAAGTTTAAACTGCCTCCCAAACTCTTGGTTGTTCTCTTGATGCAGGTGCTGGGGTCAAGAGGTCCAAGGACTGGTGGTCCACCTGGGTCAAAGCTGTGTTGGTGAACCACTGACCGAGGGCTTCTTATTCTTGGCTCAGCCACTGGAGGAAAGGAACCTGATAAGGTGGAAGGTACCTAATGGCCCAAATCCAGGCAAGTCCTGGATTGTCGGCCTTGCTTTTTATCACTCAGGTATGATGCGTACATCAAGGTGGTTATCCCATAAAATGTAGACCAATTTTTCTCCGCCTCAGCTCACAATTATATCACAATGTCTCTATTGTGTTCAAAATAGTATCTGTGACTGAGGCCAACATTCTGTTTACCCCAGTGCAGACACGGTCTCTACACATGATCAAGAATAAAGCCTTCTTTGTTGCATGCTGTTGAGTTAAATTATTAGGGCAACCCATGTGGTATCTCTCCCAATTCAAAACGTATTAACACACTAAAAGCATCCAGTTTGAAAACAAATCAAACAAATCAACAATCTATAGTTAGGCAGGAAGTTGTTTCCTGATAGAGTCTGTTTTTCAAACTTTTTCTTTTTTAAAATTATTAAGTTTATTGATTTTTTTATTTTCCATGAGTGAGAGTCAAAAAGAGAAAGGAGAAAAGAGGAAGAGAGAGCCCCCTCAACGGGGTCTTGATGATGCAACCCACTCCAGCTTCAGCCAGCCCCAGTCATGGGCACGCATGTGACCAGAAGACCTTGGCTTTTTATCAGTATGAGTTACAGATGGGCATCGACTTCCCCATCTAGGTGTTTGCCAACCATATGGCACATCAGAAGACTGATAAGGAAACCTGGCACCAAATGATTAAAAAGAAGCTCCAAATCAAACAAGCCATAAGTACAATTAAAAAGAGATCATAGGGGCCAGCAGGTGGCATGGCAGTTGAGGTGCTGGGTCCCACATGGCCCACTCTGTGGTTCGAGCCTGGACCCAGCAGCTTAAGCACATGTGCACGCATTCCCAAAATCCTGAGAGGAGAATGGAGAAGGGACTGCAGCATGGCCATCCCCCTGGTCGGGAGGGGGTAGGGGTGGATTTCTTACTTTCCTTCTGTCTCTGTCTCTGTCTCTGTCTCTCTCTGGGAAGTATATGCACTCTATGGCAAAAATCTAAAACGACCTTAGTTATTACAGTTCTCATTCCTAAGTTTCTCCTATTCCAGAAGCCTCCCTGACCTCGCCCTCCAGCCTGGCAAGATGCCCAGTCCATCTGCTCTCACAGTGACCTGATGCCCGGCTAGTGCTGTAGTTTTCAAACTGGGCATGACAGTGTACTCTTGGGAGCCGATGAGTTCTTCGTGGTGAGATTTCTTTCCTCCACTTTGTGTTTACTCAATAGTTTTAACAAAAGCATGCACTAGACCATCTCAGGACACCCCTACTTCCCCTTGATTTCAATGCTCCCACTTGATGGAAGCACTGTTTAGGGAGCCATCCGCTTCGCTTTGAAAGGAAAGCTTTCACTGTCATGGCAGATGAAAAAAAGGATGGAAGAATCAGGCCCAGTGAGAGCCTGAGAGAAAGTGGCAGGATCGTGGAATTGCCATGTACTCACTGGGACAACCAACCTGAGCCTAGGTATAGGCAGTGCTTTAGCTGAAGCTGAACGCTACCCCTCGCATGGGTGCCGACCTCAAGTTTATTGGTCCACGATGTTAGCCAACGTTCAGCTGCTACCTCTATTCTGTGTTCACGTTGTTTCTGAGATACACCTCTCAATGTACTTATGCTTTATATTTTGTCTGTATTTATTTTAGTAAGACTCTAATGAAAATAATTTTTTAAATAGCTCAATATTGGGACCCGCAGGTGGCATGGATATGAAGCTGCTGGATACCACGTGGCTAGCTTCACAGTTCGAGTCCTAGACCCAGTGGCTTGAACATCATACTGGGCATATGTGTATATGTGCCGAAAATCATGAGAAGAGTCAAAGACAAGGGACTGCAGTGTGGTCATCCCCCTTGGGAGGGAGGGTGATTTCTCACTTTCTCTCTCTCTCTCTCTCTCTCTCTCTCTTTCTCTCTCTGTCTCTGGCAATCACATGCACCCTGTAGCAAAAACTAAAAGAAAAAATAAAAGGTCAACATTGGGGTTCTAGTTTTTTTCCCTTCTAAAGGAAGTCATATAACCCATCAAAAGTAAGAACACAGTGATTCTGACAGTGGGGCTGGTGCTATTGTATTTTCTTTGGGGGTGTACTGGAGCATTAGACTATCCAAAGGGAAGTTTACCAATGACACAAGCTTCTTCCTTCCCTAATTCTCCAGAAGGTTTGGCCTTTCCTCCCTACTTGCAGCCTTCCCATCACTACCTCATGTGATGCCAGACGTTCACAATCGAAGCCTGTTGCACGCCTGGACAAAGTAGCCCCATCCGCACTGCAAGTGACCGTGCATGCACCTGCTTTTCCAAACCCTAGGAGTTCCTTCAGGGCTCAGGTCACCTTTCAGTCCCGTTCGTGTTTCTTAGAAGCACCTGTCACAGCATATGGAACTTGGGCTTTCGTGGGAACTGAGACCTGAATCTACCACTTACCAGCTTGGTGGCAAAACTCCTTTCAACTCCAATCCCTGAAATATATTTCTTGAAAAATTTTGCTACGGGGCATATACACTTGCTAGAGAGGGACACAGAGAAAGGGAAAGTGAGAAAGGATCCCTCGGGAGGCTAGCCACATCACAATCCCTTCTCCATTCTCCTCTTGGGATTTTTGGGCATGCACATGCACTCAATATGCTTTTCAAATCGCTAGGACCAGGACTTGAACCACACAATCATCACTGCGGGATCCAGCCACCTTAACCACTCTGACACTGCAGGCCCCCAAGTGAAGCATATTAACTCTCTCACACGTGCATCCTGCTTCCCTTCTTCTTTGACAAACAGAAGCCAACTCTATTATTGTCTAGTTCCCATTCCCTCCTGTCTGCCAACCTTAAAAAAATAAAAATAAGAGGAAGACACTATTATGTGGACCCCTCAAAAACTGAACTCTTACCACTTAACTCCGTCTGTCAGCAGTCTCAGAAATTCCAACCTCTGTATTTCTTTGGTTCAAACTTTCTCTCAAGGCTGAGCCAAGGCACAGCGGTAAATAACTGAACCCATGTAGGAAAATCCCTGAGCCATATCCCTGGCCCTGCCTGTGCATGCCAGGCACGTGCGAGTGTGCCCATGATCCAAGCTGGCTGAGGCTGCAGGTGGATCAGTGTGGAAGCAGTTAGGGCGCACATCTCTTCCTCTCTCTCGTAAAGGAAATAAACATTAAAAATTTGGAAACACACACACAAACCTTCGGTCACCGTGAACAAGTAATTGGACAGAAGGCTAGAGCTGAGTCAGATAAGGCAGTGGTCCCCTAGAAGAGGGTAACATCCTAAAGGAAGAGATCTAAGCCAGGCATGCTTTTACGACAAGAAACACTGGGAATTGTGGTCCTGGCTGAGAAGGGCAGCCTGGAGGAGAAGGTAGAAGGCTCTGTCAACAGCATAATAAACTTCAGAGACGTCTTTCACCTGCCTTGCTACTCAATTACCAGTGCTTCCCAAATTCTCATGTCCATTCAAATCAGTTAAGGAGCTTGTTAAAAATGCAGATTCTGATCTCTGGGGTGTTGTCTGAAATTCTGCGCTCCTCTGAGGGTCCCGGGTCTTAATTAATGCTACTGGCACTTTTGAGTACCAAGATCTAGCACAAAGATTCTCTGCTTTGGCTGTTTAATAGAATCGTCTAGGGAGATTTTCTAAAGTCCAAGGCTCTGGCCATACCATAGATCATTCCGCTCCAACTCACTAAGGGAAGGAGCCAGGTATCAGCCTTCACATACAGCAGCTTTATTAAGATACAAGTCACATACTTTGTTCACCCATTGAAAGTGTACGATTCAGTATTTTTTAGCATATTCACAGTGTGCAGCTATCACAATTTTAGAACACTGAACAATCCCCCAAAAACTCTGTCTCATCATTCTCCCATCCCACCAAGTCCTCCTCGCCTAGGCCCTAGTACCCATCAATCTATTTTCTGTGTCTACGCATTTACCTATTCTGTTCTGTATGCCCAAAATTCTGATAAAAGGGGAAAGTAGAGGAAAGGGATTGCAACATGATCACACTCCATTGGCGGCTGCTCTCTCTCTCTTTCTCTAGCAAGCACATGTGCCCTCTGGCAAAGGAACAGAAAAAGAAATAACAAACAGGTTTATTCAGCTCACTCTTTAGAAATCGGGGGTCCAAGGTCCAACTTCTGTGTGGGGGGGTAGGGAGGGACTACAACATGTCCATGAATTTTTTAAATGGTGAGAGAGAAAGTGAGAAATCACAACCCCCCCGCCCCCATGCACACACACACCCAGGTGCATGGCCATGCTGCAATCCCTTCTCTTCCATTCTCCTCTCGGGATCCTGTACACACATGCACATGCACAAAGTGTGAGTTTCAAGACACTGGGTCCAGGACTTGAACTGCAGTTGGCCATGTGGGAGTCCAGCGACATAACTACTAAGCCATCTGCTGCACCCGCCCCTCCCCCCCTGCCCCCCGCCAGTAGCCTAAGCAGAGCACAGTGTGGTCTGTATCCATGTAGTATCCACTTGCTTCGTTTCCTCTCTTCGTATACACCAGAATTCAATCATGGAGACCTTGCCGTAAGCACCCAAACAGGAATCTCTTCCCAAAGGCCCCATCTTTGAACACTACAATCAGATTAAGTTTTCATGCTCTTAATCCCATGGCGGTAGCTGCACATGTGAGTGTTCAGGGGGACACGTTCACACTATAAATGTGAGGATTTATTTCTGGACGCTCCATCCTACCCCACTGGTCTATCTGTCAATCCTCATGACAGGACTGCACTGTTGACTACTGCAGTTCTGCAGTAAGTTTTGAAATCAGGACATGAGTTCTCTAATTTTGTTCTTCTTTTCCAAGATTGTTTTGACTACGCCAAGTACCTCAAATGTCCATATAAGTTTTAGAATCAGCTTGTCAGTCTCTACAAAGACAGTTGGAATCTTTTTTTTAACTTTTCTTTCTTTCTTTCACCGAGGGGGACTAGGCATCCTCACAGGGTCTTATGCCATGATCCTACCCCAAGCTCTGTAGCCAGCCAGGATCATGGTGCTGGTGTGTTTGGATAGACCCAGGACTCAAACTCAGAGCCTTCCCATATAGCCTCACATCACACAACAGCATCCCTATTGCCTGCACCACCAGGCTGGGCCCAATAGCTGGGAATGTCATAGGGAGGGCATTGAATATACAGGTCCATGTGGAAAGCACTGTCATTGTAACAATATTAAGTCTTCAATCAATAATTTAGGAACATGCAGTGTCTTTCTATTTAGTCTTTTCCAATTTCTTTGAAGAATATTTTGGAGTTTTATACTTTGTTATATTTATCCCCAAGTATTTTATTCCTTTTGGAGCTATCATAAATGGAATTATCCTGTTGATGCCATTGTCATACTATTCCTTGCTAGTGCACATAATACAATTGATTGTTGGATATTGATCTTACATTCTGCAACCTTGCTAAACTGGTAAGAGCATTTTAATTCTTGAAGTGATGCCAATGTGCAACCGAGTTTGAGAACCAAAAATTTAGTATTCGAGCACTCAATTCTAAGCAGAGAAGAAACTTTCATACCCATTAACAGTGTTTATAAGTACTTCAATAAAACATGGACTCCAGAAGAGAAAAGGACTCTTTTCTACCATTGTTTCTACAGATAACACATGCGTTCAGCTAGTTTCAGAAGAAATAGTAAAGGAAGCTTACAAAGAAAATTAAATATGTAAAATTTACAACTATGTTTGATAGCCTTTAAGTACTTGAGCCTGAAAACAGTGCATTACTTTTTTTGGAAAGGGTACGAATGTCTGCCTTGTAAGTTTGACAATAGTCTTTTAATATGGGAGATTACTTGTGGTTCCCATCAGAAGTACCTCCAGTTCCCACCAAGGAAGAGTGATCAAATACTTCTATCTTTTTTCTCAAGTGATCATGAAACATCTACGTTGTGAAACTCAGTGACAGAAATAGCTCTGAAGAGAAATTGACTGGAAATTCTGCAGCGTAGTCCAGTCCTTCCAATAAGACCAACTAAATCTGCTTAAAATTCCAATCAGAACAGGGAACAGGCACTAGCACTGGAAAGATCTGCTTCCAACGTCAGAAACTCAATCCTTCTTCCATTGACTTTTCAGAGGGTTTTCCTTCATGCTGCCTTTTTTTTTTTTTTTTTTTTTTAAACAGAAGCTGCCCCAACTCTTATACTAATCCCCAAGAAATCCATCTTGGCCAGGTGGTATCCTATGACACAGTATGCCCAGAAGAACAAACAATAGTTCCAGAGAAAGAAAACAAGAAGGCTTGCCAAGTTTACATCCCTCCATTTCCTCCAAAGCATTAGCCCTCAGAACTGCAAGCCCTTGGCTGGCACGGAAGCAGCAGCAGACAGGCCCCGTTCAGGCAGCGAGAACAAGCACACGCCAGATTCAGCCCAGGCAGGTTCCGCTGAATTCATTTCTCACTTTCTTCTTCTTCCTCTTCCTGTGAGAGTCCGTACTTGAACTCTAAGACAGTGCCTCGGAGTCCCTCAAGATGCACATAAGGTCTCAACAACACAGGAGAAAAACAAAACTCAAATTAAGGAAGGGCTGTGAAGCCCCTTTGACCTTGATGTAGGGCTACACAAGTTACCTGAAAACAATACAGCCGTGCAACCTCATCCAAGCAAGCACACTGACTACATTCTGCTGGAGAATTCAGCATGAGCATTACAGCTAGAGTGTGCAAGGGATAGCGGCATAAATGGACGGACAGGTATGTGATAAATCAAGTAAGAAGTTAATGGTCTAATCTGCCATAGTCTGAATTACGGTGTCTTCTCCAAAATTCATGCTGAAACTTAATCCCCAAAGCAACAGTATTAAGAGATGTGGCCTTCGAGAGGTGGGATTAGCACCCTTACGAAAGGACGCCATGTTGAAAGGACCCTTTCTGCTCTTGGGCCACGTATTCTGCTCTTCCAGAGAATGAAGCAACAAGGCACCACCTTGGGGTTGGACAATAGTCCTCACCAGAAACCCATCCTGCTGGTGCCTTGATCTTGAACTTCCAAGCCTCCAAACTGTGAGAAATGAATTTAGGTTGTTTATAAATTACCCAGTCTCAGGTATTTTATTAAAGCAATACAGACTAGGACAGAATCTAAGAGTGGTAGGCATGCAGATATTCATTGTAAAATTCTTTGACCTTTTTGGTATGTTTAAAAAGTTGCATAACAAATTACTATGCTATTTTTCTGAAAACTGAGACTGAGGCTGGCAAGTGGCATAGTGGTTTGGGCACTGGACTCCCACATGGCTGACCATGGTTTGAATCCTGGACCTGGTGGCTTGCTTTCTCTCTTCTTTTTCTCTCGCTCTCTTGCTCACTCTCTTTCTGATCAAATTAAACAAATAAATAAGGCAAAATAATTCTTTTAAAAAAAGAAACTAAAGAGAAAAAATTTACTCCATTCATCAAATTAGATTTTAATGTTGTTTAAAGCAGAAATTATCTCTATTATATTTTAAATAAAATCCTAATATCTGTATCAGTATTTAAACCACAATTTAAATAAATTATAATAAAATAACCTTATTAATTAAAAATGACAGTGGGCCAGCAGGTGGTATGGTGGTGAGTGTGCTAGACCCCCATAGGGCCGACTGTGATTCAAGTCCCAGATCTGACAGCTTGCTTTCTCACTTTTGCTCTTTCTCTGCCTCTCTCTGGTGAATGCACATGCCCTGTAGCAAACTTTAAAAACAATGATAAATAAAATTAAATGAATAATTCTTTTTTTAAAAATAATAATGATAGCAGGCTGGACCATGGCCTAGTGGCTAAGGGAGCCACATCCCACACGGCTGATGATGCTTCAAATCCCAGGCCTAGCAGCTTGGAAAACATGCCAACTCCATGTGTGTGCCCCAAATCCTAACAGGATACAGAAATAGAGAAGGAACTGCAGCGTGCCCTTGCTCCATTGGGGGGGGGTCCTTTCGCCCTCTCATCCTCTCTCTCAGGTGAGTGAAACGTGCCCTCTGACAATTAAAAAAAATAGCATCATTAATCGATACTTGAAAAAAAAATTTGAGATAAGCTTTTCCTTTCTAAAGTTTATTTGCTTATTTGTGGTGGGGTGTGGGGGGGCATCCTTCACAGAGTCTTGCCATGTTTGGATGCTTCTGTCCCAGCCTTCTAGCTAGCTAGGACGAGAGGCATGTGCCACGAGGTTAGACCAGGAACCAAACCCATGACTCCTACGTGGCCTCAGCCTCTGAGTAGCAGTGTCTCAGTGTGTGCCACTATGGCTGGGCCAATTGTTTTTTAATTGAAAAAATATTGACACTACAAAAATGAGAGAATGAAGCTGACTTATTGTCAATTACATTTTGTTTTGCCTACAGGATGCAATCTACAAGGTCAGTATGCAAAATAACACACCAATGGCCCAGTGGGACACTGGTGATGCTGTTACAGTTTCCTCAAGAAAATACTCGATGGTCAGAGACCAGGCACTCTCAGTTTAGAACAAAGCTAAGCCTTAAGTGAACTTCCTCCTTGGCTACATTAGAAAAGAGACTCTTAGATTTAAGAAACATGAACTCTGGGACCAGCCTTATAGTGCATCTGTTAAGGGATCTCACATGGCTGATGGCAGTTCAAATCCTGGCGCCAATGGCTTGGAAAAAAGAAAACCACCAGGCACATGCAAGTGTATGCCCCAAATCCTGACAGGATAGAGAATGGAGGAAAAAGGACTGTGGCATGACCATGCGTCCTGAGGGAATGCTTTCTCTCCTTCCCTCCCTCCCTATCTCTCTTTGGTGAGCACATGTGCCCTCTCAGAAAAGCAACAAAAAGAGGGGCCAGAAGGTGGCGTGATGGTTAAGGTGCTGGACTTCTACATGGCCAACCATTGTTTGAGTCCTGGACCCGGCACCTTGAAAATCTGCCAGGTGTGTATGATGCATGTCCAAAATCCCAGCAGGAGGATAAAGAAGGGATTGCAGCATGGGCATCCCCCCAGGGGGTGATTTCTCACTCTTCCTCTCTCTCTCTGGCTCTTTCCAGCAAGCGCCTGTGCCCTATGACAAAACCTAAAACTAAAAATAACCAAACAAAAAAACAAAACAAAACAAAAAGAACTCTAAACTCTAAAAAAAGTAGAAAGGTTAGTTAGGTTATTAGGAATCATTTCATTTAAATTAATCTGAAATAATTATATTCAATTACTCCACAGCAAAATCAGAATAGGTCACTTCAGGCCAGCAGGTGGTGTGGTAGTTAAGGTGAGGGACTGCCACATGGCCAACCATAGTTCAAGTCCCAGACCTGGAGGCTTGAAAATCATGCTGGGTGCATATATGTGAATGCCCATCCTCCCACTCTGTTTGTTTCTCTCTGATGAGCATATTTGCCACATGGAAAAAAAAAAAAAAAAAGGAATACAGTCACCTCTTAGTATTCACAGGGGATTGATTCCAGGACACTCACAGACTCACAGATAGTGAAATTGGATTCACAGATGCTCACATCTCTTATATAAAATGGCATAGTGGTGACATACAACCTACACACACCCACACACTTCAGATCATCTCTGGGTCACTTACAATGCTTAATACACTTATATAAATGCTATGTAAATTATTTTTACACTGTATTTTCTTATTTGCATTTTTAAGTTGTTATACAGTTAATTTTTAATTGTGCTTTTTTCCCTTAATATTTTCCATCCATACTTGGTTGAAAACAGATGTGGAACCTACAGACAACTGACTCTTTCTATTTGTAATGTAGACTGCTTCCAAATTACAACTGTTATTCACCTCAGAACACCTCTGGCCCAAGAATGTGTTCTGTATAACTGTTACGTTTTAATCTTTTCTAAAAATCAAGTTTCTAGAAGTCAAGGGATTTATATGTGTTGCCTTTTTTTTTTTTTTTCATCTTATTTGCTATAAATTGAGGCATCTTCCTTTTTTCTTAGTTAATCCATACACGCACATACCCATGAGTATATGTGATTTTTTTTTGTTTTTTTTTTTTTTTCCCAGAGAGATTTTTGCTATAGGGCATAAGACAGAGAGAGAGAAAGTGAGAAACCACCCCCAGGGGGAATGAACATGACTCAATTCCTTCTCCTCCATTCTCCTCTCAGGATTTGGGGTATCCACACACATGCACCTCGCATGATTTTCAAGCCACCAGGTCCAGGATTCAAGACATGGTCAACCATATGGGTTCCAGAGCCTTAACCACTACATCACCTGCTGGCCAAACCCGTGACTACTTTGACTCTCTTGTTAAAATCCAATCTGGTTATATCCTTGAACTGCTGCTTCCCCGAAGTTTTTTTTTTTTTTTTTTTTTTTGGAGAGATTTTTCACTGTAGGGCGCGTGCGCTCACCAGACAGACAGAGAGAGACATAGAGACAGAAAGCGAGAAATCACCCCCCAGGGGGGATGGTCACACCACAATCCCTTCTCCTCCATTCTCCTCTAGGGATCTTGGGCACGCACGCACACGCGCCCGGCGTGAGTTTTAAGCCACCGGGTCCGGGACACGAACCGCGGTCGACTACATGGGAGTACAGCGACATAGCCATTACGCTAACTGCTGGTTCCCGCTTCCCCAAAGTTTTGAGCTAGCACCATATTCTAGCCAATCAGACTTCCAAGGCCAAGGTTGGTAAGCCAAAGTCGTGTGACCCGCTGTTTCGGAAATACATGTCAGCAGTCACAAGAGAGACGAAGAGAGGTGTGTAGTTCAAAGCACACATTAATGAGCAATTATCCTGGCCGGTGCATCCCAATTACCCAGAGGATGGGCTGAAACATGGATCGTTGGGCCCCTCCTCGAGTTGTTTCTGAAGGTCTGAGGTGGGGTTCAACATTTATGCTTAGAACAAAAATCGCAGGTGATGCTAGAGCTGCCCATGTGAGGGCCACACTCGGAGAACCAACAGCCCAGAACTGAGGTACTCACTAACCAGAGACAGGTGGAGAGGATGAGGATGGGGAAGGCTGTCAAGCCCCTACAATGGCTGGGGCCCATGTCTTAAAATGATCTCATTCAACCTTCACAGCAGCTCTGAGACCACACTGTCCCCTCTCACACAGAGCGGCTGAGTAAATTCCCAGGACTAAGAAATACGGGAGGTGAGACATGCCAAGGTCTAACTGAGACACACTCCTTTCTTGCTCTCCCACTACGTCATAAAGATTTTCACGTTAGTAGAACTAAAACATGAGAAAATACTGGAAGCTCTATAACTTGAAAACACTACCTTTTTCTTTCTGAAGATTATCAGCACCAAAAACCGTAAGATAAAGTTTTTCATCGAGTAGACACTATTCCATATTAAAACGCCACCGACGTGAACTGGGGTACTACCTAGAGAGAGCAGATGGACCAGCTATGAAATACTTCGTAGCTGCAGTAAAGAAAGATCCTGGTGCTCTTGCGTCACCCATGCATTTATTACTCTCAGCACACAGGAACACCCGGACGCAACTGCCAGCCACAGTCCACTTGAATCACCAGCTACTGCTGCAAACCTGTGTGCGTGGCCGTGGGGAGAGCACCTATCTTTGAGGCAGGAGGCCTGGATTTAGCCTTGACTTCAAAGTTTCAACATCTGAAAACAAGCTAGGTGCACCGGGACCTGGCTTCCAGTTATGCAAACCAGAGCTCTTCATCTCTCGGCCTTGGTTCCCGCAGATAACCTGTCCAAATCACACGGGTGAAAGTTCACAGCACACTGCTCAGTCCTTTAACCCGAGGCCATGGCCACTATGGTGTTTGGATTGCACATTCTCTGTTCTTGGAAAACTCCTGAGAGTTAAGTCTTTATTTAGTTAGTTATTCTATGAGTGAGAGAGACAGTGAGAGCAAGCACAGAGATCCAGCACCCCCAACAGGGTCTTGATGCCACTACCCGCCCCAACCTCAGCCAGCCCCAGGTCATGGGCACATGCATGCTGGTGTCCCCAGGGAGGTCTCTGGATGTGAACTGGCAACCTTCCCACATGGGACAGTCTTGCACTGTCACATCATGTCCAGCCGTCTAGATTTTTCAGATCTTTGTATCTGCTTTGTACTGTCTAAACTTCTATGTACGTAAAATGGGGAGCCAGTTGTCCATTTTGCATTGCCAAGCTTCAGAAACTATAGGTAGGATCACAAAACCTAATACGGGCCTTCCTCCATCGTTCATGCTAACAGATAAAACTATGTGCTAGGCAGCACTGCACATTTTCACAGAGGTCATTCTTACTTCATCCAAACAACACTGTGATCCAGGAATTAAGAGTATAGACATGTTACTTAACTGCATTGGCTTCTTTACCTGTAAACTGGAGAAGGTAAGAATGAATGAAAACGGGCTGGCCTCATTGCGTAGTGGTTAAGGGAGCGAGATCCTACATGGCTGACCACATGGTTTGAACCCCAGGACTGGTGGCTTAAAGGGAGGGAGATCCTACATGGCTGACCACATGGTTTGAACCCCAGGACTGGTGGCTTAAAACACACACTGAGAGTCTATGTGTGCGTGCCCCAAACCCTAACAGGATCGAGAAGTGGAGGAGGGATTGCAGTGTGGCCACTCACTACCGGGAGGTGTTTTCTCCCTGTCCCTAGGGAGTGCATATTCCTTCTGGCAACTAAAAGGAAAATAAATAATATTACTGGGGGAAAAAGTGTCCTTGCATAATACATATTACATGGTAGGCCCTCAAAAGTTCTTGCTTTTCCTTCCTTAATTTTTTTGAAACAGATGAATAAACTAAGGTTTGAAGAAACTGAGGTCTGAAGAAATTGAATAAACACGCCTATGTTCACATGGTAAATAACTCACACACACTTTCCAGGGGAGTGAGACCAAAAGGACTTCCTTACTGGACGATGGGAAATGATTCAAAACCACGGAGGCTTCCAGTTAACACAGAGCTATTTTTATTTCCATGGAAATGAGGCACCAACTGCGTCTCACCTGATTCCAGGAGATCCGATGCGAATCTGGAATCTACACCACCAACCTCACATAACCAGTCTTGGTGAACAGAGATGGGCAGATGGGTGGCACCGTAGGATTAACTGTACTAGAATTTCTAGTTAACGTACCACCTTATTTGACTTAAACGAGCCTTTAACTATTTGGTAACATCTCATCACTGAGCATTAACTTTTTCAGTGTGATTAAACCATCTCCTCCTACCCAAGGACCACCATTATAGACATCATTTTTCACTCATCCACACCGCCTATGTATAACGAATCTTTCCTGGGCACATTTTTCTAACTTGACAAGACTGTGAATACCAAGATGTAAAATCATTCCAAACCGTCCTGGCACTGAATGTACTGCACATTTTTTAAAGATACATTTATGAGATGAGTTTGTTTTGCTACACTCAACTTCCTCCTTAAAAGAGGAAGCATAGTTGAAACAATGAGCAATGTTCTTGTCACACACCAGATTAGAGAGGGTGAAAAGTCTGAAAATACCCAGGATGTCAAAAGAGGGGTTTTTCCACCGTTGGGATCGCTATGCTGGTACAATGATTTGGGAAGGCCATTTGGAAACACCTACTGACTTAAAATGTATACACAGTTTTATTAAGCAGCTCTTCTAAATATGTACCCTAGAAATAGTTTTCACATTCAAATAAGTAGAGAAATTCTCATTTAAGGTTGTCCTTAATCCATTTTTAAGGCTGTTCCTTACTAGGAGGGGCCTACGTGAGTAATTCTGAAACAGTTATAACTTAGGATGCCATATAACACTTTAAAAGGAAGGTATGTCCGTATATTCTTACACAGAAACATGTCCACAATATACTAAGCTAAATTTGCAAAACTCGAGTTAAAGGGAAGTGTCTATAAAGATGTCATTTCTGATTAAGTCATGTGTAAAAATACATGTCCCTATCTGTGTGTGTGTGTGTGTGTGTGTGTGTGTGTGTGTGTGTTTACATTCAGGGAGAGTCTGGAAGGGGGTGCAGTGAATTATTCATATACTCAACACACTTTTTAAAGTTTGTGTTTTATTTCCTTGAAAACCAACATGTATTACTTCTACCATTAAAAATCGGTCTTTAATTTAAAAAGGAAAGAATGAGAAACAGAATAAATAGCATGGAGGAAAACAAGTTCACTCCTCTTCTAATTAAATTCTCCAGCCCCGTGCACGGACATTAATTTGCTCACTGAAAACTCTGCACTGGACTGGAAGCTATACTGGGTTGGCAGCTGAAGGGAAGGGAAAATCCAGCCATGGCCGTTCTGGCTGACACATCGGCTAGGGCCCCTCATTTGTTGACTGGCCTCCTACTTCTCCAAAGAATTAACAGGGGAACTAAAATCCTACGCCTCCCACCCTTCGATTACTGCAAACTCTGTAGAAATACTTGCATTTATCTGGAGTATAAATCTGATAATGGCACGCACCCCAAGTACTTTTAGAAATGGGCAGTTAGGTGAATGACTGCATGGGATAGCTGAGGAGGCCCCAAAACACAGTGCAAAAATCCCAAACATCATTATATTAGTGAACAAGTCTCCACGTTCTATCAGTTCATAGTCTTCAAAACGGGAATATTTTTAAATGCAACATTTGGGTCATTATATGGATGAAATTAGTTAAAGCCTAAAACAATGCCCTGCAGTGAATAAGTCTTCAATAAATGCTATTACTGTGACAACAATAAAACTAGAATATTGTGACTAGTGATGCCCAATCGCCTTCCCGGACTTTTGCCCTTCAGCTCCGGTGGAAAAGTAAACAAGCTCTATGTTCAACAACTAGAATAAAAGGCAATACAGGTATTTGTGTAAAATGTTCTATTCAACTCAATTTTCAGTGGTAAAGAAGAGATGGCCATTTTACACTAGGATATCCAATGCTAGCAAGAAAGTGACCTGAATAGGCACCATGCAATAGTTAACAGGGGATCTTGGGTGTCGGCACAAAGGAACATGATTCAAGTTGGTGCACATACATCCTTAGCAGTGGTCATGGCATTTTGACAGCAGCATTTAAGAAATCTGACCATTGTATCTCAAATAGATAAACAGAAAGAGAAGCTGGAAACACTAAAATAATTTAAACATTCCAGACCCCAAAGCTGCAGCCTGCCACGTGTATGGCGTAAACTGGGTGGTGTTCTCCATTCTCCTGCCGCACCTCCTTCATCCTTTTCCAGTCTTTTCCATCTTCAGTGCATTCGCCACTTCATGCCATTCCATACTCCCTTCAAGTCCCAAAGCCCTTTAAGCACAGCATACAAGACCCTCCTCCAGTCTCTTGCCTCTCTGGCCTCATGCCCAAGCACACTTACACTTCCAACGGTGAGTTACAGGAACATTTGGGACCAGCAGTTGTAATGGCTTCATTGCTGGACTCCCACGTAGTTGACCATGATACGAGTCCCAAACCTGGTGGGTTAAACTCAAACTGGGCACATGTTTGTGCATGCCCGCCGAAGATCCCTAGAGGAAAATCGAGAAGGGATCGTGGTGTGGCCATCTCCCTGGGGGGTGGTTTCTTGCTTTCTAGACAAGCACATGTGCCCTATAGCAAAAAATCTCACAGATAGATAGATAGATAGATAGATAGATAGATAGATAGATGAATGATAGATAGATAAATGGAACATCTTCACCTTGCCTCTTCAGACTCTTTCCTGATTCCATGCCATCACACGTGGCTGTTCCCTGGTCACTCCCTACCCCCCCAATGGCCCCTCTAACACCACCATCAGATTAACTTCCAGTTTGAGACCTCAGGAAACCTTCACTGACTGCC
Source organism: Tupaia belangeri chinensis (assembly GCF_000334495.1). Classification (NCBI taxonomy): domain Eukaryota; kingdom Metazoa; phylum Chordata; class Mammalia; order Scandentia; family Tupaiidae; genus Tupaia; species Tupaia belangeri. The sequence continues at coordinate 553,895 of NW_006203787.1, forward strand.
CCAGCCTATCTCAGGTGGGCTCCCACATGCTCCCACAGTAGTGTAGAACACACTCCCTTTATCAGAGGGTCTGTGGCCCAGGGGAGCGGGCCTGGCTCTGCCTGACGCTCTGCAACCTGCTCCACAGTTAGCACGGAGCCTGGGGCACGGTGGTGCCCAGCAGGTGAGTAGACTCTGGACAAGATGGGAATTGATCCAGGAGGAACTGGAATAAGGGTGCAACTTCAGAAGAAGAGATAAATTGGTGACCTGTGGATGTAATGGGACGTTCTCTCACTGTTCTCTGGTCACAGTTCACATGGTTCTCCAGCCTGTCACATTCTGATATGTGGTTTAAAGACGTAGACTTGGGCGAAGTATGTTTTTAAAAAGTCTACAAAGCATATAAGGACTAATTACCAAACTCCCATCACTTCATAAATGTCATTACAAAAAAACTAAACTCTTCTTCCACAGCATCGCACCACCCACTATCCTGAGACCATTTTCTGAGAGAACATAGCAAAGCTTGAAGTACTTGAATCTCTGGTCAAGTCAAGAATGTTATGGAAGTGAAGTTTGTTCTCGGAGAATTATGTTAATCCAAGAGGAGGAGGAGTGGCAAATGTGGTAAATAAATCATTAGTAGTTAATATACCCACTCCAAGAAGATAAAAGACTTTGAAAGAGATTGATGCCCCCCCCCAAAAAAAAAATATCTGTGGAAATACACTACCAAAGCAGGAATAGAACATCCTTAGAGATTTTCCCCTACACTTCATTCATTTAGAGGCAATGGGAGAAAAGGAAAACCATGTAAACACCATGAGATGCTCATTTTAGAGGGAGGGAAAAGAAACTTTTCTGGACTACATAGCTAGAAGATTTAGCACAAAATAATAATAATAATTTAAGGATTGTGTCATCAACTGTGTGCAGATTCAGACACAGATTTTGACATGGAGGAGGCCCTGTAGAAGATTTACTGGGTGTGCCCTCACCAAAGAATGCCTATGTGGAAGTGAGAAAAGTGGGACCAGGAAGAAATTTCAACCCCCAGTACAGCTGCAACCAGGGGCCTAGCTGGTCCTGCAATCAGCAGGGTACTTTGGAGTTAAGAATAGCCCTTCCAAGTTGTCTCTTCTGACGTCGAGGGGAAAGACCTTTACGTACCTAAAGCAGTCACTGGCATGCAGGCTGGCCCCTGAGAAAGGGAGGACAATACTGTCCTGAAGAGGGGTTTCGAGTCACCCCAGTGTCCACCACAGTTACATTTCTACCCCAAGAGAAATAAGCTTTGCTTACTTGATTATGAAATCTAAAGGTGGGAGATAAATGCATATTAAAACAGCAATAATAAGTTTAATTATATATCTCTGCCAACGAACTGAAACCCATCACAGAATGACCTAGCTTCTTCTTAAAGTAATTGATGACTCTCAGTTTAAAGAAGAGAGAACTATGGGGAAAAAAGGAATCTCGTGGGGCCAGCAGGTGGCATGGTTAAGGTGCTGGACTCGCACACGGCCAACCATGGTTTGAGTCCTGGACTTGACAACTTGCTTTCTCACTTTCCCTTTCTCTCTCCCTCTGTCTCTCTGATCAAATTTAAAAAATAATAATAATAACAAATAAAATTAAATAATTTTTTAAATCTCATAAGTTGTTTTAGAAATATTCCAAATCAAGTCATCATTTTACAAATGATGAAAGGCTAGAGAAATTATTTTCTGTTATTGAGTTATTGACAGCACTAGAGCCAGAGTCAGACCTGGCTAATCGCCAAGACTGCTCTAGGCTAGCTCACTATTTTCCACACTGGGCTATGCATTGTAGGAGAACTTCAATGAATCATCTAGTCCTTGCCCCATAACAGAAAGAGAATCTCCATTCAAATCCCATAAGGTCAGTGAGTCGAGCTGCTGGCCCTCCCTGCCATGGGAGGGCATCCTCCAGTCCACTGGGGGCCTGAACAGAGCAAAAGGTGGAGGAAAGGACAATTCGCTCCCTCTGCCTGACTGCATAAGCCAGACAAGGGTCTTCTCCTGTCCTCAGCCTGGGACTTACACCATTGGTTCTCAGGCCTTCAAAGTGGGATGAGAACCACAGTCCAATGGGTCCTCTTAGGGCTCCATTCTGCAGACAGCAGATCATTAGACTAAGCCTTCATCTTCTACTGCTTCCCCTGCACGTGTGTGCACACGCATACACACACACACACACACACACACACACACACACAGGGCTCTTTGCTATATCAGAACACACCAAGCACAGTCCCTTAAGACTTGAGTATTCTTCCCTTTACCTAAAGCCCGTTACTCATAGATAATTATATGGCTTGTTTCATATTACCTTCAAGTCTCTGCCCAAACAATATTAATACCTTATTAGGGAAACATCCATGACCACCCAACAGAAGTAAAAACTCCCTCCTCCGTCATCCTACTTCATTTTTCCAGAGTACACACAAATCATCTGACTTCTATCTGTACTTTTAGCATGTGTCACAGATTAAAGGTTGAGCTACCTGAGGGACCAGCAGGTGGCATGCTGGTTAAGGTGCTAAACTCCCACATGCCATGGCCATGCTTCGAGTCCTGGACTCAGTGGCTTGAAAATCCGCACTGGATGCACGTATGTGTGTGCCCAAACTCCTGAGAGAAGGATGGAAGGAAAGTGACTGCAGCATGGCCATCCCCTGTAGGGGTGATTTCTTACTTTCCCTTTCTCTGTGCTCACACACATACCCTATGGCAAAAACCTAAAGATAAAAAAAAAAAAAAAAAAAAAAAAAAAAGTTGAGCTCGGTGAAATCCAGGCCTTTATCCTGTTGTTCTCATTAGATCCTAACCATGAGAATCATGCATGACACAGTCAATATTTGTTAAATAAATGGAACCCAGGCAACAGGCTTGAGGCCGGCTTTCTTAAATGCCAAACTGTGTTGGCGTCCAGGAAAAGGACTTCTTTCATTAGGAGGGTGGGGGACTAGAAGATCTACGGTCCTTTCCAGTCGTGACTATGATGCCATGACAAAGTCATCACGGCCTCAGCAGCACGGTTTGCTTTCGCCCTTCTTCCCTCTCTGGCCACATTTTACCACTTTCCTTGAATAAGTAAGTGGCGAGCAGTAGGCGTGGGTGAGATCATAGGTCCAGGAAGCCAGTTCCTCCTTGAGTCATCTCTGATCCGTTTCTCATGCAGTTGCTATTTACTCTGATTCCAAAGTGCTACCTGACCCTGCAGCAGCTCGGTGGTTGACGGAAAGATATAGAACCCAAACTGGCGACTGCCCTGGTGAGTATGAGAGTCCCCATTTCATAGTATTATCACCAAAGCCCTCGGATGAATGAAAGTAGGGAGTGTACGGAAGTCATTTCACAAACAAAATAAAGATACATTCACTCATGGTTGACCACCCAACACAAAGTTAAGGAAAAGCATAAAACTAATTTTGTAAGCCAGTAGATTTTAGTAACCGTAACAAACAATATTAATGGAGGGCTTTTAACTGGCAGGATGTTCTCTGTCCATTTCATAGTAATAGAGACACAGGAATCTAGAGAGCTAAAGAATCTGAAAGCTTCAGGAGAGGTTGGCAGGTCACACGACCGGAAGAGAGGACAGCAAATCATCCTGTGACACTGTCCTGGAGTGAGATATCTCATTTTTCTTTATTTTTTTCTTTCTTTCCTTCTTTTCTCTTCTTTTGTTTCTTTTTTATTGCTAGAGACAGAGAGAGTGAGTGAGAAAGTGCCCTCATTGGGGATGGCCACACTGCAATCCCTTCTTCTCCATCTCTCTTTCAAGATTTTGGGCATGGATACACATACACACACACACACACACACACACACACACACACACACACACATGCTGTGAGTGTTTTGGTTTTGTTTTGAGAGGTTTTTGCTATAGGGCACATGCGCTCATCAGAAAGACAGAGAAGAGACAGAGAGACAGAAAGCAAGAAATCACCACCCAGGGGGGATGGCCACACCGCAGTCCTTTCTCCTCCATTCTCCTCTCGGGATCTTGGGCACGCACGCACACGCGCCCAGCATGAGTTTAAGCTCAAACCGTGGTCGACTACATGGGAGTCCAGCAACATAGCCATTACACCAAATGCTGGTCCCCACTGTGAGTGTTTTTCAAATCTCCAGAACCACGACTCAAACCAAGCAGTTGGCTATGTGGGATCAAACAACTTTACCCATCAGGCCACAAACTGGCCTGCCTCGTTATTTCTTGAAGTTCCAGAGAGTTCTCAATAAAAGGCACTTAACATAATACCAGACAAACATATTAAAGCAACCATAATTATATTATTATATTATTCTTGGGAATAAGAGGCTCTTAAATAAATGGTAGTTTAAGATTTCCATCTGAGTCTTTTACATCTATCACAAATGGACTGGTCTATTTACTTTGAAAGATGTGTTGGTTTTTTCATTTTTTCCCTGTAAGTCTTAACGTCTAGATTTTCAGTTTAAATATCCAGATGTAAACCACACTTGGAAAATCCAACAGAGGAATTTCTTTCTTACTATTCTAAGTGCTTGTTTGTGGGCATCACAGAATGGTAGAGATTGAAATCACTGATTTACACCCATTTACAAAAGGCTAATGAGGCAGCCAGTCAAATCTTTACAGACTCTCCTCTCTCTAAAACATTTTTTGAAAGACAGAACAGCTCAGTATACCAGTGGGACTTGGGGAAGAAGGGAAAAATAATAATGCCAACTTGCTATGAGCTTGGCCCTGTGCAATTCCTGCTTCCCTGGAATTCTCGCTTGATAGCTCCAGCAACACTCTAAGACAGGTATCAAGCCGTACCTTCCCCATGTTCCAGCTGAGGAGCTAAGGTTCAGAGAAATCATACATTCTTACATGGCAAAGCCTGAACTGGAACCTGGGCCTTCCTGCTGCCATGTCAATGCTCTTAACCTCCAGGCTAACTGCAAGGGAGAAATGAAGGTGGAAGAACACTCTCACTCCATCTTCCCAATGTAGACAGCAGTTAGAACCCAAGAAAGACGTTGCAGGTTCTTAGCTTCCTTTAGTATTTTTCCATTGGGACCAGCAGTTAGTGTAATGGCTATGTCGCTGGATTCCCATGTAGTCGACTGTGGTTCGAGTCCCGGACCCAGTGGCTTAAACTCATGCTGGGTGCGTGTGCGTGCACGCCCAAGATCCCAAAAAGAGGAAGGAGGAGAAAGGACTGTGGCGTGGCCATCCCCCCACGGGGGGTGATATCTCACTTTCTGTCTTTCTGTCTCTCTGTCTTTCTCTGTCTCTCTGGCAAGTGCATGCGCCCTATAGCAAAAATCTCTCCAAAAAAAAAAATTTCCCATCACATTCCTACACATGCACGCACATGCACACAGAAACGTACACAGGCACACGTGCACTGCCCATCTTCTCAAATGGTTAATGTCTCCCAGGCCATCTGTAGGCCTTTCTTAAAGGTCACCCAACAGGCCTCAAAGGAAAGAAGGGCTTGGTCTAAAAAGTTTTATATTTCCTCTCACTTTTTAAACATTGGAAAATCCATTTGGCTGAGAAGTGAATAGTAAAAGGAGTTCTAACCACCTACAGCCAACACAACGTAATGGAAAAAAGGCAAGAATATGGCTGAACTTTATTTTCTTTCTGCTCAGCACATCCTGTCTTTAATCTGGAGGGTGACTAGGCCAGGCCCGGCATACCGACTCTTTTCAGGTGAAATGATCTAGGTTATAAAAACAATCGACAACCGTGTTTTCATTCTTCCTTAATGTATGGCTGATAGAAATAGCTTCCAAAATAAATCAGAGGCAAATATTGCCCACAAGAGAGGGAACCCACAAATTTTCACTACTTTGATAATAGACTTTGGTGAATTTTCTCCTTTCACTTGAGTTAAAATTGGGCAGCGTTATCTGTAATAGGGTACGACAAAAGCCAGGAAAGGAAAGTTGGAATTTTCTTGTTTAGGTTATTTAAATCTACAGGCAAAAGAGAGAGAGAGAGAGAGCAAGAGACAGATACTCCTTGCCAATTGTTAGTAGACTCACATCTCTGAGATATTTAGCCATCAGGCTAGAACGAGTAATTTATGCAACACTCCTCTGGAGTCCCAGACACCAACTTTGGCTGTGTAATACACCTCCCCATCTATGACTCAGCCGTGCCAGGGAAAGCTGTGCCTGTTGTGCCTTATTCAGCTTTGGTTGCTCTACAATATACCTTCCCCTATAAGAGAAAGCTGAACAGTCTAAATCCACCTTCACAAATATTAATAGAATACCGTGATAATAAGAAATCTGATATACTGATGTTTTATTCCAAGGAAGGACCGCCGCATTCCTTTCTCTGGTTATCGCGAAATCAAGAACTATCTACATGAAATCATTTAAAGCAGCATTCTTCAGAGCACCAGGTGTAGGCTTAATAGCTATCCTACTTCAATAGGTGGCATAGTCTGGGGTCAGCAGGTGGGGTGTTAAGGCACGGAACCGCCCATGGCCGACCATGGTTCAAGTCCTGGATCCGGTGACTTGAAATACACTAGGCACATGTGCGTGCAAGCCCAAAATCCCAAGAAGAGAATGGAGGAAAAGGAACTGCAGCAGGGCTATCCCTCCTGGGGGGTGATTTCTCACTTTTCTGCTCTCCCTCTGGCAAGCACACATCCCCTATGGCAAAAGCCTAAAATAAAAACAAAAGGGCGGCATAGCCCAAAGAAATGCTTCATTGGAAGAGGTTAAACAGGATCTCCAGGCATTTTTTTTCCACAAGATTTAGAGCCTCTATAAAATGCAATATGCATTACGTCCCTCCAAGAGTGGAAAAGAGAACATAGCCCTGTCCAAGCTAATCTGACGATAGCACACTTGACTCAAGTATCTTCCCTGAGTTACAGAGTGGGTGGAAACCCCTGGGGCTGGGGAGCACCCATTTAAGAGCCAGGCTCCCTAACGATGAGGAATGAGCTGATTAACAGCCAATGATCAGGTCAGATACTCCACATCTGTGCAGTATGCACCGCTGGAATACACTGCACCCCGTGTTTGGAGCACTGGGAAGGGTCTTAGCCCTTCATTTTACAAGTGAGAAATCGGCAACTCAAAAAGATGAATCATTTGCTGGATCAGCAGCTGAGCTGGGGTGACCAGAAACTAGAGCACACTGGCCTTAGACACAAAAGGAGCTGAAGGCCTAGAGAGGGGCAGGCGGCAGGGCACTGCTGTCCAGTACTGGGGCTGCATGGGAAACCCCTAGTTTGCATTCCTTTTTCTTTTTTTTTTTTTTGAGATTTTTGCTACAGGGTGCATGCACTCGCCAGAGAGACAGAGAGACAGAAAGTGAGAAATCACCCCACAGGAGGGGATGGCCAAGCCGCAATCCCTTCTCCTTCATTCTCCTCTTGGGGGCTTGGGCATGCACACACCCGTGCCTGGTGTGCGTTTTAAGTCGCCAGGTCTGGGACTCGAATGGCAGTCAACTACGTGGGAGTCCAGCGATATAGCTGTTACACCAACTGCTGGTCCCTAGATTCCAAGCTGACCTGTACACTGACTGAAAAACTGGGGGTTAGGACTGCAATGTGGTGAGACCCTGCCAAGGATATCTGATGTGCACTCATACTGTGCACGTGTGTGTGTGTGTGTGTGTGTGTGTGTGTGTGTGTGTGTATGTCAAGAGATAAACTTTAAAAAACAAAAGAAGTTAGGGGCTGGCAGGTGGCATGGTGGTTAAAGACACTCAATTCCCACATGGCTGCCATGATTAGAGTCCTGGACCTGGTGGCTTGTTTTCTCCCTTTCCCTTTCTCTCTCTGGCCAAATTAAAAAATAACAACAAATGGAATTATATAAATGAGTAATTCTTTAAAAAAATAAATAAAATTATAAATAAATAGAAATCAGAAGAAGTTAAAGTCAGGAAGAATTACCTGTTAGGGAAGAGGAGAACAAAGAACACTTTAAAAGCTCATGAAGTACTGTACTGTATTTCTAATATATTTATTGAAAAAAATCCACAGTGGACTGGCTAGGTGGCCTAGTGGTTAAGGCAACCAGATCTCACATGGCCAACCATGTGGCTCAAATCTCAGCCGAGGCATGTGTGTGTGCCTCAAATCTCAATAGGATGGGGAGGTGGAGGAGAAGGGATTGCAGTGTGACCATTCCCCATGGGGAGGTTTGTCCTTCTCCCCCTTTCTCTGGTACATACATGTACCCTCTGGCAAAAAAAAAGAGAAGAAATTAGTAGTATGTGGCATATCAAAAACATGTTACAAATTTCTTTTCAGTCTTGAAAACATAAAACATACTTGATATCTTTAACTTGAATGCATATATGGAAATCAGGAGGTATTAGATACATTTTTAAATTGTTTTTAAGAAGGGAGAAATAAAAAAAAAAAAGAAGGGAGAAATAAATCTCTATCCAAAAAAAAAGTATTTCAGGCGAGCCTGATTCTAATTACAAATGTACAGACACTAATGTAATATAATGTAAACATACACATGCGGTTTACTATTTTGGCAGATAATAACTGGGTAACAGAATACTACTTTGGCAGCTAGGGTAGCAGAGCACTGAGTAGGTTAATGTTCATAAGTGCCAAAACTCCAAACTGGAGGGACATTAAAAATGCCAAGCCATTTGACTTTCTCCTTTTGAACACTCCTCAACAGTGAGGAGGTTGAGGAAGTATGAATCTAGATTACAAAATATCTATTATAGCTGTACCAATGCCTATCCCCAAACTGCTGAAGGAGACATGGGAAATAGCTGTGTGATTTTTAACTAGGAACTAAAATCTATTAAAATACCAGCCCTTGTATATACACAATACAACCCTTGCTTATGCATCCTGTACCCAACATGGACATGCAAACTTTAATTCTGCACTATTAAATCTGAAAGCAAACAATGGGGGGGGGGCGCAGATAGCTGATGGTTAAAGCATTGGACTCCTATCTAATGTACTTTGAATCCCAGACCTGGTGACTTGCTCTCTCTCTGTTACTCTCTCTCTCTCTGTTACTCTCTTGGTGAGTGCACATGTCCTACAGTAAACTTTTTAAAAAGATAATAGGGGTCAGCAGGTGGCATGGTGGTTAAGGTGCTGGACTACCACATGGTCAGTCATGGTTAGAGTCCCAGACTTTGTGGCTTCAAATTCACACTGGGCACATGTGCATACATGCCCAAAATCCCAGAAGAAGAATGGGGGGAAGGGACTGTGGTGTGGCCATCCCCCCTGAGGCATGATTTCTCACATTTCCTCTCACTGTCTGTGTGTTGAGCACATACCCTATGGCAAAAACCTTTTTAAAAAAAAAAAAAAAGATAACAATAATAAATAAAATTAAACAATTCTTTTTTTAAAAAAAAATTGGAATGGCATCTCCTGCCATGAAACATCAATAACTCTCCGAGAACAATTTCCATCTGGTTTTCACCAAAGATTGCTTCCAACTCACTGTTTCAAGGATCAGCAAAAGCCTGAAAAGTGTGAGAAAGTCAAAATTGTTCTTGAAGGGTGATGTTCAGAAATGAAGCAGGATCAAGAAAAAGTGCAGTTGCTCAGTGGTGATAAAGCCTTTCTTCACTGCCTATAAAGCAACATGCACTGCAAGATGAGGACAGAGAAGAGTTCAAATAGTACTTCTCAGGGGTCCACTCTACTCTGACCACCTTACCTAAAATTTAAATCCTCTTGGTGCCGGCAGATGGTGTGGTAGTTAAGGGTCCCACAGGGCCAACTGCGGTTTGAGTCCTGGACCTGGTGGCTTGCTTTCTCACTTTCTCTCTCTCTCTCTCTCATTCTCACTCTGCCCCTCTCTGGTCAAACTGAAATAAGTAAATAAATTAGTGAAGTTAAATAATTATTCATTTAAAAAAAATTTTTTTTTTTTTGGAGAGGTTTTTGCTATAGGGCATATGTGCTCAACAGAGAGACAAAGAGAGACAGAGAGACAGAAAGCGAGAAATCACTCCCAGGGGGGATGGCCATGCCGCAATCCCTTCTACTCCTTTCTCTTCTTGGGATCTTGGGCGCACGCATGCACATGTGCCTGGCATGAGTTTAAGCCACCAGGTCCGGGACTTGAACTGTGGTCAACTACATGGGAGTCCAGCGACATAGCCATTACGCTAACTGCTGGTCCCGGATTTTATCTCTTTTTAACAGATACATCTGGTGTCCAGAGCAGCTCCTATAAAATAGTTGCTGCTCAATAGGCATCTACCGAATGAATGAACAAGTAATACAGTAGTCACCCCTCAGCCATGATTTCACCTTCTGCAGTTTCAATTATCTTCAGTCAACTGCAGTCCCAAAGTAGGCAAATACTACAGAGTACAATAAGATATTCTAAAAGAGAGGGATGGCCCCAGAACACATGGATTAAGCATGGTGCAAGGGAAGCCACATCCCACATGGTCATCCCCAACTTGAGCCTCATCCCAGTGGCAATGCTCCAGGCATGTGTGTGAGCATGTTCAGGATCCTGACAGGACAGAGGAGGGGAGGAAAAAGGATCATGACATGACTCTGCCCATTAGGGGGTGCTGTTTCTCCCTCTCTTTTTCTCTCTCTCAGGTGCATGTATATGCCCTCTGGTAATAAAATAAAAATTTTAAAAAGGCATTTTCAAAGAAAGAAAAGGACCATATTCACATAACTTTTATTATAGAATATATTGTTATAATACTCTATTTTATTGTTAGGTATGGCTGTTGATCTCTTACTGTGTCTAATTTATCAATTAAACATTATCATATTTGTGCATGTGTAGGAAAAACCACAGTATATACAGGGCTCTGTACTACCCATGGTGGAAAGCATTTGGGGGTCTTGGCGAGGAAGACTGTCCGGTTCAAATCCCAGCACTGGCAGCACTGGCAGCTTGAAAAACACTCCAGGCGCATGTGCATCCCTGCCCCCAAATCCCAAGAGGACGGAGAGGTATGGCCATGCTCCATTGGGGGGCACTGTCTCTGGCTAGCATGCATACCCTCTGGCAATTAAAAAAAAAAAAAGTCCTCTATCTTGTACTTAAGCCCCAAATTCAAAAATAGAAAGACTACTTGTTCAACCAAAAATGACATCTCACATACACATTATGCTTACTGAGAAATGGTGGACATCAGATTTACCATTCGAGATCTATTCAGACACAGACCCAATTGTGTGATGATTTTCCAAAGCAGAAACATGCTGTAGCAAACCCTGGCCTCTCAGTAAGCCACAGAAATGTATCCTCTGCTTCCATAATTTTCTCCCCTACATTTTCTCATGATGAAGCCATGGAAAACTTACAGCTGTGCAAAAGATGCAGCGGCACTCCTGGAGTGTGGTCATCTTGTCCAGGGACTGTTCACACAGGCAGAGTTTGCAAGTGACGAGGGGGGCCAGAGCCAGGTCTGCGGGGGTCGGGTTTTCAGCAGTCATGGTGAGGCGGTGGAGCCCACCAACCGAGCCCATCTGCCTGCCTTCAGCCTTCTTCAGTCTCCACAGTTCCTACAGAAAGGCCCGAAGCAGACAATATTATACACCCAGGGCCAGCAGAGGAATCCCTTGTTCTCAGTGACCTTCCAACATTGAGCTAATGCATCTCCGAGAACTAGACCGAGAGCTTGCTGCCTTGACAAGGTGTCCCAGGAGCCCTGAAATGTAAGCTGACCTCACTGTCCTGATTCATTCACGTAAGCTATGTGAGTTGACAGGCTACTGGGGGAGGGATGGGTGTTGGTTCAGTTGGACAGGATGAATAAATCCTGGAGTTCTATTGTACCACATGGTCACCAGAATTAATAATAATGTATTATATGTTTGACGACAGCTGAGAGTAGATTTTAGATGTGCTCACCACACACACACACACTCACACACAAGTATGTAAGGTTATAAGTTTATTACCTTGATTTCATCTCTTGATACAGGCCTATATCAAAATACCACATCGTACACCTTGCATACAATTTTTATTTGTCAATTATACCTTAATGGAGCTGGGGCAAAATACCACTATGAACAAACGCCATTCACTGAGAAGCTATACTTTTACATTAGATTCAAAAAGTACTTAATTATTCAAAAGTTAAATAAAATCTTGCTATATGGGGTCAGCCAGTGGTGTGGTGGTTAAGGAAGCTGGATCCCTAAGGCCAACTGTATGGTTGAGACCCGATGGCTTGAAAAACATGACTGGCATGTGTGCATGTGTACCCAGAATCCTGAGAGGAGAATGGACAAGAAGGGATTGTGGGGTGGCCATCCTCCCGGGGATGATTTCTCATTCCCACTGCTCCCTTCTCCCATCTTTCTCTCCAGCAAGCACAGACCCTGCAGCAAATTAAAACAAACAAACAAAAAAACCCAGAAGTACACACACACACACACACACACACACACACACACACAGAATCGACATGTGATCTAGCAAGTTCACTTCTGGGTATAGCCCCAAGAGGAACTCAAAGCAGAATTTCAAAGAAATATCTGGGGGCCAGCAGGTGGTGTGGTGGTTAAGGTGCTAGATTCCCACATCACAGACAATGGTTCAAGTCCCAGACCCGGGCTTGCTTTCTAACTTGCCCTCTCTCTCTATCTCTCTTTTTCTCTCTCTGGTCAAATTAAAGAATAGTGATCATAAAAAATAATTTTAAAAAAATTAACAGAGATACTTGTGTATCCAGGTCCATAGCAATATTCTTCACAATAGCCCAAAGGTGGAAGCAAATCAAGGATTGTAGCATGACAATACGCCATGGTGGTGGTGGGGGGGGTGGGTGCTTGCTTTCTCTGTCTCTGTCTCTCTCACGTGACAGTACATGCCCTCTGGCAATTAAAAAAATTAAATAGAGCGTCAGTGTTGGTTGTGTTCATGTACACTATTTCATTTACACTTTTGCCATATATTAATCGAGGTTCTGGGAAGTTGAGTAATCTGTTAAAAATCTTCAAGTTCATGCACGGTCGAACAGAACTCAAACTTCCATCTTTGTGGGCCAAGGCCAGTGCCTGATCCTTCACGCTGGAGCTGCCACAGGAGTGGCTGTTATCTGCAGGGGTGAGGCAGAGGGACAGAGGAAGGCAAAGGAAACAGGGAGGAAGGGCGGAGGGTATGAAGTCTGTGGTGACAGCTACACTTCAGATAGAAAATTTGGGCCAGGGGAACCTGGCGTGGTGGTTAAGGCACTGAACATTACCACATGGTCAACCATGGTTCAAGTCCTGGAACTGGTGGCTTGTTTTCTCACTTTCTCTCTCCCTCTCTGTGACTCTCTCTGGTTAAATTAAAATGAACAAATGAATAAATAAACTTAAATAAATAATTCTTTAAAAAAACAACTTGGGCCAGTCAATGGTGTGGTGGTTAAGAAGAGTTGGATCCCACAGTGCTGACTGCATGATTTGAATCCTGGACCTACAGGGCTGAAAAAAACACTGGGTGTGTGTGAATGCCCAAAATCCCAAAAGGGAGAAATAGAGGGAAAGGGATTGTAACATGACTATTCCCGACGGGAGGTGCTTTTTCTCTCTCTGTCTCTCTTTGGAGAACACATGCGCCATCTGGCATATTTTATATATATACATAAAATTATATATATATATATATATACACACACACATATGTGTGATGTGTATGTGTGTGTGTGTGTATAAATTTGTTTCCACACACAGCATGACTGTAGGAAAAGATAACTTCATACTGAAAAAAAAGTTTATAACAAACATCTTCCCGAGAAGAAGCTGGGCCTTTAGAAGAAGGTTCCACATGGATCCAGCAAACTAGATTTTTCAGGGAATGAAGATTTTCTACTGATAATTCAGCCTCCAGCAAACAAGCTAGCGACGAATCTAAGAGCACTGTAGTTCAACATCCATATACTAATAGGGTTAAAATATTCCCCAATATCTACTGAATCTGCTGCACCAGCAATCACAACAGAACGGCAAAGAGATTCTAGATCACCTCCGTCTGCTTGCTCCTGAACATTCAGGCTGAACTTCAAGAATTTGAAAGAAACACACCATCCATCAGATGACAAGAAATCACCGCTGGATCACAAGAAATATGGGAAAACGAGAAAATACCTCTCCTCCAAGGGAAAAGAGTAACTCTTCTTCATCCACAAGCAGTTTGGTGAAAGCAGTTTGGTGAAAATCACGGAAATGTCTGATAAGGAATTTAGACCATTCATAATATCAAAGCTAACAGAGATGGAAGAGAAGAGAGACAATGAACTGCTAAAGAGAAAGGAGAAAGAAGTTGACGAGTTCCAGAAGATGAGGAAATTCTTGCAAGATCTAAAAGAGGAATTACACACTTTACAAAAGACTCAAACGGAACTGCTAGAGATGAAGTCTATAATACAAGAAGTAAAAATCTCCCTTGAAAGTATTAAAAGCAGACTAGATCATTCAGAAAATAGAATCTCAGATGTAGAGGAGAAAATGGCTGGCCTAGAAAAATCCACCATGAAGACTGAGAAAATGGCACAAAAATTTGAGAATAATATGCAAGAAGTACTGGATGCCATCAAATGTCCAAATATCCGGATAATTGGCAATCCAGAAGGTGAGGAGACCCATAAGGACATTGATTCCATGAAATCCTGCAAGAAAACTTTCCAAACCTAGAGAGGCATTCGAAGATCCAGTCCCAGAAATACAAAGCACGCCAAATAGAATCAACCCAAGAAGATCTTCTCCAAGACACATTATAGCCAGGTTGACCAGAACCATATATAAAGACAAGATACTAAGATCGGCAAGAGAAAAACATCAAGTTACCTACAAAGGACATCCCATCAGGCTAACAGCAGATCTCTCATCAGAAACAATGCGAGCGAGGAGAGAATGGGAAAATATATTCAAAGTGTTAAGAGAGAAGCAATTTCAGCCAAGAATACTGTACCCAGCAAGATTATCTTTCAGGTGGGAAGAAAAGACAAGAACATTCTCAGATAAACAAAACCTGAAAGAATTTACCAGCACCAGACCAGATCTCCAAGAAGTTCTCAAGGGTGTGCTATGTCAGGAAAATTAAATACAGACACA
>NW_006203787.1:569187-580736 GCF_000334495.1 Tupaia belangeri chinensis
GAGTGAACTCACCATTGAAATTAGTTAGATTATGTAGGAAATTGTGTGATCAATGCATTGTGGGTGGGAAGGGAATGAAGGACAATTGTGGACACCGGAGGTGGTGTGAGAGGAGGGTGGGAAGGGACAGAGGGTCAGAAAGAGGGGTGGAAATAATTCTAGGAACTAGAAATGGAAAATTTTTTGTAATGTGCATGATTGAGTCACTATGCAGTGTGTACTGGATGGGAGATCGCATTTTGTGTGCTGTGATGATGCCTAGGGAAGGAATGTAAATTGAGTTATAAAAAAAAGTTTCAGGGAAAAAAATATATATCTATTCAATGACTGCAGTAGGATATGTAGCCCCAGCTAGGTGCTGCTTTATAGGATGCGTAAAGTTAGACTTGTGTTCATGGAAATGTGTGTGTCACCTGTGTTTGCTATGAGGGTATTTGGATTGATTAGGGTCTTTGGTGATTGAATAAAATGTGGGGGGAAAACAGTATAGAAAGAAAACATAGATACCAGAGACAGTGTGGGAGGAGAGTGGGAGATGGCAGAGGGTAAGAGATAGGGAATCAAGGATGGGGGGAAAAAGCAAAACATACAGAAAACAAGAAATGGAAGATCATTTGCTGACAATAACATGTTTGTTGCTGTGCTTGATTGAGACAATATACAGTGTACTCTGGATGGAAAATCTCATTTTGTATGCTGTAATGATGTACAGTGAATGAATGCAAATCAATAAATTGAAATAAAAAAAAAGTCTTCCCAAAGGATTTCCACATCCTCTTAGCTTATTTGTATTCAGATTCTTTATATTTAAGAGGTAAAATAATTGTGAAAATAATACATAGCCATATTTTATCTCACATGAGGAAACTTCACATTCCGACTATGCAATGGCAAAATGCTGACATTTTTCTATGTTAACAAAGTGTGGCCAACTCGAACATAGTCTGCAGTAGAAATGATTGCAAATGTGCTTCTGCTACAAGAACCAGACTTTTTGCCACCCAATTTCTCTGCAAAAGCAATGACTTTACATGTGTGGCACTGCTAACAAGCTCCACAATGGTTTAAGTCTCAACAGATAGTATAAAAGGATCAAACGGATTAAATGGAAAGAAAAAGAACTGATGAGAGCTTTGCTTATCGATTTGTCCGAAGGTACTTCTTTTTCTTTGTATTTACTATGAAGTGCATTGGAGAGTGTAAGAAAGAGAGATATGGAGAAAGAGAACGCAAAGCACTCTCCACAGGTCTTGGTCATGTCAGCTGTGCCACAATCCCCTTGCTTCCGTCCTCCAGCCTGCCGGGAACCTGGACATCCACGCAAGCCCTGGGCGAGCTTTCAGGATGACTGAGCGGCACGTGGCTTCCTGATCTGTAGTCTAGTACGCCACCAAGTAAGCTGGAGAGGCTGGGCCCACGTCATACCAGAAAGACTAACTAGTTACTGATTCTAATAACCTCAAGTGTTTAAGGCTTTCACCTATTCCCAAATTAGCAATAGAACACTCGATTCACAATAAATTAAATAGGAAGCTAGCTGATGATCAGCTGCCGGTACTGGAACACAGTTCTTGGGGAAAGCCCACAAAAATTCCAGACACTGTTTTCTTATCCCATTACCTATTGAGGAGCAAATTAAGTTTAAATCCACCTGCATATCAAACTCAGGATTTTGAGGTTTTGGAAAAATATTTTCTTGGGGCCAGGCAGTGGTGCGGCAGTGGTACAGCTGGACTCACATGGCGAAGGGCCTAGATTCACATCCTGAAGCCTCCCTGAGCATGCCAGGCACACACATGCATGCCTGTGACTCAGGTCAACTCTAACTGGGGGTGGATTATGGCATAGAGACCTGGGAGTATAAAAATAAACAAACAAACAAACAAACAAAAAACCAATGCTGGCCTCATGTCTAGGAGTTGAGAGTTCCATCCTTCATGGCCAGGATGGCACATGTTCAAATCCCAACACCAGCAGCTTGAAAAACGCCCAGGACTCAAGAGAAGGTGCCCACAGGAGGACTGATGGGTCTGATGATGAACTCCCAGCTCCTCCTGTGTCCTTCATCAGGCTGCCTTCATAAGCACAATCCACGCCCACGCCTCTCCAGGTTGCAAGAACAGTCTTCCTTCCCAGAGAGTGAAACTCATGCTTACTGGCTAAACTCGTTCTGCCTCATACCTCCTATTTTTATCTATAAGCAGAAAGTGACTTGAATTACCCACCCCACTGCTTGATTTTTCAAAGGTAACAATTATAATTACTTTTACAGTCATTACCGATGTGACTATGTCTCTTGCAGAGTATTAGGAACCCCTCGGGGCTCGGTTTCTGTGGTGTGCCCAGTAGCATACTGAGCTGTGAAGCTGGAAGCCACATGCCAACTGCGTTTAGAGTTCCCCAGCCCAGTCTGCCTGAAAACACATCAGCAGAGTGCCTGGGAGCTGGTGGGCTGGAGGATTAGGAGGGGTCATGACATGACAACCCTGTGGAGGGTGCACTTCTCCCTCCCCCCTTTATCATGCCTATGCATGCACTCTATTGTGCATCTTAATAAAAGAAAAAGAAAAATCCTCGGCAAAAAGAATTCTGGCAGAGAATGCAAGGGGCATGCTAGACAGAAGAGAAACCTGACAGCAGTCTTCAGTTTAAGCCCTTCAAGGCTGGGGGCAGGTATCACACACGTCAGCAGACACTGGGACAGATGGGCTGGGTGTCGGAAGGACAGGAAGCCATTATAAAACATCTTGATTTTGCGAAGTTACCAGGAAAGGAGAGTCAGCAGCCTAATCTGCTCTCTGAGCATCTCTTGTGCCATGAAATGCCCATGATGTGAGCAGCAAGTCCTGTAGGAAAGAACGGGCAAATCGTTTGTTCCCTCATGTGTGTTTTCATTAGAATTGTCAAAGAAAGAAATACGTCAGAAGCTGCAGTGGGTGCACGGGATGTACAAGGAATTTTCACATTCTGCTGGTGGCCTGGTGAGCAATGTACCTCGGGACTGCAGAGGTTGGGGCAGCCGACAGCCAAAGCATTTTTAATCAGTGTGGTTGATGCCTGTTTGACTCTCCAAAATCAAAAGTTATTTCCTTGCACAAAACAATGTAATTGGAAAGGATAGTGTTTTACTTACCTACTTATTTAGAACTTTTTACCCCATCTGCAAACACTTTTAAAATGTAGATAAGTTGATAAAGCACTACTAAAGAAACTAAGAGAAATAGAAAGCTTCCACATGGATCAACTGGATATTACTAACGTATAGATTTTTTTTTTTTTTCACATGTGCTCATCAGAAAGAGAGAGACAGAAAGCGAGAAATCGCCTCCCGGGCAGATGGTCACACCGCAATCCCTTCTCCTCCATTCTTCTCTCAGAATCTTGGGCACACATGCACACACACCCAACATGAGTTTAAGCCACGGGGTCCAGAACTTGAACCACAGTCAACTACATGGGAGTCAAGTGACATAGCCATTATGCCAACTACTGGTCCCCGATGTACAGAATATTAATGCAAGTAAAAAGACATTAGATCTGTGCTGAGGTCTTAATTCCAAGCTAGGCTATGAAAGTCATAGGGTTACTCGGGAACAAGGGACAAACTAAAACAGATCCATGAATATTCTTAAGATGTTTATATGCCCTATGTGCTCATCAGAAAGTCAGAGACAGAGAGACAGAAAGCGAGAAATCGCCTCCCGGGCAGATGGTCACACCGCAATCCCTTCTCCTCTATTCTTCTCTCAGAATCTTGGGCACACATGCACACACACCCAACATGAGTTTAAGCCACGGGGTCCAGAACTTGAACCACAGTCAACTACATGGGAGTCAAGTGACATAGCCATTATGCCAACTACTGGTCCCCGATGTACAGAATATTAATGCAAGTAAAAAGACATTAGATCTGTGCTGAGGTCTTAATTCCAAGCTAGGCTATGAAAGTCATAGGGTTACTCGGGAACAAGGGACAAACTAAAACAGATCCATGAATATTCTTAAGATGTTTATATGCCCTTGGAGCTGGACAGTGGCATGGTGGTGAAACACGTCACTCCTGAGACAGACTCATATAGGAAGGTTGCCAGCTGGCGTCCAGAGACCTCCCTAAGTATACTGGGCAGCGTGAGCCCATGACCCAGGATGGCTGAGGCTGCGGTGGACTGCAGGGGCAAGACTCTATTGTGGATGCTGCACCTCTCTCTCTTATGGAATAAATAACCTCAAAAATATGTATATGCCCTTGTAAAACACCAAGCCATCACTGTGAAGTAGCTGGAATGACACACATGAATGCATGACAAGGGGAGAGAGCAAAGAAAAGAGTTTTCAGGAAGGATAGGTAGTGTGGGGGGAGGGAGGGATGGTGGGGAAGACACATTCTTAGGACACCAATATTCTCAAAAGCAGAAAGCAGCCACAATCTAAAGTCCCACCTCTGCCTTGTTAGGAATGCTCACCCAATACCGCCTAAGAACAGCACGTCGGCCACCAGTGTCCACTCGATGCTGTCTGAAAATGAGGATTCCAGTGACTTGGCACTTGTGCCCAAAAGAGTGGTTTAATAGTTCTGGGTTCAGGTTCTGGACAGAAGCTATTAGTGACAAACGCCACTGAGTCCAGAAAGTGCCGGCATTTTCAGCCAGTAGCCACGTGCCGAAGTCCAGCCCTGAGTACGGTCTGGAACGGAGGGCCCTGCGGGCCGGTAGCAGGGGCAGGAGCAGCTGTGAAGGCAACGAGGGCTGCTGTTGGGTGAGGCGAGGATGGGTGGCAGAATGGCTTTCCTGACTTCACTGGTGTGCAGACTAGTTCATCTTGTCCCTGAGTTACCAGAGCTACAAGCGGAGAAGAACCCCAGAGCTAAGACATGCCCTGAGAGGACGTGCGCAAATGAAGACACAGGCAGCCTCTGACACAGGTCAGAGAACTGCAATTACTCAAATATGCTTTGTATGTATGCCAGGGGGCCCGTGCACTCACCAGAGGGAGAGGGAGAAAGCACCCTCCAGTGGGGCATGGGCATGTTGCCGTCCCTCTCCCTCATCTCTCCATCCTGTTGGGATTTGAGACGCACATGCACATGCACCTGGCTTTTTTCTTCTTCCTTTCAAACTGCCCTTGCTAGGATTTGAACTGCATGGTTGGCCACAGGGGATCTGGCTTCCTAACTACCATACTACAGGGCCTGTTCTCTAACCATTGTTTTAAGGAATAATGCAAGTGCGGTGGTGGTTGAGGTGCTGGATTCCCACATGGCCCACAGTGGTTGGAGCCCTGAAAATCACACTGCGTGCATGTGCGTGCCTGCCCGAAATCCCAAGAGGAGATTAGAGGAGGAGGGATTGCCGGCAGGGCCATCCCTGTGGGAGATGATTTCTCACTTTCTGTCTCTCTCTGGCAAGCACATGCCCTATGGCACGTGCCTAAAAGGAAAAAATAAAACAACAACAAAAAAGGAATGTGCAAGGCTAATGATTACACACATGGTATCACACTGCATGTATTTTGTTCTAATTTCAAAAAACAAAATAGTTTTTATTGGACAGTTTCTAGGAGGGCAATACGATCACAATTTTGTAACTTGGGGGCTGTCAGCTTCTAAACTGGAACTGATAAACAAATACATCCCTATTAACCTTTTCTGTAGGTGAAAAGGACAGATACTGTTACAGATGAGGAACATTTTAAACATTAGCAAGAACAGTTTTCTAAATAGTCTTTTTGCTGTTTGAGATTAGATTACCAAAAAAGCCCTTTTTAAGTACAGTCATCCCACAGTATCTGCAGGCACTCAAGTCCCTGCATGTAAAATGGCATGGTATTTGAACAGCACCCGCCCACACCCCCCGATGGACTTCAGGTCATGTCTAGATAACCTGTATTACCTACTGCAATGTAAATGGCATGTAAATATAGGGTCTTCAGAAAAGTCATGATGTAGTTTTTCTGGTTTTCTATGCAAAAAAAATGCATCATAACTTTTCTGACAACCCAATCATTGTTATACTATACTGTTGAGGGGGGAAAATGAGAAGGGAAAGAAAGTCCGGGGGTCGGATGACGGCCACGTGGTGACAGGGAGCTCTGTGAGACTGACCTGCGTGAAACATCCCAGGTTTGTGTGTGTAGAACTCCTTAAGTACCTGGGTCCTTGCTAGGGGTGGATCCCGGCATGAAGACCCTGTGCAGTGAACCAACCAACCAACCTCCCCCCCCCCGCATCTCTCACTCATGGGAATAAAACTAAATATTTTTTAAAAAGTCTGTACATGTTCAATACAAACACTGTGTATGCACAATACACACAGCCATGGAACATTTGTGGTTGATTAAATCTGCAAGGACCAGGAGATGGCATAGTGGTTACATCGCTGGACTCCCACATAATCAACCACAGTTCAAGTCCCGGACCCAGTGGCTTAAACTCATGCCGGGCATGTGTGCGTGCGTGCCCAAGATCCTGAGAGGAGAATGGAGGAGAAGGGATTGCGGCATGGCCATTCCCCCTGGGGGGTGATTTCTCACTTTCTGTCTTTCTCTGTCTTTCTGGCGAATGCACATATCCTCTAGCAAAAATCTCTCTATTAAAAAAAAAAAATTATGGGATCAGCAGTTGGCGTAATGGCTATATCGCTGGACTCCCACATAATCAACCACAGTTCAAGTCCCGGACCCAGTGGCTTAAACTCATGCCGGGCATGTGTGCGTGCGTGCCCAAGATCCTGAGAGGAGAATGGAGGAGAAGGGATTGCGGCATGGCCCTTCCCCCTGGGGGGTGATTTCTCACTTTCTGTCTTTCTCTGTCTTTCTGGCAAGCACACGCACCCTTTAGCCAAAAGAAAAAAAAAAAAAAAACGCAAGTATGGAACTTAAGGAGAGAAAAGGTCAACTGCATTTTAATGAGATCTAATATTTTAAGTTGTTTCCACAGAATATACACTGGCGGGTATGTGAGAGCAAGAGCAATGAAGTCCATGACACTGATAAGGTGACTGCAAACTCTATAA
This sequence comes from Tupaia belangeri chinensis, assembly GCF_000334495.1. Classification (NCBI taxonomy): domain Eukaryota; kingdom Metazoa; phylum Chordata; class Mammalia; order Scandentia; family Tupaiidae; genus Tupaia; species Tupaia belangeri. The sequence continues at coordinate 576,198 of NW_006203787.1, forward strand.
AGTACGGGGCATCTGAGAGGTCAAGTATTAGCATTTGCAAAAATGCCCTGCTTTTTTCTAAAAATGCACCTTCCTTTTTTCTTGGCTTCTTTCATTACACTCTTGGGTATGGCCCAAGAGGTGGAACTCCACCCTCAGCTTTCTTAACAATGTCACCCTATCAAGGAAGGTAGACGTGACTATGAGACTAACAGTTCCACTGTATTTTGGGCATTGTAATTTCACATCATCGCGGGAGCTCCCTCCTCGACACCACTGTGCCCTGCCCACTCCCTTTTAAACCTGTGGTTCCTTGCCTCCCACAAGGATTCATATAGGCCTGCTGAATAATTTTCTTCCCCAGCCTGGCATAACAACAACGCACAGAAGCAGGAAGAAAGCCACTTAAAGCAGGTCAGACAATGATGTAATTAACCCATCCAGAAGTGGCATTTCAGAAAGTCCCTAGAGAAAGAGGCTGATTTCTTGGCAGAGGATATCGTCAGGAAACTGTAGTCAGTAAAACATGAATATCTAAATCAAAAATTTTCCTCTGAATGAATAAAATCATGTGTAAATATCACCTCCTCTTGGGAAAGCTAAAAGCTTCATAAAGAAATTTTAATTAGGGACACATTAAAAAGCACTTTAGAAAAGGAATCTTTCCATCTCACAATGAAAAGGTGCAAGGTTTATGTATGCCTTTTCCAAAATAGTTTGTTGTTGTTGTTGTTGTTTTTATAAAAAGAATCCATGATGCAGGAAGCAAAGACAACCCACCAAGAACCAAATGGCACGCATGAGGTGCTAGAAACATAAAGGTGATTAAACGCAGTCCCTTCTTATAAAACGTAAAGAAGTGGAGGAAGTTATCAACAGGTTGTTTCGAGCATGCATTTACAGGAGAATATGCGGGTTGACGGCTTCAGCTACAAGCTCAGCAAAGACAGAATGAGTTGCCTTGTTCTGTCTTCCCAAGAAAGACAATGAACAAGTTGACTCAGAACCAGGACTCAAACTCATGACTTCAGAAAAATTAGAAACCAGTGAGACATGACTTTCAAAATATGTTCTTAACTGATGCTACGAGCCATGTGATCAAAAGCCCCTCCAGCGATGAATAAGAGCAGTGTTTTCCACTTTGGTTGTTCTGTTTATGATTCAAGAGAGGGATCAGATCGCAGGTAAGAAGCTTCTCATCCCATGGTGCAGAAGCACGTGTCACTCTCACTCTTTAACGTAGAGTTTCCATTTTTTAATAACTACTACAGTATAATACACTGGTTTAGAAGTACTCATCGACAAAGTAATCGGCAAATACCAAAGTTAATAGACATGAAACACTTGTCAAAGACCTCCTGCATAGAACTAAAGGTTTAAAAAAAAAATTGAGACACTTAAATTAACTTAGGTGTAATTATATCTCTTCAAGTTTCTTAATGGTCAAGTGACAGCAAGGAAACATTGCCCAAAATAACCTCACAAAAGATCAAGAAAACCAATGTCCAAGTCATTTTCATACTCTAGTAAAACGACATGAATTAAAAATTCCCACTCTAGGGCCAGCCAGTGGTACAGAGGTAACTCAGCAGTCTGTGGTGCTGGACAACAGCACATGAGAAGTCTTGGGTTCAGGTCCCAAGGTCTCCCTGTGTACTCCCACTCCAGGCATATGTGCCCTGCTCCTGGCTGGCTGAGGCTGGGGGAGGGATGCTGGAGGTTCCTGGTTCCCTCTCTCCCAACCTTCTCTCCTCTCTCAGAAGAAGAAATAGGTAAATAAACTTGAAAATTTAAAAACAATGACCACTCACTCTAGTCCAAAGTGCCTTCCAAGCTTATGAGAATTCCTTTAGGACAGAGGCCCCGTCTTAAATATCCTGATGTCCCTAGCATCCCTAGCACAGCACTTGGAAACAGCACTCGCTCCAGAGCAGAGAAGATGACTCCTGAATGCATGTGGAGGAGAAAAACTATTGCATACCCGGTTCTCATCTGTACTCACTTCCAGGAATTCAAAGGCGGAAAACACTGATAATTTGGTAGCCAAGAAGCTACCTGAATGCAGGCAGGTGTCCCTGAAAGAAATCTGTCTCGGCACTTAGGAGCAATGGCTGTAGATTCCTCCTCCCCAAAGCCCCGTGAGGAAAGTGTAACTTGTGTGTGGCAGCTTGGCCCCCTTCCCGTATTCAAAATAATCAGTTGCACAAAGTAGGGCCAGTCTCCAAACTGTCCGGACTTTGTTCTTCCACCAACATCTGTGTTCAGCATGACTGTCGACCTCTATCTCCAATTGGCGATTTCAAACACCACGCACCACACCGTACTCGACAAGAAAGCAAAGCCCGAAGTCAAGACCAGAGGAAGTGCCAAGCTGGGATCTGCAGAAACATGGCAGAGAAATGATTCCGAGACTCACAGAAACGTTTCTCACTGCCTGAAATAGCAAAAGTACTTTTGAAGAAGGAAATTTTAAATGCAATCCTCAGGTTAAACACAGGGGAAGATGTGTTCCAGGAAATCGCAGGTTAGATCGATGAAGCTTTATTCTTCCTAACGTGTATACTTTTCTCTTTGCTGTAGAATTGGGCTCCAAAATCCTAGTTCATAATCTGAGCTCCTCAAACGAATGGTTTTAAAAAGACGTGTTTTTAAGCTGACCTAGTTCCGAAGCCTGGACTCTTTTTAAATCACCAATGAACTGCAACCGTTCTTGAGAATGGGGCTTTTGAATGCTGAGAATGTTCTTCGGGGCTCAGCACAAAGATATCTGGCATAGGTGACTGTCAATATTTGCAAAACTCTGGGTAAATGGACAGTGTTTGCCCACACTCAAGCCTAACTTCCAGCACGGTGGTGTAGGAATGAGTTATCTGGGGTGATTCGTGAGGGGGACTTCTGTTTGTTTTAAATAAAAAGCAAAGCAACCCAACTCTGCCATCCTACATTCACTGTTCATGTTTACCCTTGTATTTTTTTTTACTCGTCAAGATAATCAGTCAGAATCTACTTCTGAAATAGCTTCTTTTTTTTTTTTTTTTTAATTTTTCCTTCCCCATTTTTCACAGTTCATACACACCACACAGAATAAAACACCGGAGGTGTGCAAGGGCAGGGCAGACGTGTGAAGCCACAGCCTGGGATTTCGTAACACGATTATCTCCCAAGAGCTTCGTGGATCTGCTACAGGTTACTTTCTTTTTCACCCCCACTCTCATCTTCAAGACGGTTTTAGAAATAAGGGCCAGGATTAGGAAGAAAGGACAGGGTAGGCAGAAGGAGGGACCTGCAGAGGATTTCGACGTGAAAGGGACCGGAGGTTTGTTTCTGTGAAAGCTACCACAGCCAGACCCTTTAATTAGCCAGCAACTCAGCTAAGACGGGCTAGATTCCTTCTGCCTCTCACCCACACCCTAAAAACTGAGTCATCCAAAAAGTTCATTTATTTTGCTTCTGGGCATAGACACTCTAATCTGCTGCTCCAGAAATGTCCTTTAATTCATGCCTGTCGAGGTTCAGACGGGCACCCAGAAAATGCCAGATCAGAGCACTGGCAAGTCCCGCCGGAGCCCCAGCCGATGAGACAGGATACAAGTGACTGAAGCTGAACCCATAGTGGCAACGTGAAGAAAGAGCACAACTTCACACAGAGAGGAATTCTTGGCTCAGAAATTGAATGGGAGAGTCGGGAGGAGACTCGAGCAGAAGCCCTGAAACTAACAAGAAAACCAAAAGATGTCCGAGACCTCTCTCCCCTGTAGAAACACCAATGGGTTTCATTTCAACTCAACCCTGAGCATAACTGCCTTACAGACCCAGTTTCACTGTTTTTCTAGCCATTATCTGGCAGGGTAATCACCGCGACGTAGGCCAGGACCCTGGTTAACATCACGTCTAACCCACAGCCATGGGTGCCAACATTTCGCCTTGCCATTTCCAAACGTCAGAAGGCAGACATCCGAGACTACGCCAACTTTTGGTCTCTCCTTAAGGGGTGGGGAGGTTTGGTCTAGCCTTGAATTTTACAACACATTCTGGAGAGACCGTTTGGTTGAAAATGAAGCGAATCTCTTTTTGCCTTCGTAAAGGCATCGCTTTTTTTTTTCCCCCCAAGTTAACAGGTGTTTAAAGCGTTCAGAATGAACTCGATTCTGGCTAGTTTGAGCCAAGAGGGAGAAAATGCAGACACAGCCGCCGGTGTCACCGCTAGACCCCTGTCCTGCTCTCTGCTAGCCTGACACCATCCCCGCGGTGCAATGCCTGCAGCTTCCCCCAGCCCGAGGCACCTACCGGCAGGAGAGCTGCGTTCCCGGCCGCTCCTCAGTCGCCTCGCAGGCGCGCACCGCCCGGCTGGGCTGCTGGCGTCCCGGGGAGCAGGCGCTGTTCCATTCCCTCCCTCCGCCTCGGGATCCCGGCTGACAGCCTTGCACTTTGCAAGATTACGGCAGGACTTGCACTCCCAGACCTACGGTCGCGAGGAGGAGGAGTCCTGCGCGCCTCCTCGCCTGGACTGGCAGCAGCGATGCCGGGGAAGCCAGCGCCGCAGACGCCGGGAGGCGCGCG
>NW_006203787.1:582298-585161 GCF_000334495.1 Tupaia belangeri chinensis
GCGGGCGTGCCGGGGAAGCCCAGCGCCGCAGCCGCCGGGAGCCGCGCGTTTATTTATACAGGAAGCTCAGGCGCCGCACTTCCTACTTCCCATCTAGGGCGCACTTCGGAGGCAGGTGATGGCCTTCACCCTGTCCGAGCCCGGCGGCGGCCACGCCTCCCGCCCTGCTCTGCGGGTCAGCCCGAGTTCCTCCCGGGCTCCAGGGTGGCTGCCCCTGCAGTCCTGACGCCCTGCGTCCTGGCCCGCGGGGACAGCTCGCCTTTGGCCGCCAGCCCCGCGGCCTCTGTGCACATCCCACAGGCCACCTTCCTTCTCCCGTCTTCCCAGCTCTTTAAATCCCTGACAGCCCAGACCTGCCTTCCCACCTCGCCAGAAAAGTGTCAGAGAAGCGCTCTCCAGCACATCTCATCCCAGTCTGGGCCTGGTCTGTCCTTCCCCGAGAATGCAGGCAAGTCAGGAGCAGTCCAGGGTCACCCCCAAAACGATCTCATGTAAAGTGTTCTGTCCACAGATCATGTGAGGAAGGGACAGGAGCGTAACCACTTATACCCTCAGCCACAGGGAATGTAACAAAATCGTCCGGGCGCCGCCAGGTGCAGGCCGGCCTTGCTCCCGAACCTTGGACACTTGATGTGGGCGATGTTCATAGCTCACTCTGCGGCCTCCCAGTCCCGGTCCCGATCAGGCCCAAACCTGTTGAAGGTGGCAATTTAGACATGTGGCAGCTGATACAGGAATCTGGTCACTCTGTAACCTCACTCTACTCTGGGAACTACCGCCAGGAATGTGCTTCCTAAAAGGGAGAGACTTGCGCCCTCTGTGCAAGAGACCAGCGCAGGCCAGCGGAGTAGCAGCAGTGGCACCCTTCCAAAGGACACAAGCAAACGCTCCCCAGCTCCCAACGCTGAGGAAAACCTCTATGTCAAAGCCAAGCGCTATGGATCTGTGTGTATGTGAGAGAGAGAGAGACGCTTGAGGGACAACCAGTTCAGAGTTGGGGAGAAAGAGGAGATGAAGGGAGGTAAGACAGGTACACAGTAGGGACCCCAATCACTAGAATCAATGGACATTTGACTTTGAAGAGTTCTAGCTATTTTTTATTTTAGAGGTTTTTGCTATAGGGCCGTGCACTCACCAGACAGAGAGACAGAGAGACAGAAAGTGAGAAATCACACCTCAGGGGGCATGGCCGCACCGCAATCCCTTCTCCTCCATTCTCCTCTCGGAATCTTGGGCACACACACACACGCGCCCGGCATGAGTTTTAAGTCACCAGGTCCGAGATGTGAACCGCGGTCAACTATGTGGCAGTCCAGTGACATAACCATTATGCTAACTGCTGGTCCCGCTATTTTATTTTTTTAAGGAATTAACTTTATTTATCCATTCATTTATTTTTTTAATTTTACAAGAGAGACAGAGAGAGAGAGAGAAAGTAAGAAGGCAAGCCACCAGGTCCAGGACTCAAACCATGGTCTGCCATATGGGAGTGTCCAGCGCCTTAACCAACATGCTACCTGCTGGTCCCTAGTCCGAGCTATTTTAGTCCAAACACCTCATTTTAATGATGAAGAAATTGATATGTAAGGAGATTTAAGTGGCTGACCCAAGCCAATGCGGGAAGAGTTGCGAGAGACTTCAATGTTCCATGCGAAAGGTGCATGTCCATGAAAACCTCATGAAAGATATGATGTCTAACTTCAGATTTTGTAGCGGCCTAGGTTCTGGGATAATCTCCCTCGAGGAACTTTCTTGGAATAGTAACCATTGTCAATGGACAGGAACCAGGAAAGATAAACAAAGTCCCTTCTAAGACACTAGTTTATTCATTCGTGTTGGTGCAAATCTTTGGAACCTTAAAGCAAAGTTCAACAGAGTCCACTTTTTAAAAAGAACTGTTTATTTCATTTATTATTATTATTTTATTTTAATTTGACCAGAGAGAGAGAGAGAAAAGGAAAGTGAGAAAGCAGGTCTCCAAGTCTGAGACTCGAACCATGGTTGGCCATGTGGGTGTCCAGCGCCCTAACCACCACACCACTTGCCAGCCCCCAGAGTCCACTTTTTAAATTACCATGCAATTATGTTATCATCTCTTGTCAACAGGACAAGGAAGAAGCTGCTGTCGACATGAATGGAGACACAGGGCAAGCAATCATCGTGCTGGCTGTTGTCACATATCGGGGATAATTAGATAACATTACCCATGATTATTCTCAGTCATGCATGTTTATAGAAACTGCAGTCAAATTTAGTAAGACTAAATAAAGACGTTGAAAGCCACAGTATCATGTGAAGGGTTCTCTCAGATCTGCCTGAGGAGTCCAAGGTGTGAAAGAATACCCATCCCCTCCAATACGCACTGATCGCTTCCCAGAAAGCTGCGAGGAGCTAGGAAGAGAAAGGGAAGACAGACCTGGTCCCTGCCCTCAAAGACTTCTCACTCCAGAGTGAGATGAGCAATTAGTCAGGGCATGATGACGAGTGGTATGCTGACTGAAGTGTTATGTGTTACGGGAGCACAGAAAAGGATAATGTAACGAATGGAAGGGGACTGATGGGATGAAACAAAGAAGGCTTCTGGGAGGAGGTAATTTAAATCTCAGCCATTGGGCTGGCTCCACAGTGCAGGAATAAAGCACTATCTCTGGAGAAACCGGATCCTACATCCCTCTAATCCCCAGCTCAGTTGGCCTAAAGCATTCAGGGCACACAGTGCCAAGGTCCAGTGGGCTGGGTGACAGGCTCGGGTGACCGTGGCACGCTCAGGCCCTGCGGAAGTGCTCGCCTCTCTCTCTTACTTTCACGTGCATGTACTCCACCACCAATTTAAAAAAGCATGGCATCTCAGTCCTCATGTTTC
>NW_006203787.1:585180-600418 GCF_000334495.1 Tupaia belangeri chinensis
CAGGCAGCACAACCGGCGGGGCCAAAGTCTTAGCCACGGCAGGCCTCTCATCATGTAGACAGAGGGGCGTTCACAGTAAAGGCAGTAGGGCCTCGGCTAACGCCAGGACAACTGATATGGAAAGGAAGGGACCCAACGGAGAGAGGTGTCAGGAAGGGCCGTGATGGCACGTGGTGTCTGACAGACGTGGGGGGTGAGTGAGAAAGAGCCCAGGCTTCTGTGCCGCTCAGAGTGAGACTACAGGACAGCAGCAGTAAGCAAAGTGATGATTCAGCTTCAGCCCTACACAACCCGAGATGCCTCTGGTGCACACGGGGACAATGGTCTAGTGGGTCTTCAACAGAGAGATCTGGGGCGGAGAGCCACAGAATTGCCATCGTTTTGGTGGTGGCCGTGGTTGAAACTTCCAAGAGCTAAAATCACGCACAAAGGCAGCGTGCTGCAGAGAGGCAGAGGCAGCGCCTGCCCGTCGGCGGCGTTACGTAACCTTTGGCAAGTTATTTAACAGACCCGGAGCTCAGTATTCTCACCTACTAAGTAGGAATGACGACATTCATCTCCTAGGTGCTGTGAGGGTGAGAGGTTTGTAAAGTCCTTCAGTGGCTGAGGACAGAGACACTTGAACACTTCGAGCCTTAGCGGGTGAGGCTGTGAAAGTCACTTCCTACAATTGTGCCATGCGTGGACCACTCGGCTCTACACCATGGCCCTGGCCTGATGCAAAATAGGACTCAGTTGATGTTAGTCATCTAAGATGAGAAGGAAAAAGGAAGAGGGTATAAAGGGGTCAGAGAAGAAAAGCCAAAGGAACGCCAGTATTTAAAGGGTAGGTAAAAGAGGAGCCTTCGAATCAGCCTGAAAAGGATGACTTCTGTGAAGACTGCAAAATAAATACATTTGACATCTCGAACTAGATGTAAAATCCAGACACTATAATCTACAAAATATTTTTATCTTTCTGAGCAATGACATCGTATTACAAATTGTTCACCAGAGACTGCAATCATGCTGCCTTTCATTATAATAGAGAATCATTTTCTAATCAGAACTACAGAGCTTCCTAAAGAAAAGATCAAATCGTGACATAAACAGTAAGCAATCCAAACCACATTAACTTGTAATACAACTAAAGTCAAACAAAAGCAAAGTCAAAATGAATCCAAAGTTGGGGACCAGCAGGTGGCATATTAAGGAACTGGACTCCCACATAGCCAACTGTGGTTCGAGTCCTAGACCTGGTGGCTTGCTTTCTCACTTTCCCTCTCTCTCTCTCACTCTGACCCTTTCTGGTTAAATTTAAATACAGATAAATAAATAAAGTTAAATACAATAATTCTAAAAAAAAAATGAATTCAAGGGATCAGCAGTTGGCGTAATGGCTATGTCGCTGGACTCCCATGTAGTAGACCATGGTTCGAGTCCCAGACCTGGTGGCTTAAACTCACCCCGGGTGCATGTGCGTGTATGCCCAAGATCCTGAGAGGAGAATGGAGAAGGGATTGCGGCGTGGCCATCCCCGCCCCCCCTCCCCCGGGGGATGATTTCTTGCTTTCTGTCTCTCTGTCTCTCTCTTTCTGGTGAGCACACGTGCCAAAAAAAAAAAAAGAATTCAAAACAAAGTTTTCCCTGCATGCACATAAGGCCAAAAAATAAACCTAAATTACTAGAGTCTATCTATATATGTGCATACAAGATACTTCAATTATAATATATCATGCTATACAATATCTAATATATATTATGTACACATAATAAAACGCAAAGTAATCCTACATAAGAAAACAATCGACAAACAGGATTCCTTCTTCAGAAAATGATTCTCTTCAGTTCATATACAGAAAGATCAAGATTCATTCTTGTACTAGGAAATTACTCTTCTACTTTACTATGTAAGTTAGTAACACATACCGCAGACTTGACATCTTAAGTATGTCCTGTGGTTAAACATAATAATTTTTTAATAGCTTGCTCGGGTTTTTAATGGTTTGTTCCATTTCAATAAATCAGGAGGAGGAGCACGAGTATTGAGAAAGCCGTTCTATAACGGGTCTCTCCACGGGGAAAGACGTAAGGCCGAGGTCGCAGTGTCCTCCATGCCTCATTCCCAAACACCTGCCATTTCATTTACATGTTCCTGTTACACTAATGGGATTCCTCTTATTCTTTCCGCATTCACTGAGCACACCGAGTAAGCCACTGAGAGAGACACATTACAAAATAAGACTGAGACTATTTCAGAACAAAATGAGAGGCTTTGCCAGAGGTACATTCCGGGTGGCACGGCAGTCCGTGAAGGGATACCAACTACTTGAAAAGACAAAACGTGGCCCAGAAGTCACCGTTCAGTTACCTTGGTAACAGGAGTGATACAAGAGCCAGGCAGTGGTGCAGTGGTCAGACAACTGGGCCTGCCCACGAAAGATACTGGGTTCACATCTCACACCTGCGGAGTACACGGAGTGAGCACCTGCCCGTCATGCAGGCTAGCTGAGAATGGGGGTGCCATGGCATGAAGGCCCTATTAGGGGTACCTGTCTCTGTCTTAATCTCTCATGGAAGAAATGAATACAGGAACTTTTTTTTCGCCCAAGTTTTACAAAGCTAGAGAGGTTAGCTCTATAACACAGAGCTTAGTTAAGGGGGCCAGTTCTCATGTGGCCAACTGCAGCTCACATTCCAGACCCAGTGGTTTGAAAAACACGCTAAGGGGGATCAGCAGGTGGTGTGGTGGGTTAAGACGCTGGACACTCCCACGTGGTCGACCATGGTTTGAGTCCTGGACCTGGTGGCTTGCTTTCTCACTTTGTCTCTCTCTCTCTCTGGTTCAAATTAAAATAAATGGATGAATAAATAAATTAAATAATTATTTAAGACACACACACACACACACACACACACACACACAAGGTATACAGGCATGCATGCCTACATTCCCAATGTGATGGAGAGATGGAAGAGAAGGGACTATGGTGTGACCACACTCCATTGAGGGTGGTCTCTATCTCTGTCCAGAAGGAAAGCACACACCACCTCTGGCGGTTAAGAAAAATAATAAGCTAGAGATATATCTTTTTGGCTGTATTTCATATGTACAAGAAGGATTTCAAGTGCTCACAGAGCAGGCTGAAGCCAACAGCCCCAACGAGGAAAACCTAGCCAGGAGAATCTTGGGCTGCCAGTGCCATTACGTCACACAAGAGCCCATCGTGACCCAGGATGAAAGGCTGAACCAGAGAGCAAGACTCTAATATCCTGTAGAGCACCACTTGCAAGCTGGGGCTGAGAAAACAAATTTTAGCACTTAGCACTCCCAAGAAAAAAGAGAGTCTGCATTAGTCCTGAGTTAAGACTCTCCCCTAGAAAGTCTTGGGAAGTCCTGTGTTTGCAAGGTTTCTATTAGTGCTTCTGCTATTACCATCTCCTCCCATTTCCTGCCTGAGACAATGGGGGGGAAATCCCCAAACAACCCTGCACGGTCAGGTTCCCAACCAGGGCACTAAGTGATTTACAAGACATTGAGCACTCAGTCCTGTGCCTCTACACCTGACAGGGATACAAAGGACTCTGCTAAATTAAAAGTCAAAATGCTTCTTGACTTAAGAATGGAGAACGTAGTTCTTGGAATGAAGGCTGCACCCTACAGGGACTGAATTATTCACAGGAATGTTACAGGTGTTCAGTGGCTCATGGGACTTTATTTTGAAAAGTATCTTAAACCCTTGGTTTTATTCCTTGCACATGAATGGTTGATTCCTTCTTTTCTTGCCTTGTCCCTCCCCATTCCTCTTCTTCCTCTTTCCAAAAAAATAGTGAAGCAGAGAGTCAGTCCCCAGTGAAACCAGGAGCCAGATGGAGCTAGCAAACACTCCCTCTGCAATGGCTTGAAGAGACAGAAGTCAAGACATGGAAGCCGGGGCCTGACAGAATGTGGAGAGGAGCTGAGAGCTGGATGTGGAAGGGCAGGGAACTGAGAAGAGGGAAAACAAATAAACAAAGCAAAACAAAAACAAACCTACATTGGCAAAGTCTTTTTCCCTCCCACATTTACCGCTGGTCACCCGTGATCCTCCACAGCCTCTTTGGGATACATCTCAAGAGGGCTGGCCGTGGTTTCAACCCATCTCCCACAGCACACGCCATAGCATGGCTGTCACAGGGAGCACCCAGGGACTGAGCTAGTGTCATGACAACCACAGACTCTGGGTGTGAGGATGTTCGCATCTCCAACAGAATGGAGTCTCAGAGAGGCCCTTCCTATAAATCTGTGTTCCTTAAGTGGATCTTTCTCATTCTCCTGGAGAGGAATCACGTTTAGGGTAAACACATGGTGATTGGTTCAAACTGCTAGGCTATGGGGCCAGCCCTAAATTTTGGATGATAAATTGTTAACCAGATTTACAACAGAATTCACAATATTAAATATTTAAATTTTAGTAAAATGATTTTTCTAAAAACGTTGATTCCATATATTAGCTAAGAATTATTAAATCATTCAGATAATACATTTTATGGAACTTCTATTGAAGTATCAGGCACTAGTAAACACAAACGCAAAGTCCTCTTAGGCTAATACAACCACAGTCTCAACAGCTATTCCTTCACTTTTCACATATGCACCAGAAAAATTAAAGTTTAAAATGAGTAACATAGAAGAGTCCTTTGATCCAAATGAAAATCCATGCATCACAAAGCTAAATGTAATGACACCTCTGGCAGCTACATATGTTAAATTATTCTTTGGGCAAAATATTTGTACAATTACAAACTTTTGAAGTAGGTATTGATGCTGGTTCAGTAAATGTGTATGAAACAGACATTCACCACCAATTTTCTTGAAAAACAGAAATCCATGACTTAATTTTTCATGAACCCTGTGTACTTCTCTTGCTCATTTTTTTTTTTTTTTTGAGAGGTTTTCGCTATAGGGCACGTGCGCTCGCCAGACAGAGAGAGACATAGAAACAGAAAGTGAAAAATCACCCCCCAGGGGGGATGGTCACGCCGCAATCCCTTCTCCTCCATTCTCCTCTCGGGATCTTGGGCACGCACACACATGCGCCCGGCATGAGTTCTAAGCCACCAGGTCGGGGACACGAACCGTGGTCGACTACGTGGGAGTCCAGCGACATAGCCATTACGCTAACTGCTGGTTCCCTCTCTTGCTCATTTTCTGTCCAAGAGATTGTTCCCAAATAAATTTTAAAGTTACAAATACTAAATAAATAGTTATAGATTTGTACTGTAAGTGGCAAAAACAATGATACCAAGTCCATTCAGACTTCTCACTCCTGCAGCTGGCCTCATCAACAATCATCCTGACAACTCCAGCTTTCTGCAGATCCCCTTGGGGGCCAGAGTATAAGAGCCTGGTGCACCAATTAGCTGCCAGGACTAGCAACACCCAGACCCTCTCCCACCACCACCTGGACTAAAGGAGGTAGCTGACTTAAGCCACTAGTGTAAGAATTTATTTTATTTTATCATCAAGGGCCTTGCATTCTATTTTTAAAAGAAAGGTATAAGTCAACTCACATTTTGGGAGAAGTGGGCAAGAGGAAAGTTATGTTAATCCTCTTTCAAATTTAATCAGGAGTAAAAAATGCCTTTCATGACACAAGCATCTTTTCCTGTCAGATGAGTAAAGCCTGGTATTACAAAGCTGGAGACTATATCCCATCTTATTTTAATGTATTAAATAATGACACTTGCTTCAAACTAAAAAATCCAGAGGAAATGTCAGATGCAACATAATGAGAGACAGAAACAGGAACTTCTATAGTACTTGATCTGCTTCAATGTTCTACTTGAGTTAATTTTGGTCACTTTGGCTTCCCTTACAAATCATCCATTTCGTCCATATTTTCAGATTTTTTTCCCTTAGGGTTTTCAGGGGGCGTTTGTTCTGTTTTCTTTTGTTTTGTTTTTTTCAAAGAGGGTTTTGCTATAGGGCACGTGTGCTTGCCGGAAAGACAGAGAAACAGACAAAGCGAGAAATCACCCATGGGGGGGATGGCCACGCCGCAATCCCTTCTCCATTCTCCTCTCGGGATCTTGGACATGCACGCACACGCGTCTGGTGTGAGTTTTAAGCCACCGGGTCTGGGACTCGAACCATAGTCAACATAGCCATTACTCTAACTGCTGGTCCGTCCCTTAGGGTTTTACACCTAGTCAAGATAATTCCTGTGATTCTTCCTCTCTCTCCTGCATCTGTGGCTGAGTCAGTTTCCTCATTCCTAATCTTACATGTTGTTATTCTCTCTTTTGCCAGGGTTTTGTCTTACGTAGTCTTTCTACTATTTTCTACTCTATTAATTGAAACCTGTAATTTTACCATTCTTCTTCCTAGTTTATGCGTATGTGTTGTGTGTGTAGCTTTTTGTGTTTTGGTGGGGGAGGTTTGAGGGGGAGCTATGGTTTAAACATGTCCCCTGAAGTTCTTATGTTGGAAACTTAATCCTCAATGTGGCAGTGTTGGAGTCGGGCCTAATCGGAGGTGTTGAGACACAGAGGCACTGCCCTCCTGAATGGATTAATGCCATTATCTCAGGAGCGGGCTCCTTGAGAAGAGGAGAGTTCAGCCCCCTCTTATCTCTTCCTGTCCTCACTTTCTCTTTGTCTGTCTGCCTTCCACTTTAGGATGAAGCAGTACAAAGGCTCTTGCCAGACGCCAGCATCTTGATCTTGAATTTCCAACACCAGACTGTTGAAAAGTTCAACAGCTCTTTATAAACTACCAAGTCTTGGGACCAGCAGTTAGCGTAATGGCTATGTCGATGAACTCCCATGTCGCTGACCACAGTTTGAGTCCCAGATCCGGTGGCTTAAACTCCCACCGGGCACATGTGCGTGCGTTTCCAAGATCCCAAGAGAAGAATGGAGGAGAAGGGATTGCGGCGTGGCCATCCCCCCCATGGGTGATTTCTCGCTTTCTATCTCTCTGTCTCTGTCTTTCTGGTGAGCACATGTGCCCTATAGCAAAAAAATCTCTCAAAAAAATAAAGAAAATTAAAAAGAAAATTAAAACATATAAACTACCAAGTCTCAGGTCTTCTGTCATAGCCTCACAAAACAGACTAACATGTGGTAAGGGAGTAGTCAGTTTGCTAGTGTTTTCTTCATGAATAATAAAGACATTTACTTGTTATAAATTTTTCCTCTAGGTATACATTTGGATAAGCTGTGCTCTAAGGATTTGGGTATAAAGTACATTTTTTATTGCTGTCCAAAGAACCTCTCATTTCTCTTTTTCTGTCTGGTCAAAGATTTATATGGAAGAATGTTTCTTAATTTCCAAGTGGTTATGTTTCTGGTCATATGTTTAATATTGATATCTAATTTAATTGGACTGTGATGAGTGAATATGATCTTCAATAGCTCTGCTTCCTAGTTTGTTACAGTTTTACTTTGTTTTTGGCCAAGTTAATAGTTTTATCTTTCTCATCATTGGGGTGTGAGAAGTTGCACAATTCAAAAAACACCCCCTGACTCCCTCATGGTGATGTGACCAGGTAACCTTCCTTGCTCCCTAAGGGATTAAGTCACAGTAATTAACTGCCATTGTTTCATTGTCTTATCCCAAATGCACCCTGACTTATAAATCTGGAAACATACACCTCTAAGTAAAAACAAAGCAATTAATTTTTTTAATGCTCAGACGATTGTATCACCTTGGAATTGAATCAAAACTAACGAAAGGCATGCAATACTCCTGAATTATGTCCAGCAAAAACCTGGTTTAAGTTTTCATTTTCCAACCTGCATCTCAAATGACCTCTCAGCACAGTAGCTGGACCAAGTCTGCCGCCCACCCAGGAGGCAACAAGGAAAGCTTCTGGTTCACATGTCCAAGAGTCTCTGCACAGCACAGCTCACCCCGAAGCCCTGAGGGGAAAGGGGCCAGAGCTATTTTAAATGCAAGTAACTGCTGGGATGTGTAATCCCACGGGGGCTTTGAAGAGACCTCACTCAAGTCAGATCTGCCCAGGTGATCTGAGCCTCACAGCAAGGAGCACATCTAGGGAGGAAATCCTGTCTCAAATCACCAAGGAAATTCCAAACTCTTACAAAAGAATTAGCGGATACTTCCGCAAGAGTACCCGTGGAGCCAGGGTGCTTTCTGAAAGTTTCTTCTGCAAGTTAATAATGATAAAGAGGAAGTTTGTTCCACCCTGCGGATTCTGAAGAAATAATTACATCATTGAGTGCCCACTCGGCACTGGGCATGCTTTCTGGTACTAAGCATTTTGCATAAATTATTTCTTCTAATCTTTATAAACGTAACTGTTATAGAAAACCTAGATGTATCTACGTACAAACTATTATTACCACATTTTTAAATGGTTAGGAACTAAAGTATCAGGAAAGCCTCATTAAAATAGTTCCAGTTGGGCCAGTCGGTGGCTCGGGGGTGTGGCACTTGGTACAGCCGGATCCCACAAGACCAATGTGTGTACAAGTGTGTACATGTGTGTACATGCCCCAAAAGCCAACAGCAGGACAGAATGGAGAAGGGACTGCAGCGTGACCATGCCCCCTGGCAGGGGTGGGGGGATCTCTTTCTTCCTTCCCTCTCTGCCCCCACCTCCCAACTGCACACGCCCTCTGGCAAAATATTTTTTAAAATATAATTTCAGCTATAAAGTTGCCTCGTAATAACAGACATTCGATATTTAACCACTTAGGGTGGAGACGCTAGCATTTTTACCTCTCAGGAAGGTTTCGACAAACATTTGTTTCAAACACAGACTGATGAACCTAGGCCTTTACTTGTTTTTTCCTCATCCCTTCACTTTGAAATAATTTTAATGTATAAATTAAATACTCAAACTCTTCTGAGTCAATGGCCTCATAAAATCTAATCCCACACCCGACTTTGTTGATCAGTGCATCACAGAAGTAATTCTGGCCAATACACAAAGTGATTTTTTTTAAATGGTATAAAATTCCAAGTAATATTTTTTTTTTTTTTTTTTTTTAGAGAGAGAGGTTTTTTTATCATAGGGACTACACGGGATACACACGCTAGCCAGAGAGAGCTAGAAAGCAAGAAATCACCCCCTGGGGGATGGCCACACCTCAATCCCTTCTCCTCCCTTCTCTTCTTGGGATTTTGGGCGCACACACACACACACACACACACGTGCCTGGCATGAGTTTTAAACCACCAGGTCTGGAACTCGAACCATGGTTAACTACATGGGAATCCTGAAACATAACCATTATGCTATCTGCTGGTCCCTACGTTTTTCTCTTTTTAATTGCCAGAGAGCACATACACTCACCAGAGAGAGAGAAAAAGGGAGAGAAAGAGAAGTCACCTTCCAATAGGGCATGGTTGCACTGGAATCCCGTTTCCTCCATTCATTCTTCCTGACAGGAGATTGTGCATGGACACACACGTGTCTGGTGTGTTTAAGCTGTCAGGGCTGGGACTGAAACTGTGTTGACCATGTCAAATCTGGCTCCCTTAACCACTAAGCTAAGGAAGCAGCCCTCGACTCTTCTGTAGATTTCTCATCTTTTTATCATCTTTTACCTTGCATCTAAGTTCCAGCCACACTAAGAAGCTATTTCTAGGTGTCTCCACTTTCTTTCACAAATCCCGCTGGTTCTTCATTTACTAAGTTCATTCTTACCACTTTTGTATGGAATAGCTCCTCCTCCCACAAAACGTCTCTCACAGTATATCTCTTCTGGGACACCCCCACCCCCACCACCACCTATCCTTCCCCTCCCCATAGTTACATATCTTCTGGGTGTCTTCCTTCTTTTTTTTTTTTTTCTCTTTTTTTTTTTTTTTGGAGAGATTTTCACTGTAGGGCGCGTGCGCTCGCCAGACAGACAGAGAGAGACATAGAGACAGAAAGCGAGAAATCACCCCCCAGGGGGGATGGTCACGCCGCAATCCCTTCTCCTCCATTCTCCTCTCGGGATCTTGGGCACGCACGCACACGCGCCCGGCGTGAGTTTTAAGCCACCGGGTCCAGGACACGAACCGCGGTCGACTACGTGGGAGTCCAGCGACATAGCCATTACGCTAACTGCTGGTTCCCCTGGGTGTCTTCCTTTATTATGCCATTCTTACTCTCATTGTTTCATTCAACACACATATATCACATTCCTAGTACCTACTGCGTTCTTTATTAGGTGCTGAGAATTCAAGGATAAGAAAACATAAGACTTTGAGTGGGGTAGAAAAAGGGAAATGAGGCCCATTCCCCAGTCAGAGGAGTGCCATGCCACCAGGCTCCAGGAGGCAGGCAGCTTTGTGAGCCTGGTCCTGCAGGACATGGAGAATCTGCTGGGTAGAAGTGTGAGAAGACAACAGGGAAGAGAAGGGAAGAGGACCTTCTAGGCAGAAGGAATGGCTGTGAGGTCAGGTTTGTGAAGGCAGAAAACAGAATTTCAGCTTCATCCCTCAGTATGTATTATCTGTTGCTTCCTTAACCCAGAAAGGGCCATTAGTGGCATATTAATGCTCGTAAAACCTTCAAATTTTACCTAAACACAAAAGAGGTAGGAGCACCATGAATAAATATAAACAGTTCATTCAGTCATGTAAGACATCGACATGGCAAACAGAATAAGAAGAGGCCTCCCCATGGAAGGGCGAGAACAAATCAAGACCGATGATAGAAACTTGACACAAGGCTCCTGGACCATTCTACAAGAATTAGGGAGCCCTTGCAAAGTATCTGCCTTCTGACCTAATAGGCACAGACTGTAGCTCTCCTCCTCAGCATGATGTTGCAAATCCCCAATGTGGGCTGGCCCCATAGACTGGTGGTTAAGGGAGCTAGATCCTACATGGCTGACAGCACAAATCCCAGTCCCAGCAGCTTGAAAAACATGTCATGGGCATGTATGTGCATGCTCCAAATCCTGACAGAGTGGAAAAATGGAAGGGAATGGATTGCATTCTGACTATATCTCATTGAGAGGATACTTTTTCTTTCTCTCTCTTTCTGGTGAATGCATGCACCCTCTGACAATTAAAAAAAAAAAAGGAAAGAAAGAAAATCACTAAGATTTTGTCCTCTTTTCAAGGAAGTGATGCATGAGTTGACCAACAGAGACAAAACTTTTGAGAGTGAATGATATTACTTGGTGTTATTCGATCCTGCAATAAAACTTCTCAGTCTTTTCAATCTGTGATTTGTACTCATACTTCTAAAGGACCTGGGTCAACACATGTTGTGGTACATCCCTATGGCTATCAAAGTGGGGAGAGATAAGAGAGCAGAAATCAGGCACCACTGTCCTCAAAAGAATGCTGTAGACTTGGGTGGCAGCCTGCCCAGTCCAGGCTCATAGTTTCGCTTCAACAGCTCAGATTGCTCGTGGTGTTCCTTTGGTATCACATCAGCTTAAGTCTCTTACCAGAAAACACCACCGTACATACCTCCAAGAGAGCTAGATGAGGCCTTGGGAGCCACACCATCCACTGAACTAAACCACACGCTGTATTTTATACTGCAGTAAAAAATCCGAATGAAGGATGAAATCGTAAAGGAGTGAACATCATTACCCCTTTCCAGCAAGGACCAAATCAGAGGCATTGAGCGCACTACACTGATTCAGAATAAGGAAGTCTCCCGGCGGATTCATTACTCTGTTCATTATAAAGCTAGCTTGTTATAGAGGAAGGATTGTTCTGTTCTCTGAAATTCATCAGTCTGTGTTAACACAGGGACACTATCTGATCTCGGTGTAGTCAATGCTCACAAGCACTCGTTAGCTGAGCTTTCTCATGCTCATTTACAGATGAGGACACCGAACGCTGAAAGATGAACTAAGTTCCCTGAGGTCGCCCAAGCAGCTACTGCACAGCATGCACTAGGACCCAAGACCAAGTCAAGTGAGTTTCCACTAGAGTCAAATGAAGTCATGGGTGACCTCAAGCTCCCCTTTATCTCACATCAGGACCTCTTTCGGAAGGAAGACAAAAATAGAAGGTTGATGCCTGACTTTTAATTTTATTTTTAAGTATCTACTTAGGGCCAAAGTCTGGATGTTCTGCAGAAACAAATTAGACAATATTCTCATGTGAGCAGAATCCTAATCTTGACCAAGAAGAAAACGATAATACACTGAGAAGTGAGTCCGACGGCTCTGAGTACACTGAATTCTCAGCAGTAGCCTTCTATGAGAAGGGGCAATTCTCCTGGACGACTGAATAGTCAAAGAGAATGACTCAAAGACTATTTCAGTACCAGATCCTATTTCAACCTTGTTGTCCATCTGTTTCCTGAGAATGGAAGGTTGTACGGTTCCAAGTCAGAAAAGGGGATGAATCATCTTCTAGCATCGCATAAGGTAGGAGCCCCACAAAGGCACGCTGTGCTTGCATAACACAGCCATGCAATGAGAGGCCGGAGCACACCTTCCCGTTACCTGGCTGGACTTCCGTGCTGTCATGAGGCCTCATCCCAGGGAGGTGAGTTCAGGGATCCAGCTAAACAAATGAGGGATGCTGTAAGGTTCATTCTTCATTTACTGCAGGCTAAGGGAGGGGAAAGAACAACTCAACAACTGCATCTAACAAAAGTTAATATTTTAAACTCAGACTTGACTGATAACTGCACCTGTTTATCAAACAGCGAATCTATCCTTCTGACTCCCCTTCGCCAGTCTTCTCTGCCTTCCCAATGGGAGTCACTAAGGATATAAAACTATTGTCCCCTCTGCCTGACCCTTTCTTCTGTATTATCTACACCCCCTAAATCACAACACCTGGAGCTGCGTCCACCACACACGTTGGTTTCTCCCTACCTCCTTTAGATTCAGAGACAATAGAGTTCCCAGGGAATGCCAGACTTTAGAGAAGCCCAGGGGAATGGATATTCAGGCAGGCAGCCAATTCAGGGTTATTGGCAAGAAGAGCTCAGACTCCAATGTTAAGAGTGAAGAAACTTTCAAGGTCACGATTACCGTTTCAGCCGAGCTGTGGGCCAAATGATCACACACAGTTCAGCTAGAAACCTAAACTGTCACATACAATATCGTTTCTATGGTAAGCTGCCTTCCAAGTTCTAAACATCTGCCTTGCAGACAAGCGTTCGGAATACTAAACATTCAAAGGTTGGTGCCACCTACAAAAAAATTTAACAATAAATGCTTCCCCTTGAGTTTCTTTTCCTTTACAGCTGCAGAAGAAAATAGACTGTAAATACGATACTGGTGCTGAGACTTGAGCTCCTTCCTTAGGAGGGACCTCAGCTGGAAAAGGAGTTGTGACCACCAGTGATTCGAGCCTCAGAGCCAGAGGTGAATTTACTCTTTCCACTGTGCTCAGAGAGTAACTGGACCTACTTCTGGATACGTAGTGACTATTGAGAAAAGGACTCTCAACACTGTCATAACGAGACAGTGAGGACAATAGGTTTGGGGAGTGTTTTATTCACTTTATATTGGCAAAGGCAATCAGTAGAAATGTTGTTTCTGTAGTCCAAAGAAAATGCCGAACTCCCAAGGAGGTAGGTGATTCCTTCTGAGATTTTTTTTTTAATTGCCACAGAGAACATATTCACTCAACAGAGAGACAGAGAGAGAAAGAAGTAGCCCCCTCCCCAATGGGGCACGGTCATGCCACAATACTTTCTCCTCCAGATTTCCATCCTGTCAGGATTTGGGACACACATATACATGATGGGTTTTTCAAGCCACCAGGGTAGATTCCAACAGTGGTCTGCCAAGTGGGATCTGACTCCCTTGACCAGGAGGATATGGGCTAGCCCCTGAACGGATACGCTTAACTGAACTCTTGTATAAGCATATGTGCACACACGTGTATATGCCTGTGTAGACAAGCAGGTTATGAGGACTGTGGTAGGAAAAACACAGATTATGTGCTTCAAAAGAGGAAAATCATTGACAAGACAACATACTGGCCTGTCCTAGTCTTGTTTTCTCTTCAAAGAACCATCGTTATGAAGGGAAGTGGGGTCCTGGAACAAAACTCTTAGACTTCTCCATGTTACAATTAAGAGTACCCAGAGTGGACTTCAGCCAAACTTAATGAGTGAGAAAAGAAAACAAGAGTCAGACATCCCTACCAGTAAAGGATGGTGCCTTCCAATCCCATGGCAGCTATGTATGGATGATGTAATTTTGCCTCCTTGGCTGAAGCTGGTTGGACCCAGGATGAATGTCTGTCTGACACAGAGCCAATCAACTTTTCTCTACCAGAATTTGGAGTTTGGATTTAGGGACAGCTAATCGCTCTACTTGATTGAATCTGTGTATCTTTTCTTTTTTTCTTCGTTTTCAATTTTAATTGCTATAAGGCATGTGCACTTGCCAAAAACAGAGAGAAAGAGAGCAACCTCCACCCCTCCCAGGGGCCCTGGTGACATTACATCCTTTTTCTCTATCCTGTTAAGATTTGGGGCATATACATACATACATACATACATACATAAACACACACACACAAAGCCACTGGGGTGGGATTATGTGGGATATGGCTTTCATTTTTTTGTTTTTGTTTTTGTTTCTGTTTTAATTTTGTTTTTTGTTTTCTTGGGGGCAGGGGGTGCTGAAGGGTGTGTGCATTTAGGCAGAGACAAAGAGTGATGAGAAAGCACTCCCCATGGTAAATGGTCACACCATAGTCCCTTCTCCTCCATTTCTCCTTCAAGGATTTTGGGTGTGCACACACACACACCCAGGGTGCTTCTCACACACCAGGTGCAGGACTTGAGCTACGCAGTTGGCCATGTGGGATCCAGATGCCTTAACCACCAGGCCAAAGAGCTGGCCCAGCACCTGGCTATGTATGCACAGCTTTTAACTGCTGTTCTATGGGGCTGGCTGGTGCCATGGACATCTTGATAAGAAGTTGACACAAAAAATTCAGAACTTATAAATGGATGAAGATGTTTTTCATAATTTCTTTACTTTGCAAAATAACTCAACCCGAGTTTCTTTACTAAGTTACCCCAGTATATGCAAAGTATGGTTTGACTTTACATATTGTTTTACTGTATCATCTATCACAGATTACTTCTGCATTTGTGGGGAAAGTTCTAGGGAAATCCCAGCACACTTGAACTGGGTAAAAGATCGCTTCATAATTCCTTTCCTTCATCCAGCAATTAGGAACAATGGTTCTAACCCTAGTAGAAATCATCAACCTAGCTGAGACTGCGGTACCACTATGAAATCTTGCCTCAAAGATTCACATATACACGTAAACAGGATATTCTGCACGTTTTTCGAAGTGCATGGTCCTGCT
>NW_006203787.1:600449-605345 GCF_000334495.1 Tupaia belangeri chinensis
ATCCAAAAATCTCTAATGACTGAAGAGTCTGATAAACTTCTTTTCTTCATTTGCTTCAAATTCTCTGTCTCTGAATATCCCCTCTGTACAACCGACAGATACACGGTAACCTGCATTAACCCACAGCAGGTACCACTTGTCTAGGAGCAGACTTGGATTTCCACAAGGTGGTCTTTACATATTCCACCACAGCACCCACTCTTCTATGTTTGAATATAGAACATAGAAGGCTCACTTTGTGGGTGTCTCCCACCATAAACTGTGAGTGCAGGCAGGAAATGTGTCTTGCATTTCTAAGATAATGCTCATATAGAAAGTATTTGATATATGATAAATAAGAATATAATATTTTGTATTTACAAACCACATTTTATGCTGGTCTTTTATTCAAGAAATCAAAAATTTGAGATGATGTGCAGACAATAAAAGTGTTTTCGTCCATTTCGGAACATCTCCCTGAAAATATAACTCAAACCACAATAACCCTATCAGGAATCAAAGCAGTTTCATTTGGTCAACTACAGACAGTTAAAGTTTTTGGGAATGGAAGACTATCCCACGCACAAACTCTGGTCTTCTTCATTCTCTTCTACTCTATGATATTCACCACTTTGAGCCAGCTGGTGGCATTGTGGTTAAGGTGGTTGGATTCCATGTGGCCAGCTTTGTGGTTCAAGTCCTGAACCTGGCAGCTTGCAAAACACAACAAGTATCTATGTGTGCATGTCCAAAAAAAGAGGAATAGAGAAGGGCATTCCTCCCGGGGGGGGGGTGCTCTCACTCGCACTTGCTCGCTGTCTCTCTCTCTCTAGCAAGCACATGTACCCTTTGGCAAATTTTTAAATATGATATTTACTACCATACACACAAAAATGAATATACACATGTACACACCAATAAGTGTCAGATTTTCATGGAATTGTCTTGTACCATAATCATCCAAAATATATCCATTATTGCTTGTAAGGTGTCCTGAGCAGGGGTGAAGATGAGGAGAAGAATTGGGAGACACAGGAAAGCTAGGCACATATACCACTGTGAGATTTGGAATGAATAACAAACCAAAATCAAGCAACAGATACATACATAAGTCAACTCTTAGTCTAACCTCTATATTATTACTGTTTCAACTGATTATTGGATAATCTAAACACTGACTTTTTTCTTTTTTTTTAAGGCTTTTGCTATAGGGTACATGTGCTTGCCAGGGAGAGAGAGAGAGTGAAAGGGAAAGTGAGAAATTATCTCTCAGGGGGAATTGTCTCACTACAATCTCTTCTCCTCCATTCTCCTCTCAGGATTTTGGTTATGCATGCAAACATCCCTGTCAGAACGGCATAACTGACAGCCTGAGAAATGAGCTTGGGATCTAGACCTCCTTGATTCTCCTCAGATACTCAAGCATTATCTTTCCTCATAGAAAAATAAAAATCTAAAGCTTCCCTGTCCCTCCTCAATCTACAACTCAGCTTTAAAGGCACATTTACCAGGCCAGCCCAATAGCTCTGAGGTTAAGGGAGCCAGACCCCACATGGCCAACCACGGCTCCTGTCCCAGAGCCAGCGGCTTGAGGAACACACGAGGTGCATGCATGTGTGTGCCCAAGATCCTGACAGGAAGTAGTCAGGAAGAAAGACTGCAATGTGACCATGCCCCACGGGGAGGGGTGGGGTGCTTTCTCTTGTCACTCTCTCTCTCCCCCTCGAGTAGACATGCTCTTTGGCAATTAAAAGTAAGTAAATAAGGGCATATTTATTTTCCTCCGAGGCCTCTGCTGCTAAACTCTTCTTCCCTCCAGAAGAACAGTTGAATATGGAGGCGGGAAAGGCAGCGTGGACGCTGGAGTCTCAGTTGCGCCCTGAGAAGGTAAGCCACATTATGCAGCCTGTGTGCAGAGTGGTGTGACTCCCACACTTCCCGAGTCGCCGGATCTGCTGAGATCTACGCCATTATTCGAAGTCCAAAGATGGTTTGTAATCACTAAGACACAGGTTGTTTCAAACTGGTTTCTTTGTAGGCTATCTTGAGTACAGTTCTGTTCCCTGGCAGAGCTACAGAAAGAGTGCCACAGCAGTGTCAAAAAACAGGATGCTCTAAACAGATACCGGGACAGACAAGGTATCTGTTTGTCGGACGGACAGTGGTTCTCATCTGTGGCCACTCACAGAATCACTTAGGTAGTTCTTACATGATATCTGACTGCCTTCCAAGTGTATCTTTAAATAGATTCCCCAAATGGTATTAAGTGTACACATAATTCATGAAATAAAAACAGGATTTGAGTATAACAAAACAAAAAAAGCAATGCCTAAAGATAAAAGGTTTTCTTTTCTCTTTCATATTAAAAAAATGTTAAGTCTGAGGGACCAGCAGTTAGCGTAATAGCTATGTCACTGGACTCCCACGCAGTCGACCACGGTTCGAGTCCTAGACCTGGTGGCTTAAACTCACGCCGGGCATATGTGCATGCATACCCAAGATCTCGAGAGGAGAATGGAGGAGAAGGGATTGCAGTGTGGCCATCCACCATGGGGGGTGATTTTTCGCTTTCTGTTCTCTGTCTGTCTGGCGAGTGCATGTGCCCTATAGCAAAAACCTCTCCAAAAAAAAAAAAAAAAAGTTAAGTCTGCACATAATCATGCATGTATTACAGATTCCTGAGTTATTCAGGATGTAAACTTTTTCATCTTCCTGATCTATAATCCTTGTATCAAGCTTATCTTTTCCAGATCACTCTGTGGCCCAAGATGCCTGCTAGAACTCCAGCCATCACATCTGAGACCAGAAGAAAGAGGAATGTATGCCCTTCCTGGAAAGCCCCAGTTCAACGGGTTTCTGGAATTTCCCAGAACACTTCTACTTGTATTTTATTGACTGGAACTAAATCACGTGACCACGTGGCTGCAAGGGTGGCTCCAAGGGTTGTTCCACTTGTAGATCTTAACTGGGTTAATTCCTGTTGCTGAAGGAGAAACTAGAACTGGAATCTGGGGGACCAGCAAGTGGTGTAATGATTACACTGAACTCCCACGTCATCGATCATGGTTTGAGTCCCAGACCCAGCAGCCTTAAACTCACACTGCGCATGTGTGCGTGTGTGCCCAAGATCCCAAGAGGAAATGGAAGAGAAGGGATTGTGGCATGGCCATCCCCCCAGGAGGTGATTTTTTGCTTTCTGTGTGTCTCTCTGGTGAGTGCACATGCCCTATACCAAAATCTCTCTTAAAAAAAAAATGGCATTTGGGAAGGCAGCTGGTGGGTTCTGCCAGAGATAAAGGTCAGCCACACAGGTCCGGCTCTCTCCCTTCAAACTTGCTGTCTTTTACTTGACTCGAGCTCATTTTTGTACGGTGTCCCGAGCTGTGACCAGCCTTGGAAGACAAGTGTCTGACTTGAAAACGAATTACTGAAACTGGACACCATTACCTTCTGTCAAGGATGAATGAGCGGAAGACATCAAACAACTTGCAGAACCTGTTGTCTATAAGGGCGCAATGAACTCAGTTAGCTTCAAAGACGGGGCTTAGTATCAAGGGTCATGCATTCCGTGCACAGTACCCACGCTCCTCTGGGCAAGGTACACATCAGGCCAGGACCTCGTTTTTGCCTAACCGTGAGCTAAGAGGAGAGACGTGCTCTTCTCCATCCTGCTGAGCGCTGGGTACACAAAGTGGCAGCCGTGCTTGTGATCTAAATCGCCAGATTTTCTTACCCGCGTTTGACCCTAAGGTCATTGTATAGACTCTGTCGTCAAGCAGCTAAAGAAAGATGCCTTTCAGTGAACAGCAGAGCTGTCTCCCACAGAAAGGAGGTTACCAGCTTCCCATTGAACGTCTCACTACCCTCTTCAGACAGCTTGCCCTGAAACGCCTCTCACTTCCGCCACATGCATTTGGACATCCGGTGGTCTCCTGCTGCCCACAGTGGAGGGGCCTGAGGCAAGGCAGGAGACTGCCATCCCCACCCCAATCGCCTGCCTTAGCATGCTAGAGGAGTGTCATAGGCGACGTTCCCCCAGAATTCACCTGTGGACGCCCTGACTCCCAGTACTGCTGAATGGAGCTGTGTCTGAAGAGGTGGTCTTGATGGGACCAGCAGATGGCACAGTGTCTCCCACATAGTCATCCACGGTTTGAGTTCCAGACCCAGCAGCTTAAAATTCATGCCAGGTGTGTGTGCGTGTATGCCCAAAATCCCGAGAGGAGAATGGAGGAGGAGGGACTGCGGCATGGCCATTCCCCCTGGGGGGTGATTTCTCGCTTTCTGTCTCTCTGTATCTCCAGAGAGGTCACGTGCCCTATAGCAAAAATCTTTCTCTTAAAAAAAAAAATGTGGGCTTGAAAAAGACAATTAAGTTAAAACTCCAATGACTGTAGTCTTATAAAAAGAGATTAGGACACAGACACATGTGCAGGAGAAACAGCCACCTATAAGCCAGGGAGAGAGCCCTTGAAAGAAACCAACCCTGCTGACACCTTGTTCTCAGTCTCGTAGCCACCAGAACTCTGAGAAAAGAAATTTCTGTGCTTTACATCACCCAGTATGCGGTACCCCACTAAGGCAGCCCTGGCAAACTCATGTAAGGAGTCACTAAGTATTTCAAACAGCGCCAATTTAGGATGGTGTTAAGCCACTGAAATCACACCAGGTAAGGAGTTACCCTCTTTGCCTGCAGGTGGGCCTGAACTCCATTAAAAGTTCTAAGTTGCCAAGGGACACCAAAAAAAGGGAGAAAAGTATAATATTTGAACAAAATAAAGTAGTATTGGATTATAGCACAAAGCATAGAATAAATATGCATGTATCTATAGTGGTATAAATAAATACATGAATAAGCAGGAGAATAAACCAATCTTCTTGCAGGAGAATTCCACCCACAGCCACTCCTCTCTTAAC
>NW_006203787.1:605370-606212 GCF_000334495.1 Tupaia belangeri chinensis
GCCATCAGGTCCCGGCACATTTCCTTCCCCAATCTGCGAGCCTCTGGAATCCCCTTTCTCAGCCTTTGCCTCCTTCTGCAGCCGGTTAGTATTCCCTACGTAAAGCATCTGTAGTCACGCAGACTGTATAGGACTATATGCGACTATATATGAGACTATGTGGCTGTAAGAATATACATGACAATAAGACTATAAATGAAATCATTTATATGTTTGTACTGGTTTTTTTTTTTTTTTTTTTTGAGGTTTTTGCCTGAGGGTATGTAAGCTTGCTGGAGACAAGAGAAAGGGAAAGTGAGAAATCACCTTCCAAAGGGGATGGCCCTGCCACAATTCCTTCTCCTCCATTCTCCTTTTGGGATTTTGGGCATGTACACACAAGCACCTGGTGTGATTTTTCAAGTCTCCAGGTCTGGGACTTGAACCACAGTCAGCCACATGAGAATCCAGCATCTTAACCACCACACCACCTGTGGGCCTCAATTTGTACTTCGTTGTGCCCGGTAGTATTCAGAATAAATACAAACAAGACCAGATTTATATCACTGTGTGGTGGTGTGTCTTGGTGATTTTTGGTGCTTACCTAACGTATGCTTTTTGTATAGGTAGAATTACATTATTCTACTGAAAAATACAAACCCAGTGGTGCCACCACACACCACGAGACCTCCACCTTTGAGCACCTTGTTTATCAAGCAGTGTGCCTGACAGCCTAGTTACAGGAGCTAAACTTGGTCGTGAAGTGAGGAGTGCATATAGACCCCCTACTCCTGAGGAAGTGGAGCGTAACACCCCGATTCTTAAGCATGGACAACACATATGACTTCCTTCTGAAGAGGGCT
>NW_006203787.1:606243-621556 GCF_000334495.1 Tupaia belangeri chinensis
TAGGGAAAGGTGGGGGAAGAGAGACTTTGCCGTGGGTAAACCCAACACTACCTGCGCCAGGCGATCAAAGCCGATCTAAGCAACGGTCATCTGTACCCTGATACTACGCGGTGAGAATGGCACTCCACCTCTGTGGTCCTCTTCCTAAAACCCCACAGCCTCAATCTAACCATGAGAGAACCAGCAGACAAAGTCCGAGTCCCCACCAAGGGCATTCTAGAAATATCCTAAAAGTATTCCTCAAACTATCACGGTCAGCAAAAGCGAGGCAACTTTGAGAAACTTCGCCAAGAGCAGCCTAAGGAGAGAGGATGACTAAATGTAACGTGGTCTCCTAGATGGGGTCCTGGAAGAGAAAAAGGAGATTTTGGGAAAAAAGAAAAAAAAAAACCTAAGGAAATCTTAATAAAGAGTGGGCTCTGGTTCATTAAAACATGGTAAATGGGAACCAGCAGGTGGTGTGGTAGTTAGGGTGCTGGATTCCCACATGGCCGACCATGGTTCAAGTTCCAGATCTGGCACCTTATTCTCTCTCTCTCTCTCTCGTAAGCACACATGATCTATAACAAACTTTTTAAAAATAATAATGACGTGGGACCAGCAGTTAGCGTAAGAGAATGGAGGAGATTGGGGTGGGGATTGTGGCGTGGCCATCCCCCCTGGGGGGTGATTTCTCATTTTCTGTCTCTCTGTCTCTGTGTGGCGAGCACACGTGCCCTATAGCAAAAAACTCTCAAAAAAAAAAAAGTCTGATAAATAAAAGTAAATCAATCTTTTTTAAAAATGGTAAATGTACCACTCTGGTGGGGATGCTACTATTGACAGATAGGTATGGTCAGAGGCATATGGGGTACCTCTGTACCTTCTTCCCAGTTTTGCCATGAACCTAAAACTGCTCTAAATGAACAGTCTTGAAGGGGCCAGCTGGCGGTGCTGTGTAATGCAACACTGTGTGATCTGGACCCACATGGGGAGGTCCTGGGTTCACAGCCCAAGACCTCCTTGTACACACCGGGCATGCAGACACACCAGTCACCCAGGCTGGCTGAGGCTGGGAGTGGGTTACAGAGGGAAGACCCTGTTGCAAGTGTCTCTCTTTCTCTCATTTAAGAATTAACAATGAAAAAAGTCTTTCAAAATGAAAATAATGCCAATAATACGTCATAGACAAATGTACTTGGTAGAACTGAAACAAGTAATGGTTCTTTCTACATCATCAGCAAAGACTCCAAAAAGCTGCTCAAGTCCAGGCCTGCAGCAAAGCAGCTGGAGGGTGAGGGTACCTGCTCATCACTGCAGGGGGCACATGAACCCGCAGCTACCCCAGGCAACCAGGAGCAGTGTCCAGTGTCTGTACTGAAATTAAAGGGCACTATGCACAAGGGAGGTCGCGCTTCCGGTTCAGGGACATTCTCTTGATGAATTCACATCTACTCGGGGTCAGCTCAGTCTCAAAGGCTCCGCAATTCCTTCATCGGTATCTCGAGGTTAATCAAACTCGCAGATGCTGACGCACACCAGCAGAATCAGTGAGCATGATACCAAAAACAGGATGCCACGCTGGCAGGCAAATCTAGCGTGCCGGGCTTGGTGGGCTGCAGGTGCTGAGCGTCTGCATTTCTGACAAGCTCCCAGGTGATGCCAGTTCTGCTCGCCCATGGGCCACACTTAAAATAGCGAGAGTCTAGACGAGGGGCAGGGGATTATCAGAGCTTATTGGGGAGCTGAAAATGAATTTCAATCCCAGGAGAGGCTGACCATGTAACTATTTCACACCATCAGGCTTGGGCTGTCTGGCCTCATGCCCCTCTCTCTGAAATGAAGAGAAACCCACGACCAGCATTCCCGTTTCAGACCTTTGGTTAACAGCCTTAGGACGCGGCCACCCTATGCTCGGCCCGCCCACAGTGTCACAGCACACACTCCTGGTCTCCTCTCACCACAGTCCACGTGTCCCAGTCACATGGCTGTGCTAAAAGCCAACCAGAATCCCGTGAACTTCTGCCAGAGCACATCAAAGCATATTAAACATGAGACAACTATCAGGCTGACCTCACAACCAGATGGTTAAGGAAGCTGGATCCCACATGGTCAGCCACAGCAGGTTTGAGTCTCCACCCCCGCAGCTTCAGAAACATGCCTGGCACGTGTGTGTACATGGCCAGAGTTCCGATGGGATAAGGAGAGGGAGAAGGGGCTGCAGCATGACCATACCTTGGTGGGGGTGCTTTTTCTCTCCCTCTCTGTCTCTCCCTGGTGAGTATATGGACCCTCTGACAACTGAAAAAAAAATGAGATGGCCATACCAATCAGAGGAGAGCAATAAATGCATTTACCTACAGTACATGAGTAAACATGCGTCTATCGGATAGTTTAACAGGAAACAATCACCTGGAAGCATTCATTCGCCTGCTCTCGCGCATGTACAGCACAGCCGAGTGGGCAGTTCCCGAAGTCCAGCAGCGGAAAAGAATTACATGGAAAGTCTGTTTTGCGTGTAAATTCCCAGGTCATTTCCTCTACTCCTATATTCACCCCACCCCTACTACCAGAGAGTCTCATCAAACAAGCTGGGGCTAGGGCTTAGGACTCTGCATTTTTGTTTTGTTTTGAGAGGTTTTTGCTATAGGGCACATGCACTCACCAGAGAGAGACAGAGACAGAAAGCGAGACATCACCCCCGGGGGGATGGCCATGCCGCAATCCTTTCTCCTCCAGTCACCTCTCCAGGAACTTGGGCACACACAAACACGCGCCCGGCATTAGTTTAAGCCACCAGGTCCGGGACTCAAACCGCTGTTGACTACTTGGGAGTCCAGCAACATAGCCATTACACTAACTGCTGATGCCATGAATCCACATTTTTTAACACATCCCCCAACTGCTTCTGAAAAATACTGAAGTGGACTCTGCTTTTTCTATTTTAGTGCTTTTCAAATCCAGCTCACATTAAAGATAACCAAGAAGCTTTGGAGGGGCGAAAAAACCCCTTATACTTAAATACAAAACCCTCAAAACAACTAGATCGAACGTTCGGAGCCACGCATCAGTGCCTCCAAACGCCTCCTTTTGTGTTTAGTGTTTCCAGGTGGCATGATTTGTCTGGGCTTGAGACCTCGGACTCCAAGTCCCTCCCTAAAGATTCTGATTCAATAGGTCGGGGCAAGGCCTTACAGTCCCTGTGTCTGGCAAGTGCCCCGGGTGATTCTGTGACAGGGTTCAAGAAATGTGCTGATCCTACTTAGCAGAGTCAGAAACTCTGACCCCCAGCCAGGTTGCTTCACTGGATTTTTTGGCCCCAGCTTTGAGCCCTGTTCTGTGTTCCAATCTGAACTGGCCTTTCCCAAAGGAGACGGGAGCATGCCTCTCTTACCGTTGCACAGCAAAGAGAGCCACTGCTTTATCCGGCTGTGACCTCTGCAACCCCACATTGCTAACGAATACGACAGGATCCTTCTCCCAGATGTAAGGACAGTAAGTAGTTGACACCTCCCATGGTGCACCAGGCACACGGCCTTATAGATACGTCATCTACTTATTAATTTAATGTTAATGACTGTGTTAAGAATACAAACTATTCTTAGTGCTAACTCGACAGATAAGGAAACTGAGGCACAGAGGTTAAGCAAATTACCTGAATTACCCAAAGTCCCAAGCTGGCCCAACGGCTTAGTGGTTAAGGGAGCAATATTCTACCTGGTCGATCCTGGTTCAAATGTCAGTCCTTGAGGCTTGGAAAACACACTGAATTCATGTATGAGCATGTCCAAAATCCCAATGAGAGAGAGAAAGGGAGGGGTTACAGTGTGACCATGCCCCACTACAGGGTGTCTTCCCTCTCTGGAGAACACACGCACACAGCCTTCAGCAATAAAAAAATAAGTAAAAAATAAAAGGGAGAAAGGGAGAAAGGGAGAGAGAGAGAGAGAAAGAGAGAAAGAGAAGAAAGAGAAGAAAGAGAAGAGAAGAAAGAGAAGAAAGAGAAGAAAGAGAAGAAAGAGAAGAAAGAGAAGAAAGAGAAGAAAGAAAGAAAGAAAGAAAGAAAGAAAGAAAGAAAGAAAGAAAGAAAGAAAGAAAGAAAAGAGACAATCACCCCAAGTCCCCTGGAGGATACATCTGAACCCAACGGTGGAGGACCAAGGTCCACTGCTCACCACACTGCAGGCCAAGAGCCTGCCCGCACCAGGCTGGCCGCCAAAGATCAAGCACAGGAAGGGCCGCACAAGCCGGTGTTAGTTGAGTTCCTACCATGTGTACCAAGCACTGGGCTGGGGGCTTTGTTATTTCTCTTAATCCTCGGGTCAGACATAATCCCTATTGTCAGGGACACATTATACTGCCTCAGTGGGCAATGAAAAGAACCCAACTGTTACGGAGCACCAGGCAGAAAACAAACAAAGCAGCCAAAGAAACGGTCCAAGGGCACTTGGCAGGCGGGGACTGAAGAGCGAGCCAACTGTGCGGGTGCGTGCCAGGGCAGGAGGGGGCTGGGCAGAGGGTGGCACGGCTGGCTGCGGAAGGTTCTTGGAGGAGGTGAGCTGTGGAGATCTTTGATCAGAGAAAGGACAAGGCTTACTGAGGTCTCAGACGGGAAGGTACGGCTGCTCCTCAGGGCAAACATGACAAGTCAGGACAAGTGGCTGCTGTCTGTCCACCGTGAGGAATGACAGGCACGATGTCGCCTTTGAAGAAAACCTGGGGTCTCCAACTCACATGGGGAATAGCAACTCGTAGGGCTCTTGGGTGCCAGAGAGGAAAAGGGTTGCAAACCCAGTGCTCCAGTCCAAACACTCCAGCATGGGCCCGGTGGCCTGCAGAGATTCCCCTGTGTCTACAGGGAGGACGCTGCCGGGTGGCTGCTGAAGCTGCTCTCTTCCCTTTTCTTCCTTAAGGACATCGCAGAGTGGCAGTCCCAAACATACATCCGTCTAAGAGCCACACTACCGGGCAACCTCAAGGTAACATGCCTGGCTCCAGAGTCCCAGAGCCCAGGGCCCATTGTCAGGCCCGAGGGCACGCAGTGAGGCTGAGCAGCACTAATGCGCCACACCCAACAGAGAAACAGAACGGGCCTAAGAGAAACCAGGTCTGGCCACAGCAGGCCAACCAACCTCCAGGGCTCAGACGGGGGTGTCTCAGTCCCTTCTGGCTGCTGCAGCAGAATACCATAGACCGAGAAGCTTGAACACAACAGAAATTTCCTCCTCAAGTTCTGGAGGCTGGGAAGTGTAAGACCAAGGTAGACTGGGGGTCTGGCGAGGGCCCTCTTTCTGGCTCAAAGATGGCCAGCAGGTCTCTCCCAGACTTTTCTTTGCAGGAACTAATCCCATTCGGGAGGGCTCTGCCGTCATAAATAATCACCTCACAAAGACCCCCACTTCGCAATACTGCCACCTTGGAGTTAGGATTTCAGCATGTGGATCTGGGGGACACAAACATCCCACCGCAGCAGGGAGGTCTAGGCGGGCTGGTGAAGAGCCCGCAGTGGGAGCAGGAGTGCTCAGGACTGCACACTCGGAAATAAGCCGCAGGGTCTTTCACGAGGGACGTGAGTAGCTCTGGGTCTGAAGAGACTACCTGGAACTGGAAGACAGGGCGGCCGCTGCAGGTGACTCCGTCCTATCTGTAAGCAGGGACAGAGGTGCGAGGAGTGCTGCAAGACACGTATTCCCGTACGCGATCACAGCAGGTGGCTGAGGTAAGTGTGAGGGACAGCACGACGGGCGAGGAGTCCAGACAAGGCAGCGACGTACAGTCATGCTAAAAGAAGGTCTAAAAGAACTGGTTCCGTGACCTAGTGCTTAAGGGAGCCGGATCCCACGTGGCCAAACAAGGTTTGAATCCTGGCCCCAGACCTTGAAAAACACACCAGGCACATGTGCAGGCATGCTGCAAATCCCAACAGGATGGAGAAATGGAGAAGAACGGCAGCATGACCACACCCCACTGGGGGTGCTTCCTTTCTCTCTGTCCGCCTGTCTCTCACTGGTGAGCACATGTGCCCTCTAAAGTTAAAAAAAAAAAAAAGAAAAGAAAAAGAAAGAGGGGCCACCAGGTGGCATGATGGGACTCCCACACGGCCAATTGTGGTTCAAGTCCCGGACCTGGTGCTTTGCTTTCTCACTTTCTCTCTTGCACATATGTGCCCTATAGCAAATTGAAAAATAATAATAAATAAAATTAAGTAAATAACACTTGATAGTCCAATGAGCAAAAGGACATACTGGTAGTGATTTTCATTGACGGCGAAAAAATGAGTAAATATTTTAAATTATTCCATCCTGGGTTCTTTGTTTTTCTTGAGCTCCTATTATAATTTACCTGTAAATTTGTAAGATAGCGATTTTAAAAAAAAAGAAAAGAAAATGAAGGCCTGAAGAGTTTCCTATTTTTCAAACTTTCTACTACGTTTTTATGCTGTGCATGTAGGCCTGAGTAGACCATGTATCCCAGGCAAATCTGAACTAATGGTTCAAAAACTTGTTTTACTTCCCCCGTCTAGGCAGCCATAGCGGCAGCGTTTGTAACTCAGCCCTGCTTCAAGGCAGACTGCACGCACAGGTCCCACCTTCAGTACAGGCGCATGATCATGCTATTCTCAAACTTATTAAATTAGAAAGTTTTCAACATCAAAGTAAATCTGTGCCTGTTGTTTTCCCTTTGTGCATTCTAAAGTCACAGTCTCCTCCGTGCACTGCAGTGACAATGGCCTCTCTGCTGGCAAACAATACGATACCTGCTTGCAATCCACTGACCCCTCAAAGCAGGCTTGGCCACCAAACGCAAGTCCGTCCTCAGGCCCGCCAAATGAAAACAAGCCTAGTGTTCCTAAGCATCATTTGAAGTACTCCTGTGAGCAGTAAACCCAGCACGTTCTCACACATGTGCTTTAGGAAACACGTTTCGGCTTAAGGCAATTAACCTTCCTCCAAATTGCACACGTCCCTCTGAGTGCAGACAGGCACAGGGTTTTAAAGATCTACTGGTTTGCTTACCTGTGGCCACCACAGAGGGGGGCTTTGTCTAGGGCGATCGCCACTGTGCCTAATGCACTGTGCCCAGTAAGCATCTGCGAAGAGGGATGCAAGGTGTCTAAGGTGAAAATAAAACTCCCACGCACGTGTGAAATGCTCTTGGCTAAAGCCATAAAAAAGAAAGGCATCTGAGTAGGCTCTCAAGCAAGTGCCTACACGTCTTCGACATTTATTCATCTTGTATTTAGATGCCCTACTTAGCTGAAAGACAGCCACGTAAGGGAGCCATCTCACTTAATGACATCACCTACGAAATGGGAGGGGGACACTGGAGTTACTACTTGAGCATCGCTGTTTCATCACGCGCCCTTCTACACCTGGGAAAGTTCTCCACCTTTCCGAGACTCATCTGATCATTTGTAGAGTGGATTTAGTGTAAAAACATCCTGTAGGAATGAAATATGCTGATAATAGCTGATTTTCATTGGATATTTATTATTTGCCAAAAGCTGCTAAATTCTTCATATTGTAAAATAAAATATAAACTATATTTTGATATCTTTATTATATGCATTATAAATATTCTTATCTACTGCTTAGAACCACCCAGTGATTTTTATCTCCACTCTACACTTAAGGAAATGGATGCATTCAGCTATTTAGCTGCTTCCCAAGGTCACAAGGGTGAATATCTAAAGTAGGACTGAGATGCAGGCAGTCTGGTTCCAAAGCTAGAGCCTCAGCCTCTAGGCTGTGTGTGCATCTATGGGTCTAAAATATCTCTAGGTCACTGGAGAAAGCGGTGACACTCGTGCCTCCCCCGAGGACCTGGGTGTTTGAGATACTGAATGTATACACCTTCACGTACCCTGGACAATATAGCTGTGTTGCCTGATCAGAAAAATAATATACCGAGGGGCCAGCAGGTGGCTAACGTGCTGGATTCCCACATGGCCAACCATGGTGTGAGTCCCAGATCTGGTGGCTTAAAACTCACACTGGGCAGGTGGCTTAAAACTCGGTGGCTTAAAACTCACCCTGGTGTCTTAAAACTCACACTGGGCAGCATAATGGTTATGTCACTGGACTCCCAAATAGTTGACCACAGTTCAAGTCTCAGACCTGGCAACTAAAACCTCAGGCCAGGCATGTGTGCATGCATGCCCAAGATCCTGAGAGGAGAATGGAGGAGAAAGGATTGCAGTGTGACCTTCTTTCTGGCAGGTGATTTCTCACTTTCTATCTCTCTGTCTCTTCGGCGAGTGCATGTGCCCTATAATAAAAATCTCTTAAAAAAAAAAACAGAACAAAACAAAAAAACTCGCACTGGGCACACACATGTATGTGCCCAAAACCCTAGGATGAGAATGAAAGAGAAGAGATTGCAGCACGGTCATCCCCCCTGCAGGGTGATTTCTCACTTTTCCTCTCACTGTCTCTGTCTCTCCAGTGAGCCCACAAGTCCTATGGCAAAACTCTAAAAAATAATAGTAATATACTGAAAAACAGTTTATGACGACTGAAAGTGCCACAGAGTTGGCAAAACTTGGTAGTGGTCTGATTACTGTAGAGCCTTGGAGGGGGACATCACTTTCTCTATTTAGCATTATGAAGTCTTCAGTCACGTGAAGGCACCGTCCAGGTGTCATGACATACATGCTGAGCTCTCTAACATAACTGTCGATGGCCCTTTTGCTTCTTGTTCTCTGTATATAAAGGTTCCACTGGGTGAGTCACCTGAGGGCGTTGGCACCTGCTACCTCTCTTCCCAGGACCTGCCTTCTCCCATTTACCAGGATCCTCCCTCACCCGCCTCCTTCAGGTCTAAATGGCACAAACGTCATCTTCTAATTACACTCTTTAAAAGGGAAAGCCCCTTGGGTCTAGCCTTGTACTGCATTAGGTAAGCCCTGTACATAGGGAGCAAGATCCTCATGGCCAACAGTGGTTCAAATCCTGGCCCCAGCAGCTTCCAACGCCCTGAAGTGGCACAGTCAACGAAACCACCTGCAGCGTGGCCACACCCCACTGCAGAGTACCTTCTCCCTCTCTGGCCAAATGCACCTTCTGTCGATTAAGTAAATAAGTGCATTTTAAACAACCAAAATCCCCTTATTTGTCTCCATAGTCCAGATGCCATCTGATGACACATCATACATTTTACAGCTTTTTGTTTTGCTGCCTGTCTCCCCACCCAGTCTCATAGGATCTTTGTTCTACCCGGGCTGAAATATCTGTCTCTTCGCTTCACTGCTGTTCCTGCAGTCCCTAGAAGAGTGTGTTCCATTTACATGTTGAATTAAACATGGTCAGTTATGATTGACTGTGGCCTGTGCAACCCTACCAACTGAAACATTTTGCAATTCCTCATTTAAAAATGAGTCATAGCAGGCCAGTCAGTGGTGAGGTGGTTAAGGTAGCGTAGACCCCGTGGCTGAGCCCATGTTTCAAGATGTAGACTAAGAAACATACCAAGCATGTGTGCCTAAAAATCTGAAAGGAGAGAGAAATAGAGGAGAAAGAATCGCGGTGTGACCACCCCCCACAGAGGGGTGCTTTCTCACCTCCCTCTCTGTCTCTCTCCAGTGAGTGCAAATACTCTCTGGCAATTCATTCATTCATTAATTTAAATGGATCATGGAGACAGCTTGTGGCATGGTGGTTAGGGTGGTTAGATCCCACATGGCTGACTGCGCAGTTCAAGTCCCAGACCCAGCAGCTTGAAAAACATGCCAGATGTGTGTGTGTGTGTGTGTGTGTGTGTGTGTCCAAAATCCAAATAGGAGAGAGATGGAGAAGGGACTGGAGCATAACCAGTGTGTCCTCATTTTCTTTTCCCCCTTCTCTGTTTTCTCTGGTAAGCACATGAGCCCTCTGAAAATTAAAAAATAAAGCTTGGCCCTACCATGGTGGACCAGCAGTAGCCCAAAACTATGCCATGGTGGAAGCCATAGGAAAAGTCAAGGCTGGTACACGCTGGGTGAGCTGGTGACCATGCCCGTGAGCTTGACTGACTGGAAGACTAGTGGAGAACTCAGGCATGAGACCCTGTTGAGGGTGCTCGTCTGCCCCTATCATGAAAGAAAGAAACCTCAAATAAATGTTAATGGATTACATTTTGCTTATGAAGCCAACTTTAGGAAAGGATGAAGAGTAACCTACATAGTATTTTAGGCAATAGAGAAAATCCATTTGTCCAAAGTATCACAAAAAGTCGAATTTGGCCTTTACGAATTAATCCTTTGGGATTTCTTATTCTAAAATGTGTTAGAACTGCAATAAAGGGCTTGGGTGCAGCATGCATGCTGATTGGAACTGAGCTGGCGATGTGAAAAGACCACAAAGGTTGAATTCCGGCTATGGATTTTCATGCTGACATGCCCGACATGTCCTGATCTATAAAAAGTTGACAGAGCAATGCTTGACTTTATAAGGATGTTGTAAGACTACATTGGTTTAAATGAGACTTAGTGTGAAGGTGAGTGGAGTGCTTGGCAAACTGTTCAAATGTGACATAATGTGTGTTAATAATGTAAACCCCCACTGAGGCCAGGACTCGAATCCTGGCTGGCCACATGGGACCCAGCTTCCTCCGAGCAGTACTTAACCACTATGTTATTGGGCAGACCCTAGATAAACTCCTGGGAGAGGTAACATGTTTCTCCTTGCAGTTGTTTCTCTCAAAGTTAGCACCAAAAAAAAAAAAAAAAAAAATACAGTAATAATGATGTGAAATTTAAAGAACAGAAGATAAAGTCAGATCTGGTAGAAAATATGAACTTAAGTGTCACATAAAAATTAATGCCAGGGTACTTGCGCTCTTAGCTCTATAAAGCAAATCTGTGACAAACCCCATAGAAAATGAACCCTAGTATGGTCCAAATGCCAGTGGGTAGAATTTGAGAATCTCCAAAGCAAAAGGTTTTAACCCAGCACCACCTATCAGAGCAAAGCATGGCAACTCTGAGAAGCCACACAGAAAAACTCAGCAAAGAAGAAGCAACGACTTGCTGGTTGAAAAGGAAAATAAAAAGGGGAGGGGGGGTGAAACATCAAAATTCTTGTGCTGCTTTTTTGTCCCATTTTTTTTTAAAGTTTAAATGACTTTCTTGATTTAAGTATTAAAAACGTACAGTCTTCCAGAGGCCAGGCAACCTTCCTCTCCAGGCTACAGAATGACTGACAGATGTTCAACATCATTCCACCCTTCTGGTTTGCATTTCAAAACCGAGAACAGAAGGGCAGAAGAGGTCTGAGCAGGCTGGTCGAGTCTCTCACGTTATAGAGGAGGAAATGAATAGAGGCAAGCTAAGTGGTCTTCCCAGCTCTCTTCTTCATTCAGTAAAAATAGACAGAGCCCAAGTGTTCCATTTAACATGGAAATCGCTTCAAGGAAAAAATTTCCCTCTTAAGCCCAAAGGCATTAAATACATTGGATTAATGGGCTAATACATAACTGAGATCCTGGGACCAGCAAATGGCATAATGGTTACATGCTGGACTCCCATGTAGTCGATCGCAGTCTGAGTCCCAGACCCGGTATCTTAAAACTCATGCCAGGCACATGAGCATGCATGCCCAAGATCCTAGAGGAGAACGGAGGAGAAGGGATTGCGGCATGGCCATCACTTGCTTTCTGTACTTCCTGCTTTCTGTCTCTCAGGCGAGCGTGCCCTATAGCAAAAATCTCTCTCAAAAAATAGAAAATAAAATATCCCAGATCACCTTCTCAGGGTCTTCATCAGAAATTTCTAGTACTCCTTAATAATTCAATTGCGGTTTGTCATGTAAGAGAAAATAACAGTCCCTCAAGTTTGGAAATCCTCAGGCTTATCATTTTAACATACATTCAAGTTAAAATTGGGTGCCTCTCTTGGGGTAGTCAGCAGACACTATATGTGTAATAAGAGCTCATCTAAAATAGTCATTTTTTAAAATTTTATTCATGATAGAGAGCTCGTGTGGCTGCATGAGAGCAAGAAAGAGAAGTGTCCCCAACAGGGTCTCAGCACGCCATGATCCCCTCCCGCAGCCCTCCAGTTCATCAGGGTCATGCGCACTTGCACGCTCCGCCTGCATTTCAGGGTGATCTGGAATCTGAACCCCTGGTAGGCTGTGCAGCTTCCAGCACCGCGGGCTGTTCAGTTTGCTACCAACTACACCACCAGGCTGGGCCCCAAAGTAATATTTTCTTATTTCTATTGTGGCCATATGTAAAGCCATGTCCATATTCAAGAAGTAAATGCTGACCTACTGCCAGGGAAGAGCTCCTGCCTCACAAGTGAATACATCACCCCTTTCACCTTCCAACTACTTCGTGACCAGCATCACACATCCTGGAAGAGATGCCAATAGGCCCAAAGGAAGATCCTTTAAGAATAATAAAACAATCTACATGAAGCAAGTAATAAAGCCAACATCCAGGCTAATCATCCCCAGGTGTTGGGGTACGATTTCCAAAAGAGTGGAAGGACTCTTAGTGAAAGAGTTTTCTGATTAATGCCAAGGAAAACAAGTGCTTTATATTAGCTACCCACGCAGAAACTCACACGTAGGATGTAGCTCCTGAGAAGCCTGAAATGGCTCCAAATACCGCAGCCTTACCTACGAATAACAGAGCCTAGAACGTGCCGGACGATCTACCATCCGCTAGTCCCCTTACTCTAAGCACCTCTGCTGCTTGGAACGATCATTCTCATTTTGAGATGAAGAAACTGAGTCTCAGAGAGTTGAGTCATTTGCCCAAGGCCACCCAGCTGGTAACTTCAGACAGCCAGGATCTAAACTCTGATCTTTCTAATGCTAAAACTGGAATTTTTTCTCCAGACATACCATACAACTTTTCTCCCATGACCCTGGAATTCACAGTATTTTTTGGTCTCCTTAAACATTTACAAGAAATAGTGTTTCTTGTTTTTTTTTGTTTTTGTTTTTTAATGCAAGCTAGTGACAGAAGCTTTAGCTCATGCACTTGCTCAGATGAGTCCATCTGATTAACTCTTACTGCCCTCAGGCTGGGATGAGGTATAAGGACAAGGAAGCTGGGGCTGACAGGTGGCATGGTGGTTAAGGGTGCTGGACTCCCACATGGTTGACTGCGGTTCGGGTCCTGAACCTGGCAGCTTGCTATCTCACTTTCCCTCTTACTCTCTCTTGCCCTGTCCCTCTCTGGTCAAATTAAAATAAATAAATAGAGTTAAATAAAACAATTCTTTAAAAAAAAAAAAAAAGGACAAGGACGTTTTATCTATACGAAAAAAATCAGGGAGAATGAGGACTTGGAGGGTGCGGCTGGCTGGCCTAGGACAGTGTGAGAGAGTATGACAGAGACGGCCAGACGGCAGCCGTGCCAGCAGAGAGTAGGACAGAGGCGGCCAGCCGCCAGCCGTGCCCGCATAGGCATTATTTTCATATTTTGAAGTCACAGAAGTCAATGATAGAGCAGTCCGATCCAAATCATCCGACTGAAAGAACTCTTCTGAAAATGCATCTGTGGAAATTGCCAGGTGAGTGCACTGAACACCGATAAACCTGTAGAGATGACAGTACTCCACGAGTTTAGAGTTGCCTCCCCCTTGGCAACAGCCTACGGGTGTACCCACAATCCTGGCTGGCTGGAAGGTGGGAGCTGGAGGACACAGCAGTACGTGAGATCCTGTGAAAGGCCTTCCTGTGTCTCTTACTCAGTAAAGAAATCAACTTTAAAGAAAAGTGGCAGTGAGGAACGTTCTCATTTAGCCAAGCATTCCAGCACTCACCATGTGCATCCCTAGACGTGGTCTGCATCTACCACATCCCCAGGTCACAGCAGGCAGGCCACGTCTTCCCATTTGGCCTGACTGGCTCCTGGACGATCTTTGGCAGGGAACTTGTTGCTGTTTTGCTTCTAAGTGGTTAGATGTGTTGTGTGACTTCAGAGTGGCAGGAACCAGAGGCCCTGGATACTATCAGATATCCTCTACAACTGTCGTTAGGACCATGGGGGACCCAGGAGGCTGAATAAATCATTTTGGGACTAATAAGATCTATGCCTTTCCTAATCAGAGTGAGTGATATGCAACATTCTTTATTCAGAACACAGAATATCCCTTGATGGGTGCTTCCAGCTTCTCCTCTAAGGGTAATAGGAGACTGGTGAGCCTAGATGGAGCCGTTCTAGTCCTAGCATTCAGACTGCAGTGCTGGAAGCCACATGCCGACCACAGGTTTGGATTCTCATGTTGGCCCGAGAACACACAGGGCATGCTTGCGACACTGCCTGCCACCAGCACATTCACATGGCCAAAGACATTATGACTCCTGATTCTGGTGGCTTAAAACATGCCAGACACATGTGCACGTGTGCCGCAAATCCTGACAGGGTGGAGAGACAGAGGGGACTGCAGCCGACTCATTCCATTGGGGTATGCGTTCTGTCTCTGTCTCTCTCTGGTGAGTGCACGTGTCCTCTGACAAAACAAACAGGAACGTACTCATTTGTGGATTAAATGGATACTGTTAAAACTCAACAGT
Organism: Tupaia belangeri chinensis; assembly: GCF_000334495.1. NCBI lineage: Eukaryota > Metazoa > Chordata > Mammalia > Scandentia > Tupaiidae > Tupaia > Tupaia belangeri. Next base: position 620,730 of record NW_006203787.1, read on the forward strand.
GACCGCAGCACTTGTTTAGAATGTAGGCCAGCCAGAGAGGTTTTTCAGCCCAAAGTTTCATCACCACCATTTGTTCAGAACAACCCATGCCTTGCTGGTGTTGCAAGCAGACTGACTTTCAGTTGGTTTTGCTTTTTTGCCTCCTTTCTTGGTCGTTTGTTTTGCCAGAGGTCCTGTGTGCATACTGCAGAGGAGAGAGAGAAAGCACTCCTCAGTGGGCCCGATCATGTCACCCTCCGCTCCCTCTTTTTCTTCATTCTGGGCACGCATACATGCACCCAGTGTGGCTGGGATTCAAACCAAGGCTGGCCACAGGGGATCTGACTCCCTCTGCACAGGGCTTACCCGCTGCACTATGGGGCAGGCCCAGCCAGTTTCCTTATTGTTTTAAAATTACGCAGACAGCACAGCCCTTACTGTGTTCACTCAGGACAGATCACTCCTACTCTTCCATTCTGAGTAGGTAACAGCCAGTAAAAATAAAATAAAATAAATAAAATAAAATATTAAGTCATTTTTGTTTTGGAGAGGTTTTTACTATAGGACGCATGTGCTCACCAGAAAGACAGAGAGAGACAGAGACACAGAAAGTGAGAAATCACCCCCCCGGAGGGGTGGCCACACCGCAATCCCTTCTCTTCCATTCTCTTCTCAGGCTCTGGGGCAGGGACGCACACGCGCCCAGTGTGAGTTTAAGCCACTGGGTGGGTGACTCAAACCACGGTCAACTACATAAGAGTCCAGCAACACAGCCATTACACCAACTGCTGGTCTCATTTTTTTTTTTTTTTTGGTTTTTTTTTAAGTCTTTTTTTTTTTTTTTTTTG
>NW_006203787.1:621600-630756 GCF_000334495.1 Tupaia belangeri chinensis
CTCACCAGGCAGACAGAGACAGAGAGACAGAAAGCAAGAAATCACCCCCCAGGGTGGATGGCCACGACGCAATGCCTTCTCCTCCATTCTCCTCTCAGGATCTTGGTCATGCACACACACGTGCCCAGCGTGAGTTTAAGCCACCAGGTCCAGGACTCAAACCATGGGTGACTACCTGGGAGTCCAGCGACATAGCCATTATGCTAACTGTTGGTCCCTTTAAGTCATTTTTTAATAAGATAAAATATATAGTACCAACCTGTGGCCTGGAGGTTAAGGTAGCTAAATCCCACATGGTAGACTACGCCGTTTAAGTCCTGGATCCAGAAGCTTGAGAAACGCACCAAGCACATATGTGTATATGTCCAAAATCCAAAAACGAGAGAGAGAGATAGGAAACAGGATTGCCGTGTGAGTTGGGCACTTTCTCACTCTCAGCCAACCTTGCCTCTCTCTGGCCAGCACATGTACCCTCTGGCAAAAGTAAAACAGAAACATATATTTAAAGAGAGAGAGAGAGATTCTCTAACAGGAGATATAAGCATGGGCATTTAAATAATAGGAACCTCTCAAAAATACCAAAGTCCTGCAAAGGAATCCACCCTGAAACTGCAATCTAAGTAACAGATGTGGCAACTATATAAAAAATTCTTACATAAAAGTTGCAAGAATTTTTTCTCCTATGTAAAGAGATCATTGTTATTTTTGACTGTAAGTAGAATAACTTATTCCCTTATCCCTTTTTCCTAAAAAGGTTACTGAAGGACACAAAAGCAAACCTGTGAATCAACAAAGGCTACAAACAGATAACCCTATTGACAGGCCAAAGACAAAAGTGTGAAACCCATTCGAACACTCATACCAGGAAGCTCATGACATGGGAGCATCATCCCTAAGCATACACCTGTTCTCTCTCTCTCTCTCTTAATTTGCTATAGGCCCTTTGTGCTTGCTGGAGGGACAGAGAGAGAAAGTGAGTAAGCACCACCCCCCCAGGGGGGGTGACCACACCATTATCACTTCTCCTCTTGGGATTCTGGGCCTGCACACACATGCACCTGACTTGTTTTTCAAGCTCACAAGTCCAGGACTTGCACCATGTAGTCAGCCACATGGGATCCAGCCACCATAACCACCATGCCACAGGCTGGCCCTGACCAATTATTTCCTGTTGTCACACAGGCCATCTTTTCTTAATTCCACAAGACTGAACCTGTTGCTATCTGAGACAGCAAATCCAACAGGAACGCCTTAAGAAACTGACATCTACTGGCAGCTGGGTAACACTACATTGTTGTGTGCACTGACAAACACAGGCCCAGATAACAGCAAAGGAGATGCGCAATCTGGCGCATTCCTACCCTGGGGGGATGGAATCAAAAGCAAGGCTGAGGGCTGGCCCCACAGTGCAGCGATTAAGCACTGTGTGGAGAAAGCCAGATTCCACATGGCCAGCCAGGGTTCAAATCCCAGTCCCAGCAGCTTACACTCCACTGGGGGGTGAGGGGTGTGCTTTTCTCTTTCCTCTCTGTCTTGCGTGCACACATGTGCTCTCTGGCATAATTTAGAAAAGATAAAAGAGAGAGCGCAAGAGAGAAAAACAAAGGTACAAAATGAGGTACCTCTTGGACTTGGTCTACAGTCTTGTGAGCCCAAACATTTAACATGGTCCTTTCTAACGCACAGTTTCAGTTCAATTCAGTTTAATCTGATCTATTTCAATCCAACTAATACTGACCTCTCTGTCCTGTCCTCCCCACAAGAATATGAATAAGATATTCATGTTGTAAAAGCTCACAGTCTAGAAGTAACGAGATGCACTGCCCAGGAAGCACAGAGGAAAGGAGAAGGTGATAAGGATGGGGGTGTAGGGCCAGCAGGTGGCTGAGGCACTGGGCTCCCACAGGCCAACTACGGTTTGAGTCTAAACCCAGCAGCTTGAAAACCATACTGGGCTGATGTGCGTACGTGCCCAAAAGCCCAAGAGAAGAACGGAGAAGAAGGGATCACAGTGTGGCCATCCCCCGGAGGGCGATTTCTTACTTTCCCTCTTTCTCTTACTCTCTCCTGCACACCCCACAGCAAAAACAAACAAAAACGAGTGGGATTTAGAGGAACAGGTCACCAGGCAGGAAGCAGGGGAACTGCCCCCAGGATATGAAACTGCGGGGCAGCCTGTCACATGCCCCTGTCCGGGGGTATGTTTAGTACTAAGACACTCTTCATGGTTCTTATTTCAACTGCACAGGCTCAAAGTAACCTGTATGTTATCTCTCTCCCTCTGCATACATGACCAAGTATTTATAAATAAGTCATTATACTTATGAACAAATGACCCACGAACTGAGGATTTACTTTGTGCTCGAGACATCACAATACATATGTTTTTCCTGCAATATTCTCTAAACATCGTATAGAAAGACAGCATATAAAACTCCTAGACAGCTCCAGGCCACCTGGTTAATCAACGGCTGAACCAGATTTGGAGCCGGGTCCACCTCATGCCGACGGTCACCACCGCCAAGTTCTGCTCTGCAAAGCATCCATGTACCTAACCTCGTCCCTTGTTTCTCTCTTGGACAAAAATCTTCAGGTTGACATAGTCAAGACCCCGTCCCACTAGGCTGCAAAAGGAGAGCTGGGCTGCCCTCTCACAACTGCTCAGGCCAGAGTCGCTGCCCTCAGCCTCAACCAAATCAGCAAGCACCGACGTACCTGGGGAAGTAGAAACCTGTCTGGCCTGCAGGACTCGGAGCTGTGGTGGAGCTTCTGCGACTTGGGGACTCCCGGCTCCCGAAGGCCCCACTTCTCTAAACAGCCAAAAGGAAGAGAAACTTTCCAGGTGAAACAGTCCAAGAAGGAAGTTAGGATCATCTCAAATGTCTGCACGCTTCGTTCCACCAAGGGTGTGCTGAGGAACACATGGCGGAACTAAACGCACCCCATGGACAGAACCCAAGGAAAAGGTCTTTTCAAAGCTCAGAGGCCATCCAAATATTAGCAAATATTAAAAAAATGTTTGTATGAAAAAAAGATGGGAGGAAATGGGGGAGAGGAAAAGTCTATGAAAACAAAGACCCACTGAGATGCTCAGGTCAAAGATGGGGAGTCCCAAGCTTGCTAACGCTTCCTGCTGTGCCGATTAAGTCTAACCCCCGGGCTCCAGCCCAGACTCTCCCCACTACACACAAAAGAAAATAAAACATGGTGGTCCACTTAACTTCAGCCCTAAGCAACAAAACCTAGGCTCTTTGAATGTGGAACAATTTTCTTGCTTTTTAAGGAAATTATATCAAATTGCGGTTGGAGAGGAAAACTGGGTACGCATTCTTCTAAAAATTCAGAACGGTCTAAATTATGAGTTTGAACACACAAGGAGAAAAAAGTTTGGTTTGATTTTAATTTGATTTTAAATTGAATTAGTTGAGGCTACGGCAAAATGGACTATGTAATTAGAGCATTCTACTCAGTTAATAAAGCTACAGTAAAGAAATACAGAGTTAAGGACAGAGAACAAAAATATTTTTCTTCTGTGTTTTCCACTAAAATTATTTTTTTCTTCAGTAACAGGGGGGAAAAAGCACACAAATTCTATATGTGCATATTTAATGTGCAAAAAATGTGACATTAAATAATTTTAAAATATTTCCTTTAACACATTCATTTTATTCCTTGGGGACAGTTATTTCCTTAGGGGTCATAAAATATACTCATTCACATTTAACATCATTTTAACACATACAAATACGCCAGTCATACCCACAATAAGAAGGGTTTAATATTCCCATAGGAAAGACCAGTCGTTGGCGTAATGGCTATGTCGCTGGACTCCCATGTAGTCGACTGTGGTTTGAGTCCCGGACACGGCAGCTTAAACTCACACTGGGCACATGTGCGTGCATGCCCAAGATCCCAAGAGAATAATGGAGAAGAAGGGATTGCAGCGTGGCCATCCCCCCTGGGGGGGTGATTTCTCACTTTCTTTCTCTCTGTCTCTCTCTCTCTTTCTGGTGAGCACACGTGCCCTATAGCAAAAACCTCCAAAAACCCCCCCCCACACAAAAAAATTCCCATAGGAATATCTTTTTGGGGGGGGGGGGTGTCTTGATTTTTTAAAATAATTTTCAAGCAAATGAAGTCTTGTTCATTAAACACTTTTTAAAAGCCATGATTATGCTAGTTACCCACTTAATTTTTAGACTGAAAAGAACCTCAAAAAAGGGAGATAATACAAAAATCAAATATACACAAGATAAAGTCTTTATTTTGTCACATCAGTGGAAATCAGGTATCACTGGGCAAGTTTTAGGAACAACAACAACAAAAAAAACCAGATGATACTTGTAAATTGGAACTTAGAGTCTCTCTAAGTGTTTAAGCTAACCACAAAGTAATCTGAGTATCAGTTTCAAAAAGTAAAGAGAACAAACATTTTTAAAAGTGATTTGTTTTAGGCCGGCCCCATAGTACAGTGGGTAAGCCCTACACAGAGGAGACCAGCTCCCACACGGCTGACCACAATTTGAGTCCTGGCCCCAGTGTCTTGAAACACACACCAAACAATGATGGGCACATTCCCAGGATCCCGACAGGATTTAAAATTGGAGGAAAGGGACCAGTAGACGGCATAATGGTTACAACACTGGTCTCCCAAGTAGTCAACCACAGTTCAAGTCCCAGACCCAGCCAGCAACTTAAAACTCACACCAAGTGCATGTGTGTGTGTGTGTGTGTGTGTGTGTGTGCCCAAAATCCCAAGAGGATAATGGAGAAGGGATTGCGGGGTGGCCATCCTCTCGCTTTCTGTCTCTCTGGAAGAGTGCACATGCCCTATAACAAAAATTTCTCTTTAAAAAAAAGGAGGAGGAGGAGAAAGGAAGGAAGGAAGAAAATTGGAGGAAAAAAGGTTACAGCATGACATGGCCCACTGAGGGATATTGTGTCTGTCCCTCTTTTTCTCTCTCATATACATGCTCCCCTCAGGCATTAAAAAAACTTGTTTTTTAATTGAAATTAAAATAAGCAATGTCCGTAATCACAGTACATGGGTAATATAACTTTAAAAAACAAGTAACTAGCTTATTGAACAAGGAGTTATTGACGGTTTTCAGGGTTGGTGAGAAAAAATCAGATCTGGTGACACATATTTAATCACTCAAGGATGTTGATTAAAGTAGCAAGAGTCCACTGGTACATTAAATATTAAACTGCAATACCAAGAACACAGTCCCTGTAACGCTTTGACAACAAATATTAAGTTACTCCCCTTACAAACCATACACAAGACCAGCTACTTAGGATTCCAACAGCAATGTTGTCGTTGCAGTAATAAGAGGCAGTGTTGTTCCTACAAAGATTCAAAGAATGAAAAACAGCTCAAGGAGTGGATTTGCGAGTGTACGTAAAGTGTGGTAAGGAGCGGGAAATTGGGACATGGAAAAACTGAAAGTAGTGAAGGTAATTCACTTACCAGAAAAGGATATAAAAATAATCAGCTCATTCAATGAAAACATAATACGGAATTAGGTCAGCAATGCTGAAAACATAATACGGAATTAGGTCAACAGCACAGACCTAGAAACCTCCTTTCTGTCTCCCAATTTCAAACTAACTCTGTGTTGGCTACTTTTCCACCAACCAGTCCACTGTTAAAAATCAAGGTGGGCTGGCCCCCTGGCCTAGTGGTGAAGGGAGCCAGATCCCAGATGGCTGACCATAGCCCAAGTCCTGGCTCTGGTGACCTGAGAAATATACTGGGCATGTGCATGTGTGCTCAAAGTCCCAACAGGATGGAGAAAGGTAGAAGGGATTACTGTGTGACCACGTGTCCCTGGGGGGCACTTTCTTCCTCTCTGTCTCTAGCTGGTAAGCACACACATCCTTTGCCAATTAAAAAAAAAAAAAAAAAGGAGGGGCAAAAACAGCATTCAGGTGAAGGGAGGCCCCTCCTTCTAAGAGAGTGTCAGGTTTTTTGTTGTTGTTGTAGTTTATTTGAGAGTTTTTTGTTGTTGTTGTTATAGAGTGCGTGCACTCGCCAAAAAGACAGAGAGACAGAAAGTGAGAAATCACCCCCTAGTGGGGATGGCCATGCCGCAATCCCTTCTCCTCCATTCTTCTCTCAGGATCTTGGGCATACACGCATATGCACCCAGTGTGAATTTAAGCCACCGGGTCTGGACCTCAAACTGCAGTCAACTACATAGGAGTCCAGCGACACAGCCATTACGCCAACTGCTGGTCCCAAAAAATGTCAGTTTTTTAATATTTTTATATTTTTCCTGATAGAATGCCTGTGTGTACATGCGCTCTATCATAAAAAAGAGAAGCAGAAGAGCACCATCCACAGGGTCTGGTCACACCACAATCTCTTTCCTCCAGCTCTCTGGTGTGTAAGATCGTGAGCACTCACACGTGTGCCCGGCATGTTCCAGGCTTACTGGGCCGGCAAACAGAGTCACCACACAGGAGCTGGCTCTTCTTGAGCAGGACATTACCACTGCACCATGGAACCAGCCCAGTGTCAAATTGTATAAACCTGCACTGGAGCCTTTAGGAGGCACGGCCATAGCAACTCACAGCGCAACAGAGCACAGGCCGTCTGCACACAGAATTAGTTTCATATTGCATGACCCCGAGTCAGCCTTGGAAACCTCTTCCACGTCTTTGTCAGCTGGGGAATCTGCAAAGAGAGAGAGAAGTTGCAAAATCTAGCTCTCCCCGTTTCCCTTCAAACCCCCAGGCACAGGGTTGGCCCCACAGCCTGGTGATTAAGGAAGCCAGACCCCACATAGCTTCCTGCATGGTTCTAATCCTAGCCACAACAGCTGGAGGAACACATAGGGCGCATGCCCAGAAAGATCCTAACAGGATGGAGAGGGGAAGGGAATGTAGCAAGATGGCATCCCATTGGGGGATGCGTTCTCCCTCTTCTTCTCTGCCAAAGTAAAGTAAGTTAGTAAGTAAATAATTTTTTTTAAATAATTATTATTTAATTATTAATTATTATTATTCACGTGAGTTATGCCAGAGAAGGACACAGAGAGAGAGAGAGGAAGAGTTAGAAAGCAAGCCACCAGGTCAAAGACTCAAACCATGGTCAGCCATGTGAGAATATCCATACCTGTCAGCTGGGGAATCTGCAAAGAGAGAGAGAAGTTGCAAAATCTAGCTCTCCCCGTTTCCCTTCAAACCCCCAGGCACAGGGTTGGCCCCACAGCCTGGTGATTAAGGAAGCCAGACCCCACATAGCTTCCTGCATGGTTCTAATCCTAGCCACAACAGCTGGAGGAACACATAGGGCGCATGCCCAGAAAGATCCTAACAGGATGGAGAGGGGAAGGGAATGTAGCAAGATGGCATCCCATTGGGGGATGCGTTCTCCCTCTTCTTCTCTGCCAAAGTAAAGTAAGTTAGTAAGTAAATAATTTTTTTTAAATAATTATTATTTAATTATTAATTATTATTATTCACGTGAGTTATGCCAGAGAAGGACACAGAGAGAGAGAGAGGAAGAGTTAGAAAGCAAGCCACCAGGTCCAAGACTCAAACCATGGTCAGCCATGTGAGAATTCCCATACCTTAACCACCTTGCCACCTGCTGGTCCCATAAATAAATAAATTTAAAGGGGAAAAAAAACAACAACAACAACAAACAGGCACAGCTGAACTCTCACAGCAAAGGTGCACATATATGACCATACTGAAACTGAGAGTGGATCATGGCATGAAAACCCTATTGACAGTGGCCCCTACACCCAGTCTCTCTCTGCATACATACATAAACAAACTTTAAAAAGTAGAAACTCTATGTGGGCTAGGGACTTTAATATATGAAATGAAAGCTGCTGGGTGGGTGAGCGAGTGTGTCCTGTCTGGTCCTAGTTAAGACCCACGAGAGAAGAGCTGGCCCCTCTGTCTTCCTGTCCCTTCCAGGGTCCTGTCCTCACCCCTGTTTTCCCTGGAGGCCTGGGCTCAGTGGCGTCTGTGTAAGGCTGTCCCATGTGTGCTCCAATAGGTCATACTCTTTTTAGTCTCCACTCCAACTCCACGGCCTACAGTCCAGTGGTTCTAATTCCATTCAAGTGTAAATCATCGACAGCCTCAGGGCTAGCTGTGCTGTTTGAGTCCTGGACCCAACAGCTAGAGACACACACCACATAGGGACCAGCAGTAGGCATAATGGCTATGTCACTGGACTCCCATGTAGTTGACGGTGGTTCGAGTCCTGGACCTGGTAGCTTAAACTCACGCCGGGCGCATGTGCGTGCGTGCCCAAGATCCCGAGAGGAGAATGGAGGAGAAGGGATTGCGGCATGACCATTCCCCCAGGGGGATGATTTCTCGTTTCCTGTCTCTCTCTTTCTGGCATGTGCATGCATGCTATAGGAAAAAAACTTAAAATAATAATAATAATAATAATTTGTTCAGGTTTTCCCTAACAGGAAACCACCTCCATCCCTACTTTGCCCTGAATCAAGTCTTTGGCATTGCTGACTTCATTGCTGAATCAAAGGTAATTTCTAGAAATGACACCTCCATGCAGATGTAAATGCAAGAGTAACCAAAGTTATAAGAGTCAGAATCAGAGAAATTCAGACTTGAAAAAGACTTAGGAATCATTATTCAGCATCATTTTACTAAGAAAGAGGCCCAGAAAGATTTTAATATTTGCCCAAAACCACAGAAGGAGACACAAAATCACAGGCTCCAGCCAAATGATATCCTCCGTATGGTGTCAACCTGCTTCCTTCAGACTGGTGTGCTTCTCTTACCAGTAATCAACTCTTATCAGCACAGTGAGGATAACGGTGCTACCCGTCCCTAAAAGAACGTCATCGGGCTCGTCTCTAAAGGGGGCTAGTGCTGGGGGTATCCGGTGGCGTGGACGATGGCACAGATGGGTCCCACACAGCTGACGGTGCAGTGACAGGCCCAGACCCAGTGGCTTAGAAGCCTTGCAAAGTGCATGTTTTTTATGACATTTTTCTGTGCGTGTACCCAAAATCCTGAGGGGAGAATGGAGGCAAAGGGATTGTGGTGTGGCCACTCCCCAAGAGGGTGTGTTCTCATTTTCCCTCTCGCTCTCCCTCAGGGAGTATACACATTCTACAGCAATTTTTTTAAAAAGAAAAAAAAGACAATGCTATAGATATTATT
>NW_006203787.1:630791-637460 GCF_000334495.1 Tupaia belangeri chinensis
CCCTACACACACACATGAAATCTCAATTAGTAAGGAAACATTATAACTTAATCTTTAGCTAACCTTAAGGTACTTCTACAGATTAAAAAAGTAAAACTAAACTGGAATTTCTACAATCTGCACTCCGACACAGGGTGAGGGGGATACCCAACCATGAGTATTGAATCTGCCCATGTTCCAGGAACATCAGAACAACTCAGTAAGGATTTACTGAGGTTTTTATAAGTGATTCCCTATTGAAATGTGTAACATCCATCTGGTCTCGTTTCCCCACACAAACCAAAGCGGGATTTTTAATAACCTATGGTGCCCTCTAGTGTCCCCAGGCAGAAACGTCTTTCAGCTAATGTGCCCTCCCGGAAACCGCTTGGGTCTCCCGACCAGTCCTAGTTCAGGCGTTGTCCTGGCGTCCTGCCTGCTAAGACCATTCCCTAGATTTCCCCCTTATTAGAGAATCATGATTAACAGTTCCTCTAGAATAAGTAACTTTCTGCTCCATCTTTTCACCTTCTCCCACGGTCTGGTCTAGAACTGTGCGAGACCACACCTGAGCCCTGAGCGCTGATGTCATTCATTGTACTCACCAGGACGATGACTCACGAGGACCCACCTTTGCTTTCCTCGATCTCTTCCACACACCGTGGAACTAACCCGCCTCCCTTCCGAGCACTGCAGGGAACTTGCTCCCACAGAAAATGACCCTTGGACAGGAGTTTCCAAGGACAGCTCTGTGTCCAAGGGGCAGCTCTGGTGCTGGCGGGTGGGAGAACTCTCACGGCTGCTGCCCTACGGCCTTCGGGTCCACCAGTCGGATCTGTAAGGTGCCAAGAACTGCAGGCATGGCTGGTGGGCCAGTGAGAAGCTGTCGGTGAGGGGTATGTGAAATACACGCAGGGGGAGAGGCTGAGAGTGCACCTTTAGCACGAGGAAGCCAGCCTAGACCTTCCTGCCATGATGGCTTAGCCACTTTCTCTGTGAGGTGTGTCCACACCATTAGGCTGCTGTTTGGTGACGCTCACTTATTTTGCAGTAAGTCCTTTTGACAGCAGTGAACTCAAAAGCAGAAATTCTTAGCAAAATCTTAAGTCCTAGATTTCCAATTCTCAAGTAAGGTGAGGATGCAGGAGAAACTGCATCAAATGTCATCATGTGCCACCTTACTCCTCGCCGCTGTGGGGGACAAAGTGACATCGATAATAACGTAGAAACCCAAATGCACAAATCTGCTGAAGCGGCATTACGACCCAGATCAGAAAGTTGCTATTTTGAGCACCCCGGACTTGTAGATGATGACAGGTCACACGCAGCTGTGGGAGATGCTTACGTAACCTTTAGATCCGGTAACGGTTCTTCGGAACTGACTTCGCCAACTTCTACTTCAAGTTTTTGTGTTTGCGTAGAAAATGGGAAACAAAAGCTATACATGTGGATGCGGTAAGCAGAATTTTATGAAAAGCTTACTGTTGCTAATTTTCTATCAGAGTTATCAAGGCATGACCTACAAAGATCGATGAACTCCAATAACAGTTTGCTTCTTTTCATTGCCACAGGGCGCTAGCCCAGGGAGAGATGGAGAGACAGAGAGAGTGAATTTAAAATGAAACATCTGACATACTTGTGAACATTACTGTGAACTTAGTTTAAAAGTTTGACATTTAAAGGACCAGCAAATGGCATAATAGCTAAAACACTGGATTCCCACATGGCTGACTATAGTCAGAGTCCTAGATCTGGTGGCTTGAAAATCGAGCTGGGCACATGTGCATGTGTACCCATCCTCTGGGATCCACCCCACAGGAAGTTTCATTCAAAACCCCATCCCAGTCGGCCTGGACCATGCCAGGCACCCAAGATCTGACAAGCTGGAGGAGGACTGGAGGAAAGGTGGTGTGTGTCAAATTAAAATATATAAGTTAAATAAAAATAATTCTTTAAGAAAACATTTAAAATTTTTTTGTTTTTAATTATTTTTAATTACATGGCATCCTAGACACTTAAGAGGCAAACCATAATGTATAGCTCTTACATTAATATGAATTAAAGGGTATTTGACCTCAGATTTTAGCATCTCTAAGTTATAAGGTCTTTATAAGTCTCTGTCTATCCTATGACATAAAGATGCTATGATAAGCAATAACAAAAGTATAATTACAGGTTTAGTCAGTATTAGCACTTACTACAATACATGCATCCACTTAGTAGCTCTGTCTTTAAGTATCCCTGTTAAGAATAGGAATTCTGGGACCAGCAGATGGTGTAGCGGTTATGTCGCTGGACTCTCACATAGTTGACTACGGTTTGAGTCCTGGACTCCGCGGCTTCAAACACACCAGGCATGTGTGCATGCGTGCCCAAAATCCTGAGAGGAGAATGGATTGCAGCGTGGCCATCCCCTCCAGGGGGGTTGATTTCTCATTTTTTGTCTCTGTCTCTTTCTGCCTGTCCAGCAAGCTCACGAATCCTATAGTAACACTCTCTCTTAAAAAAAAAAAAATAGAAATTCTTAAAATATGATTGTGTTTGGGACCAGCAGTTAGCATAATGGCTATGTCGCTGGACTCCCACGTAGTCGACCGCAGTTTGAGTCCCGGACCCAGTGGCTTAAACTCACGCCGGGCGTGTGTGCGTGCGTGCCCAAGATCCCTAGAGGAGAATGGAGGAGAAGGGATTGTGGCGTGGCCATCCCCCCTGGGGGGTGATTTCTCACTTTTTGTCTCTCTGCCTCTCTCTGTCTGTCTGGCAAACGCAGGCACCCTACAGCAAAAACCTCTTTAAAAAAATACATATATATATGATTGTGTTTAACCTAGGTATCTTTCTGATGTTTTCATTTTATTTTAATTGTTTCCATACTGTGCAAACGTTAGATGGGATGAACAAATTAGAAGTACAAAGTTTTTTCTTTAAAAAGAAAAATAACAACAAAGATATTGTATAGTTCACAATTAGCAACATGGCTACCAGACAGAGAAAATATATAAAGTACTTATTAAATAGATTAAGTCAAGATATTTCTGTTACTCTACTTAAAACTACTAGATTAAAATTTTGCCTGTAGGCAAGACATTTGATTGGGATTAAGTATTCCCCAAAGCAGAGATTCCGTTTAAGATTAAAGTTTGACTGGAAACAGTTTATTAGGGAGACAAAAAATGACTGGGAGGGGGGCAATGAGAGGGAAATTAAGGGCCATTTCCACTAATACCCGCTAATTAAGGGTATGTTAAGCCAATGGCTAGAACTGAACTTCGGCAGGAAACTATGAAGACAAACGCAGGCAGTACAACCATACCATCCACAGGGTGAGGGAGCTGGGGTAATTATACCCCAACTCCCTTCAATAACTGATGAAGGACTCTGAGGCTGGTGTTAATTCCCCAGCAGTTCCAGTTACTAGCAGTTGGAAGTCTGAACACAAAGAAAGAAAAAGATCTTAAGGGAAGTGGGCAGGGCACCAATAACATCTGCTCTATCCTTCCAAGCCTGAAATACATTCTTATACCAAGGAGTCATGAAAATGCCAACCTGCTAACTGACTGTCCCCACCCCACACCACACAAACACTGGTCGAAGTCCAGCAGTGATAAGGTTTCACGTAATTATAGCCAAGGACAGAAGTTCTCATTTTATTTACTTATTTATTTTAGGGTTTTGCAGAGTATATGAATTTGCCACAGAGAGACAGTGAGAAATCACTCCCCTGGGGGGATGGTCATGCCACAGTCCCTTCTCCTCCATTCCCCTCCTGGGATTCTGGGCATGAAAAGTGCTAATTTTAAACATCTTATTCAAAAAAAAAATTCCTAGAACATAACCTAATATTATTGTATGAAAAGGAGAGAAATAGACTTAATTTTCATGAGGCTTTGAGACACAATTTTGAGAAAAATCCACAAAACTGGCCGTATTAAAATATAATAAGGGACCAGCAGGTGGCATGGTGGTTAAGGCACTCCCACATGGTCAACCACGGTTTGAGTCCTGGACCTAGTAGCTTCCTTTTTCACTTTCTCTCTCTCTCTCTCTCTCTCTCTCTCTCTCTCTCTGTGTGTGTGTGTGTGTGTGTGTGTGTCTGGTCAGATTAAAATAAATAAATAAAAATAAATTTTAAAAAAAATTTAAATATATAACAAGGGGGCCAGCAGATGGCATGGTAGTTAAGATGCTGAACTCCCACATGGCCAACTGTGGTTCGAGTCCCAGACCTGGCAGCTTGCTTTCTCACTTTCCCTCTCTTTTTCTATCTATCTCTGGTCAAATTAAATAATAATAAAATAAAATCATTCTTTAAAAATATATAACAAGGATTTCTGAGACTAATCTGATCATTAGCACTGATGAATCATTTATTCATTGAGCTGCATATAAACAGATAGAAACACAATTCAGTTATATATTTGTTCCCTAAAAGATGATGTTCAGTGAGCTTCTAGGCTGGTCAATATATTTACATGGCACAGGGTAGAGCACCTCAGCTCCATGGGCAGAAGCTCCCATGCTAGCTACGTAAGTTAATGCTTTGATGAAGGGAAGAATCTGCCCATGGCCCCCTCATTGATCCAAATATACTTCCTTCTAAAGAGAGAAATCTCATTTTTTTTCATTTGCCTTTTGTTGGTCAGTTGGGTAATAAGTAATTTGCAGACTTACAACAGTGCTATTCTACAATATATTCACAAGGCAGAAGAGAATGAGATTTGTTTTCTCTGATTATTGGGGAAACATACTGCTGTTACTCCAGCACTCAAACCATCCCCTCTGTGGCTGCCCCCAAGTACTGGAAGATAAGCACCACAAAGGAATGTAGTTTACAGGACCAGCAGGTGGTGTGGTGGTTAAGTGCTGGACACTCCCATATGGCTGACCATGGTTCAAGTCCCGGACCTGGTGGCTTCCTTTCTCACTTTCTCTGTCTGTCTCTCTTTCTCTCTGTCTCTCTCAGGTCAAGTTAAAATGAATAAATTTTAAAAATTAAATAAATAAATCTTAAAAAAAAAAAAGAATGCAGTTTCCTCTAGATACCAAATGGCAAGCCTATGCAGTCTGTTCAAGAATTTTTCACCTAGTTGTCACCTCTGCATATCCCTCACCCATTTTTACATCTATCTTCCCCCCACCAAAGAAATGATAAATATTCCCGTGGTCACATCCTGGGCGGATCTTCAAGAGTATTGGAAATAGCACATGCAGCTGTTAGCTCTCCAAATTCACACTCCAAGGGCTTTAAATGGCCAGTCTGCAAAGTGGCAGTGAAAGACATGAATGAGTTACTTTTTATACCGAAGCTAAATGCTGGAGGGTGCTTGACAAAGGCAAGGTCAGCCTAACGCACAGGCTGAGAACACCACCGATGCCCCCAGAGGAAGGCTTTCCGAGAAGGGCCCAGGCTGGGCTCGCTAAAGATCTTCTAAGGAGAAATAACTCGGTTCTGCTAAATTTCATAAAGGAAAGACTGACTCTGTGACTTGGTGGTTAAGGGAGCCAGATCCTATAAGCCTTACTATGCTGTCTGAACCCTAGCCTTGATGGCCTGAAAAACCATGTCAGGGACATGTACACGTGTGTGCCCAAAATCCCAACCAGATGGAGGAAAAGAGAAAGGATTTCAGCAAGACTACACCACACTGGAGGGTGGTTTCTCCCTCATTCCATCTGATGAGTGCATATGCCATCTGGCAAATTAAAAAAAAATAAAATAAAATCTGAAAGAAATACATTATTCTGGGGCCAGCAGGTGGTGTGGTGGCTAAAGCACTGGACTCCCACATGGCAGATCGTGGTTCGAGTTTCAGACCTGACAGTTTGCTTTATTCCTTTCAAAAAAAAGTCATTCTCTGGTGAACACATGTGCCCTAGAGCAAATTTTTAAAAATAATAATAAAATTTAAAAATAGTTCTTACATAGATAAGTTGATAAATGTAGCTCTGGCTACTTTTTAAAATTAGAACCAAAGAACAAAGTCAGCCCATGCCCCTAGTGGTAAAGGAAACCAGATCCCACGTGGCCAAGTGCGAGGCTTGAGTTCTAGACTTAGTGACTTGAAAAACGCCATGTCCATGTGTATGCCCCAAAGCCTTACAGAATGGAGAAACGGAGGGGAAGAGATTACTGCATGACCATTCCCTGTGGATGCTTTCACTCTGTCTCTCTCTAATTAGCATACATGCCTTCTAGCAAATTTTTAAAAAGAGCTAGAGATCAGATAACAGCACAGTAGCAAAACACAACACGGTGCAAGGCAATCTCATATAGAAAGAGCACAGGTTCAAGGCCAGGGACCTCCAAAGTCTCAGAGGCTAAGGAGTAACAAAACAGGACCACTAAAATCAGGGGTTCTGATGTTCTAGTTAGTGTTTTTCGTATGATTTTAGGGCGATTTTTGTTTCTTACACTCATGCGAGATAGAGAGGGAAGGAAGACAGACAGAAACTGCAGCCACTGTCAGGTTTTATCACAGTGTGAGGCCCCTCCCACGACCTCCCTCCCACCCCCGAGCCTTCCAGCTGTCTAGGATCACAGGATACACCATCAAGCCCAGGCCAACCTGGGAACCAAACCCAGGGCCTTCCCACCTGACCCCACAGGCTGCAACCATCATAAGGGGACCTTACAACAATATTTGAAAACACTTAAAAAAAAAAAAAAAAAAAAAAAAAAAACGCCTTACT
>NW_006203787.1:637551-662816 GCF_000334495.1 Tupaia belangeri chinensis
GAGTGCTGAGAGAGTGGCAGAGCCAGGGCCGGACCCAGGGCTCAGGGCTCCAGGTCCTCTTGTCCGATGGTGTCAGTCCAGGCACCCTGGAGTTCGAGCTCTCCTGTTTCTGCTCATTGTGATTGGTCAAAGACACCTTTGTGTGTGTGTGTGTGTTTTATGTTTCTTTTGAAGATTGGATTTTCTAATGTAGTTAATTAAGGACAGACTTTATCCAATACCAGGAGTTTACTGGACTGAAGGTGAGGGCTTCTGAGCAAGAGAAAAAAGCAGAAGAACAAAGAAAGTCAAGAAAAGAGAGGCAAACTCTCCCAAGTTCATGACCTGGCTAGAGTTGTGTATAGACACAGAAACAATGCCATCATGGCTAAGGCCATCAGAAGACACCCTCTAAAACCGGCTCTATTTTAAGTGCAAGGCAACATAGCACGATTTCAGTATAGTAAAAGAATGTGGGTGGTCTTGTGTGGTTCATCATTAAAATTTGAACTATACACAAATTGGATTCTTCAAACTATGTTTTTTGAGCTCGAGAGTTCCAAATGCAATGTCCAAACTATTTTAAGTGACAAAAATGATAAGCTTCTTGGTTGCTGTGCAGGAGGTGGAAGAGATGACTGCTTTGGAGTAAATATATATTGTGGAATGCACTGCATCCTGATGCTCCAATTAGTTCTATTCTTGTTCTGAACATGGAAAGGGGTCAGGGGCCCCGCATAATTGACACTTTGCCACAGCAGCTGAGGCAGAGCTGGCCCCCAACACTCGGGCAGGAGAAGGGGCTGACTCCTGCCTCAGAGCCCCACACTGGCTGCTTCTTCACCCCACACTTCCACAAGAATTGTTTCCTTGCTTTTTCATTTGCTTCATTTTGATGAGCTCAAACAGTTTTTTTCCCCAAAACACCAGACCTATTATTGTCAATATCCCCTTAGGACATGCTAGAGACAGTTACTCAAGTGTGTGGTAAAACCTTCCACGTGTGAATGAGAGAACTCTGCACTTACCTCAAATGCTAAGTACTAGAACATAGTTCACTCCCTTTGTGAATACTTACTGAGCTGAGGGAAACCTTACAGGCCTATTAACTGAAAGCCTTATGTAATTATTAGGATCTTATTGATATTAACTTCCGTACTTGGAGAACTGGCTATTATAAAGAATTGAGCAGGACCAGCAGGTGACATGATGGCTAAAGGCTGTGGACTCCCACATGGCAGACAACGGTTCGAGTCCCAGACCTGGCGACTTGCTTGCTTACTTTCTCTCTCTCTGTGTCTTGCTATGGTCAAATTAAAAATGATAATGATAAAATAAAGAAATAATTCTTAAAAAAAAAAAAAACAGGAACTGAGCAAACAGCACTACCTGTTTTTAGAAAGCTAAGAAAGTCTCCAATGGCAAGTGTTCCGCTGAAAATAATCCTGCAGTATGCACAAAATCTGAACGTTTCCTGGACGGCACTTATTATTGCATTCCACCCATTCACACCCCTCGGCATTTAAGCCACCCAAGTCATGGCATGCAGAGGGTTCTGGCGTATAGCTCAGCTGAGCACTACGAGCATGGTGGCCAGAGGGGCCAGTAAAGTAAATACTTCACCCCACATTCCTCTCATGCTTATCCAGAGACCCCAAGATTGCGGTTCACGAACATATAGAACATTCAGTCTGTTACCTCGGCCTTGAAGCTTGTGCATTCCTCAAGGTCAGCTGAGACACAGAGACACTGACTCGCCTCTTCAGACACTGCCGGACTGCACAGCCAATAGAACCCTAGGACTCGGGACAGTTCGCATCGCTCTTCTTCACTGAGGATCTGGACAACGGCTAGTCCGAGATGATAACAGTGTTTCTCTAAGATCACAACTTTTTTTAAAAAAAATTACTTATTTAATTCCATTTCTTGTTATTATCTTTTAATTTGACTAGAGAGAGAGAGAGAGAGAAAGGGAAAGTGAGAAAGTAAGTCGCCAAGTCCAGGACTCGAACAACAATCGGCCATGTGGGAATCCAGCGCCACCTGATAGCCCCTGCTTTTTAAGGACTTGAAGCTTAACAAAATCTTGTAATGTTTCTGTCCACGTTAAGTTATTTTCTATTTCTCTGAGTAAGTGCATTGAAACTATCTTTGTGGTTAAGATTCAAATGAAAGTGGAAAACAAAATGTTTTAGGAATGCAGACTAAGTAACACCAGTCAAAATGCCACACCTCTGCTTTCTTAATAATGAGCTGGGCCAACAGGTGGTGTGGAGGTTAAGGCTCTGGATCCCATATCTCTGGCTGCACAGTTTGAATCCTGGATCTGGCATCTTAAAAGTCACTCCAGGTATGTGTGTGTGTGTGTGTGTGTGTGTGTGTTTGTGTGTGTGCGTGCGTGCGTGCGTGCCCAAAATCCCCAGAGCACAAAGGAGAAGGGTATTAGTGTGGCCATCCCCACAAAGGGTGATTTCTCCATTTCTCTCTCTTTGTCTCTATCTCTGTTTCTGGTGAGTACACACACCCTATAGCAAAAACTTAAAAAGAAAAATAGAGCTTTACATACAGTGCATTTATTTTTATTTGCTACAGGGCACATGTACTCAGAGAAGAGAGAAAGTGAGAAAGCACCCCCCCAGGTACTATGGAAAAGCTGCAATTCCTTCTCCTCCATTCTCCTCTCAGAATTTGGGGCACGTATATACACATACCTGGCATGATTTTTGCCACTGAATTAAAACAAGACACAGGAATGGAATCTAGCTGCCACAGGGCTAACTTTGCGGTTCAAGTCCCAGCTCTGGCAGCCTGAGAAACATGCTGGGTACGTGTGTGTGTGTGTGTGTGTTTATGTGTCCATGCAGAATCCCGAAGAGAAGGAAGGGCGGAGGAGAAGGGACTGCAGCACAACCGTCCCTCATGAGGGATGCCTTCTTGCTTTTTCTGTCACTCTCTTGTGCAAGTGCACGCATCCTCTGGCGAATTTTTAAAAAACAAGACCAAGAGTGAGGGACTGAGAGCCTGTCAATTTTTTTCCAAAATCTTAAGACTCAGGAAGAGAAAGGTCAATTTAGATGAAGCTGACAAAGCTCACAGAAAAGTGGTAAAACTCTCCCATCCATATCTCTATAGGTAACATTGGGAGAGGGTTGACTCCATAGGCTAGGGGTTAAGGAGCCAGATCCCACATGGCTGACAGAGGTTCAAACCCTAGCCCCAGCAGCTTAAAAAACATGTTGGGTATGCACATGTACGTGCATACCCAAAATTTGAACAGGAGGGAAAAATGGAGAGGAGAAACACTGAAGCATAACCTGCCTCATGATAGGGTTGCATCTCCCTCTCACTCTCTCAGTCCCTCTGTCTCTGTCTGGTGAACACAGATGCTCTCTGAAAAATTGTTTATAAAAGAAAGCAATTAGACTCTGAAAACCCAATATATCATATTCTAGAATAGCTCAAGATTTAGATAATTTAAGTGAAAGTTATTCCTTGAATGGTTCTACCAAGATATACTTAGACCTGGTTCTTACATATTTTAAACTTGTGTTTAAAATCCCTGATCCAAAATAGTTAGCAACATGTTGTTCTAATTTCCTGGAACTGCAGATTAACAGAGCCAGAAAGATATTCTTGAGGATTCATTCCCAAACCTATTTATAGAGGAGTGACAATCCTGACACCCAGACTGGCTGAAGGTCATGCTGTGGCAGAATGAAAACGAAGACCCAGACTCTTCCATTCTTAGTTCACTTCTTGAATTCTGGCTGTGATGTGAAAATGGCAACAGTTCTAAAACATTTGTGGTGAGCTCCAGCACTCTCCCGTGCAAGTTTACTAGCTTAGTGATAAAATAATAACAATAACGTAAGTGGAAACGCAAGATGATCACACAGAGATGTCTCTCCCCTGCCCCCCAGAAAAAGATACCCTTGATGGCAAAAAACACCTAACAACTTTGTATCACTCTTTGGCCCTAAATTACCAGACAATTCTTCAGTTCCCTGTCATGCTGTGGGCTGCATGGTGATAAGAACTATCTTCCTTTCAAGAAAATACTCTGGTAGGTTTGTAACCGGAAGTTACAGGTAACAGCAAAAATCTCAGTAGCTTACAACAGAAAGGGTTTTCCTGTGGCCAGATGGTGGCGCAGGGGGAACACGACACTCTGTGAAGCTGATCCACCTGGGAAGGTTCCAGAGACTTCCCTGAGGACTCCAGGCACATGTTTCCATGAGCAGGGTTGACTGAAGCCAGGGTTGAATTATGATACCAAGACCTGTTGGGGGCGCCTCTCTCTCATGGAAGAAATAAACAATAAACTTTTTTAAAAAGAGGAGTTTACACCCATGCTGAGTATTCATTCTGGTTCAGTGTATTGAGGGGAACTACACGTGACTACTTAGGGATGCAGGTCAATGGAGCAGCTACCACAGATAGATCCTCAGAGGGTCTCAAACCAAGGGGGGAAACCTCCTGCCCAGGGTAGATTAGCCTGTGGAGCCATCCCACAGCAAATACACACATCACAACATTGTGCTACAAACCACAAATGTATATTGCTTTTGCTAATTTAAAAACTAAAAAAATAAAAGGGGGAAAAAATTCTCACTCAGAAACGACACACAATTCGGCTCGCCAATCCAGGTCCACCTGGTCATGGATCCCAGCCCAACCAACATGAGGATCAGAAAATGCAGTATCTGATGGCAGCAAGCCAGCTATTGGGAGGACAGCACCAATGACTACCATCCTCTATATTTCAGAAACATAAAAAACGAGATATTGAGCTTCTTTGATCGAATACACAACAGTTTAATTTATTAATCACAAGCAGAAGAAAAGGAAAGGAAAGATCAAAAAACAAGACTCTCCCACAAAAGTATTTGCTTAGTCGCCAGCTAAGTGACGACCCTGGCAAGTCATACCAAAGTCCTCATTTTTAAAAACAATGGGTGAGACTGGATCCCATCCAGTCTTAGAAGACAACGACCCTAACTTACAGGAATTTATGAGTATGCGTAAGAAGGCTCTCCTTGATTGCACGAGCAATACAAAAATCAAGTTATTTTTCCCTTAAAAATGCAATGTTCAAATATATAAGTCTTCACTTTAAAAACCATGCAAAAATGGTGATTATTTTGTTGTGTTTTACTGTTGTTTTAAGAGCCACAGAAGCAGAAGAACTCACTTTGTTCAAGGAATTATAGCATGTGTCTTGCATAGGACTTGCCCCAAAGAATCGTACACCAGCACCTAAGAGCTACTTCCCCAGCCAAAACTCAGTTTTCTGTTCATTCTGGGCCCTGAGTACTCTTTACTATGGTTAGAGGCACAGACAAATGTTTTATTTATTTCTCTCTTACATTTGACCTGTGTCTTACTGCTCAGGGAATAATGTCATGTTATACTGTTCCTTAGAAGAATCAGCCCAAAATATTTCACCTGAACTAAGGTCATTCTACCCAACCAGTTTGAGGAGCTATGGACTCTAACCATTCAAAATAATTTTAACTGGAAAAAAATTCATTTTATAAAATACAGGGAAATAGTGTAAGCTCCTCATTTTTATAACGGAAAATGTGAAATTAGAAATATGACTCTCATTAAACAGTTAATCAGTTCTAAGGACAGCCCTATGTTTCGGTGGTTAAACATTACGCATTAGGAGCTAAATCCCACATGACAGACCACAGTTTGAATCCTTGCACTAGCAGCTTGAAAACATGCTAGGCACATGTGTGTATGTGCCCAAAATCCTGAGGGGACGGAGGAATAGAGAAAAAAAGATGCAGCATCACCGTATCTCCCTGGGGAGTGCATTCTTCCTCCCTCCCTCCCTCCCTTCCTCCCTCTCTCTGGTATATGCCTATAAATATTTAATTGTATGTCAATATAAATAAATAAATAAAAGTCCGAGGACCAGCAGATGGCATAATGGTCACATTGTTGGACTCCCACGTAGTCGACCGCGATTCGAGTCCCAGACCTGTTGGCTTAAACTCATACTGGGTACATGTGCGTGCATGCCCAAGATCCCAAGAGAAGCATGGAGGCAAAGGGATTGCAGGGTGGCCATCCCTTCTGGGGGGTGATTTTTCACTTTCTGTCTCTGTCTTTCTGGTGAGCGCATGCGCCCTATAGCAAAAATCTTTCAAAAAAAAAAAAAAAGAGAAATTTATACTATAGGGTGCATGTGTTTACTGGAGAGACAGAGAAAGAGAAAGCAAGAAATAACCCCCTCCCAAGGGTATGGCCACATCACAATCCCTTCTCCTTTAGTCTCCTTTCCTCTTGAAATTTTGGGCTTGAACACCCATGTACCTGGTGTGTTAATTCTCTGGGTCCAGGAACTGGTGGCTTGCTTTCTCACTTTACTTCTCTCTCACTCTCTCTCACTCTGTCCCTCTCTGGTCAAATAAATAAATAAATAAAGTTAAATAATTTTTTTAAAAAAGAAAAACTGGGTATCTACCTGCAGAAAGAAGAAACTGAACCCCTATCTCTCATCACTAACAAAAATCTACTCCAAATGGATCAAAGATCTAAACTTAAAACTTCAAACTATAAAACTGGTGGAGAACACCAGGGAAACTCGTGGAAACGTTGGAATAGGCAAAGACTTATTAAATAAATCCCTAAAGCACAGTCAATAATCCCAAAAATAGACAAGTGGGATTACATTAGGTTAAAAAGCTTCTGCACAAGCAAAAGAAACAATAATTAGAGTGAACCAACAACCCCTGGAATGGGAGAATATATTTGCAAGCTATGCCTCAGATAAGGGGCTGATAACCAGAATATACAAGGAACTCAATCAGCTAACCAGAAAAGAAAACAAACAAACAAAAAAAATCAACCCAATTAAAAGATGAGCTAAACAAACAACTCTCTAAGGAAGACAAACAGCCAAAAAGTCTATGAAAAAATGCTCAGCTTCCTTATCATAAGGGAGATGTAAATCAAAACCACAATGAGATACCACCTAACTCCAGTCAGAACAGAATGGCTAAGATTAAAAAAAATAAAAAATGGTAAGTGCTGGCAAGAACTTTCTCTGTGAAGAAAAGGGAACTCTCCTACACTGCTGGTGAGAATGTAAATTGGTACAGCCACTGTGGAGAACAATATGGAGATTCCTCAAAGACCACAAATAGAGCTACATATGACCCAGCAATTCCGCTCCTTGGTATCTACCCAAAGGACAGGAAAACACTAAATTAGTAAAACACTTGCACATCAAGGTTTGTTGCAGCATTATTCACAAAAGCTAAGACATGGAACCAACCCAAATGTCCACAAACAGGCGAATGGACTGAAAAAGTGTGGGACACATACACTACATAACACTACTCAGCCATAAAAAACAATGAGACCCTGGCATTTGACAGAAAGTGGACAGATATAGAAGATTTACTGCTAAGCGAAGCATGCCAGACTATGAAAGAGGGGCATTGTATGTCCCCATTTAATACATAGCCAAATGTTTGCACCCTATGGCAGAAACTGAAATACTGGATGGTTTAAAAGCATGGAGAGCAACTATAGACACCAGAGACAGTGAGGGAGAATGGGAAATGACAGGTGAGAGGGAGGAAAAAATAAGTCGAATGTATGAGGAACACATAAACAGTGAATCCATTCAAATAAAAGATGGATTACGATGCAAATCATTTGAACCCAAAATGCTTTATTCAGATGTTATATTGCTAAATATCTTGATCTGTTAGCTGAAGTGTAGGCCTAATGAATGAAAAATGAGCCCTGGTTAGCTGCTAATTGACTAAGGTGGATGGCTTGAATGAAAGTTAAAATGAACTATGCTCTTTTTTTCTTCCACAATTGGGGTTTTTCCTCCTCAGTGCTATAATGAAAGAACATTTGCTTCCCAGTCCTCTGTAAGAACCTGCTTTACCCGCCTGGGAAAATAAACTTCAATATTTGTGTAAATCTTATAATTTGTTAACCATGTTTCAAAACTGATTTGAAAGTCATTAAACATGTCTGAGGCAGAGATGATGCCAGGTTGTAACCTGTGCACACTTCAGATACACATGAATAGTAAATAAACTTAGTGGTTCTTTTAAAATACTTTAAATGGCCATGCAATGACAACACAATGCTCTACAGTACTGCACCCACATGGGAAGGTCCTGGGTTCACACTCCGTGTGCACTAGAAGCACACACCGTGTCTATAATCCAGGCCGGCTAGGGGTGGATCTTGGTATGAAGATGCTATTGGAGGGACCAGCAGTTAGCGTAATGGCTATGTCGCTGGACTCCCATGTAGTCGACCGTGGTTCGCGTCCCGGACCTGGTGGCTTAAAACTCATGCCAGGCACATGTTTGTGCGTGCCCAAGATCCCGAGAGGAGAATGGAGGAGAAGGGATTGCGGCATGGCCATCCCCCCTGGTGGGTGATTTCTTGCTTTCTGTCTCTGTCTGGCGAGTACACGCGTCCTATAGCAAACACGTCTCAAAACAAAAAAAATCCTTTTGGAGATGCCTCTCTCTCTTTCACTCTCACTCTCTGAAGAAAATTTTAAAAAATTGTTTTTTAATTCTTTTCCTGCTTAGAGTGGAGCATTTGTCCATGGACACTGTACAGACACCAATATGATTCCAGTGTGGGGTTCAACAGGTCTGCCTGCTGTCTCCTGCTGCAGCTGTTTACAACAGACTTGAATTATTATAATTAAAGAGCTTCTCAGAATTTCTGAACCCAAAGCCAGTGTAAAGCTTTGTTCATTCATTTACGTTACAGGAAAACAGAGATCTTCTTGAAAATAAAGGTCTGCTTAAAGCTCCTGTCATTAAGTCAAAACCAAATTATAACTTGATGGTGGTAAAATAGGAGTTCAGAAAGAGCTAGAGAAATAAAATCATTAAGGCTTCAATTTTCTAACTACCTGTGTTAACCAAGGCAACCTTAAATTAGAAGCACTTTTCTTCCTTCCAAAAAAACTCTTTCATCTACACAATTAAGGGGTTAGACTAGGGGAAAAAAAAAGATTCCTAACCAGAAAACTACCTAGTCAGATTACCTAGAAAACTTTTCCTCTCAAAAAATTTAAAAAATAAAAAAGGAACAGCAGTTGGTATAATGGCTATGTCACTGGACTCCCACATAGCCAACCATGGTTCAAGTCCCAGACCTGGTGGCTTAAACTCACTCTGGGCACGTGTGTGTGCGTGCGTGCTCAAGATCCCGAGAAGAAAATGGAGGAAAAAGTTAAAATGAACTATGCTCTTTTTTTCTTCCACAATTGGGGTTTTTCCTCCTCAGTGCTATAATGAAAGAACATTTGCTTCCCAGTCCTCTGTAAGAACCTGCTTTACCCGCCTGGGAAAATAAACTTCAATATTTGTGTAAATCTTATAATTTGTTAACCATGTTTCAAAACTGATTTGAAAGTCATTAAACATGTCTGAGGCAGAGATGATGCCAGGTTGTAACCTGTGCACACTTCAGATACACATGAATAGTAAATAAACTTAGTGGTTCTTTTAAAATACTTTAAATGGCCATGCAATGACAACACAATGCTCTACAGTACTGCACCCACATGGGAAGGTCCTGGGTTCACACTCCGTGTGCACTAGAAGCACACACCGTGTCTATAATCCAGGCCGGCTAGGGGTGGATCTTGGTATGAAGATGCTATTGGAGGGACCAGCAGTTAGCGTAATGGCTATGTCGCTGGGCTCCCATGTAGTCGACCGTGGTTCGCGTCCCGGACCTGGTGGCTTAAAACTCATGCCAGGCACATGTTTGTGCGTGCCCAAGATCCCGAGAGGAGAATGGAGGAGAAGGGATTGCGGCATGGCCATCCCCCCTGGTGGGTGATTTCTTGCTTTCTGTCTCTGTCTGGCGAGTACACGCGTCCTATAGCAAACACGTCTCAAAACAAAAAAAATCCTTTTGGAGATGCCTCTCTCTCTTTCACTCTCACTCTCTGAAGAAAATTTTAAAAAATTGTTTTTTAATTCTTTTCCTGCTTAGAGTGGAGCATTTGTCCATGGACACTGTACAGACACCAATATGATTCCAGTGTGGGGTTCAACAGGTCTGCCTGCTGTCTCCTGCTGCAGCTGTTTACAACAGACTTGAATTATTATAATTAAAGAGCTTCTCAGAATTTCTGAACCCAAAGCCAGTGTAAAGCTTTGTTCATTCATTTACGTTACAGGAAAACAGAGATCTTCTTGAAAATAAAGGTCTGCTTAAAGCTCCTGTCATTAAGTCAAAACCAAATTATAACTTGATGGTGGTAAAATAGGAGTTCAGAAAGAGCTAGAGAAATAAAATCATTAAGGCTTCAATTTTCTAACTACCTGTGTTAACCAAGGCAACCTTAAATTAGAAGCACTTTTCTTCCTTCCAAAAAAACTCTTTCATCTACACAATTAAGGGGTTAGACTAGGGGAAAAAAAAAGATTCCTAACCAGAAAACTACCTAGTCAGATTACCTAGAAAACTTTTCCTCTCAAAAAATTTAAAAAATAAAAAAGGAACAGCAGTTGGTATAATGGCTATGTCACTGGACTCCCACATAGCCAACCATGGTTCAAGTCCCAGACCTGGTGGCTTAAACTCACTCTGGGCACGTGTGTGTGCGTGCGTGCTCAAGATCCCGAGAAGAAAATGGAGGAAAAGGGATTGTGGCATGGCCATTCCCCCTGGGGGGGCAGGGGTGAGTTCTTACTCCGTCTCTCTGTTTCTGTCTTTCTGGTGAGTGCACATGTCCTATAGCAAAAACCTCTCAAAAAAAAAAAAAAAACTTTTCCTAACACATACCCCTCCACACCCCAGATAAATTAAGTCAGGTGTCATGTGTGTTTGAAATGGTCTGTACAGGATTCTGATACCCAGAATACAGAGTCTGTGAATTCCAAATCTCTGACGCTCCTTCCATGTCTAAGTGTCTACATTAATAAATTAAACCAACGAGAAAAGAGTTTGATACTGTTCAATCAATAAGGCCCTGTATGTAGGAATGACTTATGGATTACATAAGAGCATCAGAGTGAAAGGAGACCCACACATGCTCTCGATCTTGTACAGCTAGTTACTGAGATGGCTTTCATACCAGACTTGTATTTCATAGATATCTTGTCTAGAAAAGGGAAAGGGATTTGACCCAGATTTTCCATGGAAGCCTTTATAGGGCTTCTTCAGAAGCTGAGTTCTCCTGTCTAGCAACAGACTTAAGTCTGCTCAAAGATGCACAATGTCCTTTCAAGCAATGATCTTACAAATCGTGGTTCTGGCAGGCATCAAGTAACAAAATCACATATTAGTTTAGCTTATTGCTGTTAGAAATTGTTTTCACTTATACTTCAAAAAGTTCTACTCATGTGCATGTTGAGTTTTGTGTTGTTTAGTTTTGTTTGCCACAGGGCATATGCACTTACTAGAAAGGGACGGAGAGAGGGACTAAGAAATCACCCTCCAGGGGAATGGCCACACTGAAACCCTCTCATTCTCCTCCAGCCCCTTCTCAGGATTTTGGGCTCACACACACCCGGTGTGATTTTCAAGTCACTGGGTCCAGGACGCAAACTGCACAGCCAGCCATGTGGGATCCAGTGCCCTAAACTCCACAGCACCTGCTGGCCCTTGAGTAATTTTGATAAATACATATTTTAAACTTCTAAGTGATATGCTGAAACTAAACTTATAAATGAAAACGTCAAACAACTGAATTCTTTGACTGAATTTACCTGGTAAATGTGTTGCCTTATACTCACTAAGCCACTGAGGTAAATAATAGTAATTAAATAGTTGAGTCAAACTAAGACCATGATTAATTAGTTCCTTGTTACTCAAAAAGCCAAGAATTACATCTAGGAATAAAGCAATGGGTTGTCAGAAAAGTCATGATCATTTTTGCATAGAAAAACATAGGGACTAAACTTAACACTGACTATACAGTACTGTAGAGGGCACACTTATAAGTGGTAGTAGGTAAGGCAGCTGGATCCCACACGGTTGACTGTACAGTTCAAGTATCAGATCCAGCAACTTGAAACACATGCTGGATGGGTGTTAAAGTGTGCCCAAAGTCCCTACAGGAGAAATGAAGGAGAAAGGATTATGGGATGGCCTGATGAGGATGCTGCTTTCTCATTTCCTACTCCACCCCCTCTATCTCTGGCAAATTCATGTGCTCTATAGCAAATACAAAATTTGCTAATGAAAAAATCTAGGCTATTATAATAGATTGTGTTGTTCAAAAATATTCCTCTCATTTTTCCCTAGTGAAAAGTCTAGTTCTACACCTTACTGATATTGGGCTTGGCCATTGACTTGTTTTGTCCAATGGCCTAAGTGACAATAAAGAAATCAGAAGAAGTTGTTTTAGGAATCACTGATAGTCTAGGACAGTATCTTGTATACCATGAAAATCTCACATCCCAAATAGCAGCTGTTCTCCTCCTCCGGTCTGGGTCTCAGAAAGAAATGGCACACAGGGTCAACTGAACTTGACCCAAACCTTGGAGCAGAGACAATGTACTCAACCTGAAGCCACTGATGTGCAGTGTGAGCAAAAAAATAGATACCTGTTATAAGTCACTGGGGTTTCAGGGTTGTTTGTTACACTGCGTTATCACAAACTGACCAATAGAGTCAGCTCAAGAGAGAATTCATGAAATGAAAATAAATCTGAAGAAAGCCCAGGACATAATTCAGAGGGGAGGAGAAATTTTAGGAAATTATATGAAGTTAAAAGACATGAGGACAGATTAAGAATTTCTAGGCCATGTTTATAATAACTCTGACATAGACTAAAGAAAATAAGGAATATGTTCATTTTCTACAACCAAGAAACAATGTTCTATAAACTTAGTGACTGCTCTAGGGTCCCGATCAAATGGCCCTTATACAACATGGCAGCTTGCTTCTTCAAATCCAGCAGGAGAATTTTTAGCCAGCTTTGGTGGAGTATTATATGATGGAATATACAACAGAATAACCATCCCATCATTTTCTCAAGTCCCACTCACATTCAAGACGACCCATCCTTTCCAGGTGCTATGTCAGAAGGTAGGGATCTTGAAAAACATCTTGACATTTTGTCTGCCACAGGGAAAAAGCAATCACAGAAGATTTAGTATTCCCAAGGACATACAACTCGAGGCTCTGTGACAATGACAAGTATACAACTTCCAGCACTCGTGGTCTGCTATGGTCTGACCCCAAATGCTCAGACCTCAAAGATTCGTGTTTAGAAATCTGGTCCCCAGTGTAAGGGCATTGGGAGAATGTGTGGCCTAGTGGATGGTGACTGGATCACAGAGGCACCACTCCCATGACTGGATTAATGATGTCTCAGGAGGCCCAGCAACATCTAGCTGTCAGGAGGAGGAGTTAGTTCCCATAAGAGTGGGTTGTTTTAAAAAGATAATGGCTGGCCCAGGTCTATCTCTTTGTGTACATATCCACCATCCTCTCTATTTGTCAGCCATGTGATATGAGCAGCCTGAATGCCAAGCTCATGTCCCTGGACTCTTCAGCTACCAGAGTTGTGAGTCAAATAAACCTCTATTATTTCTTTTTTCTTTTCTTTCTTTTTTTTTAGGTTTTTGCCATAGGGCATATGAACTCACTGGAGAGAGTCAGAGAAAGAGAAAGTGAGAAATCACCTCCCCACTCCCACCCCCCCAGGAGGATGTCCACATGGCAAATTCTTCTCCTTTCTCCCCTTGGGATTCCAGGTGTGTGTGCACATATACCAGCATGATTTTTAAGCCTCTGCGTCTAGGATTCAAACTGTGGTCTACCATGTGAGAGTCCATTGCCTTAACCATCACACCACCTACTGGCCCCAAAACCTCTATTGTTCATAAACTATCTAGTCTCAGGTATTTCTGTAAGCAAAATAAAGGGCCAGCATGCTCTCACCATGACATCAAAAAAAATTACATGTAGCATTTAGCAGAGCACTAGAGAAATACGGCATCACCCTCAGCACTCCAAGGGCACAGCAAGGGTTCCCCTACAACCATAAAAGCCTGAATGGTGCCACCATGACAATTCACTTCCTTTCTCCCATCCTCTTGGGCTAATCTAATATCCTACCTCAGGACCTAAAATTCCACTTCTATGGAATAGATTGCACTTGTTCTCTGTCATTGTAAATACTGTATGTGTAACACACATGTTTTTCAAGTTGTCTTTTCAACTTTTAGGGACATATTAATAGAAACATTAGATGGTCCTCTTGTCACTCCTTTACCATGAAAGGACTTTGATGGAGTATCATTGCAAATTCTGGGAAGAAAATCTGTAAATTAATAGTTTAAAGCCCTTTTAAAATTCCCAAAACTGGAAAGAGAAATCCATTAGCATTCTTGTTTATTCTAGGGTTTATTGGCTTGTGGGCATCATCTTTATTGGTTTACAGGAACACACACATTTCTTTTTAATTGATCAATGGCAGAATACAAATGGTAAACAATTAATCTTAGCTGTTTATTGCTTCTGTGAGTCTCTGGAAGCAGAAGGGGAAAAATGTCTTATGTGCTTATTACACACAGGCAATATCTCAGATCATTTCCCCAGCTGTGGAACAGATTGCAAACGTAGTTTTAAAATTACCTAGTGCATATTTTAATTGATTAATTAAAATCATCCTATAATCATTTTAAAAAATGAAAATAGTTATTATGACATTTCTGTGAATAAGTTTAATTCATATAATAACCATCCCTGCCCTTTTCTTCTATCCTCCGGTCAATTATGTATCACTAAAAAATATATGTATTTTTTATATATATGTGACCATTATAATGAACAAGGACTTGTGGGTATAATCAGAAAATTACCTTATCTGTTTTCTCCACTACCTTTTTATAATATATAATCTTGTGTATCCACTTGACTTGGCTAAGGGATTCCAGAAAGCTGATAAAACATTATTTCTGGGTATGTCTGTGAGGGTGTTTCTGGGAGAAATTAGCATTTAAATCAATATACTGAGTAAAGCAAATTTGCCCTCACAAGATGGGTAGGAAACATCCAATTCTTTGAGGAGCCAAATATTAGGTCTTCAGGAAAGTCATGATGTGTTTTTCTATGCAAAAATGTGTCATGACTTTCTTGACAACCCAAAAGAACAAAAGGAGAAGGAATTCATAATTTTTTTTTTCTTTCTGTGTTGTAGGATCCATCTTATGAGCTCACACATCAGAGTTCCTGGCTTGTGGGCCTCCTAACACATACTGAATTACACCACCAGCTTCCCTGGTCCTCCAGCCTGCAGATGCCCGATCATGGGACAGCTTGACTTCTATAATTGAGCTAATTCCTATAACACATCTCATCTTAAATATCTATCTATCTATCCATCTATCCATCCATCCATCCTAATAGCTCTGTTTCTCAGGAGAACCCTGACTAATATACTCTTTAAAGTTTATTAAGTGGGGTTGGATCTTCCTTTGTCCTTGGATAAATTCAAGACAGAACTTTTCTAGTCACTCTTAAATAATGAAGATACTTCATGTCACTCCAAGTCCAAAAAAAAATCATAATTCTGTAATCAATGTGTCCAATCTAATATATCATTCAGGCTCTTCCAACCTGATATAAAGTTCAACTTCTTCCCTCCCCTAGTTATCACTTGCTGAACATTGGCCACCTGTACCAAGAAAGGTGGACATGGTCAGATTCTTTTCTCTTTAGTCAGTTGAATAATTTAGGAGACCCCAGTTTCTGACACTAGTCCCTAATTCTGGGGTTGAGATAGGGAAGGAAGAGGCTGTAGGTAACTTTTCCCCTGACTAAGGCAAATGCAATGATGTAAGGTTGGTGACCTGCAGGCTTGGTGGCATTTAAAGCTTACTTTTTGTCTTGAACCCTGAGTTAGATGGTGGTAGGATGGAGAGTAGGTAAATACAGCTTCCTAGTTCACTGCTATCACTGGGGAGCCTTCACCTGCAGATACCTTTCTACACATGGTCAGTGATGGCTATTAAATCAGTTTATACTGCTCAGGTCCAAGTAGTTCTTTCACATGTGACCTCAGATGATCCCAGTCTATCTCACTGTCCAACATGGTCCACCCTTGCTCTCTGGCAACAGCCCTGCATTCTGTGCTCTATAAAACTTTGGGACAATGCATTACATCTCTTTTGTTCCACCATCAAAGGAGCTAAGGAGCTAGCCAGTCACTCTCCTGTTCTTTGGACTTCTCAGGCATCAACGCTAACACACTATGCTTCCCAATCTAGGGGATACACACTGAACACTGCATCAAACTCCCTTCCCTAGCCTTGAGTTGAAGGGACAAAAGCTTCATACTTCTGTCTTATGGTATTCAGGAACAGGGACTCAAGCCCACCACCAAGTCTCTAAATGCTTTTCTTAATCATTGTCTTCTTGGCCTCTGACCTCTTTTATTGGCTGGAATGGCCAACGAGCTGACCTGGGTTGTGAATGATATCAAACTGGTTTTCCCGCGCTCCCTTTTCCAAGTCTGCATTGTGCTCTTACTAACTTAGGAATGTGGACTCTCTTGTCTCGGGCCACAGTTAAAACTGAAGCTAACAAGATCCCATTTCAACATTTTGTTACACGTTTACTCCTAATTCCATCAACTGGTTCATTTTAATGTCTTTCCAGAAAGCAACAACAAAAAATGCATCTTGTTAGTTCACAAGCTCTTAGAAGAGGGTTTCAACTCCCAGTATTTCAATTACTCCAGAAACCAAAGTTAAGTATCAACTGTGAAAGAGAGTGACGACAATGGATCAGGGGCGTGGAGGTTGGGTGGGAAGCTATCAGAACCATATGTAAGTGGGACTCCAAGATCACAGCTCCTGACCTATCCACCCCACAGCACACAGGACTCAGGTCAGGAATGTTCATTCTCCTAGTTCTGTTTCTCCTTTTCTGACAGTGCCACGCACCACAATCAGCCAAGTGAGATTGCTGGGAGTTATCTTAGATTCCTCCGCCTCTCTCTCACCTGCCATATCCGATCAGTCACCAAGTCCTATTAGCGCTATTTATATAACATCTCCCCCATCTAGCTCCTCCTCCCATCCCCTCTGTCACTTTCATTTAGGTTCATTAAGGTCCTCACTACCTTTGACCTGTTCTTTTTTAAGATGCAAGAGTGTACTGTGCTTATATGCAAATGGAAAAGAATGAGTAGAAAAGATGAGGCTAAAATTATTTGAGAGAAAAGACAAATGATGAAGCTAGATCCCTAAAGGAGGAGAGATGAAAACTTGAGCCCATAGGAAAGACAAATGTTAAGCAGAAAAAAAAACAAAAAACAAACAAAAAATCCTTCATTTTCTGAAATACTATCTTTCTCACATTAATTTATTCAATTTTTAAATATTAAAATATTTTTCCCCCTTGGGCCAGTCAGTGGCATGGTGGTTAAGGCAGCTGGATCCCACATGGCCGACTGCTAGGTTTGAGTCCTGGATCTTGTAACTTGAAAATCACACCAGGTGTGTGTGTGTATGTGTGTGTGTGTGCGTGTGTGTGCGCGCCAAAAATTCCAAGAGGAGAAGGAGAATGGAGAAGGGATTGCGAAGTTGCCATCCCCCCAGGGGATGCTTTCTCACTTTCCCTCTCTCTGTCTCTCTCCTGCGAGCACACAGGCCCACTAGCAAGTTGTTTTTTAAAGTTCTTTCCTGAATGAGAAAATATTAGATGATGGTATTTCCAATATTCTTGCTTTATTTATTTTTTTAACCAGAGAGAGTGCATATGCTTACCAGAGAAAGAGACAGACAGACAGACAGACAGAGAAAGCACATCCTCCAGACCATGGCCACCCCAGTCCACCCTCCACTGTGGCCCCTCATCAGGATTCTGGGCACAAAAGCACAGGCACCCAGCATGTTTCTCGAGTCTCTGAGGTTGGGATTTGGATCGTGGTCTGCCACATGGGCTCTGGTCCCTGATGTACAACATTCAATCACTACACTATGGGGCCAGCCCTAAAAAAGTTTTTAATTGGCCAACTTTCAACTCTTAAAAAAATTTTTTTGGGGGGGATTTCCTATTCCTTCAAAGCCAAATCCAATTTCCCAACTTGAGTATCTGTGTAGAGACTGATCTTCTTTTCCCTTTGCTCTTAAGGGAGGATTTTGTCTTGCTAGGTGTCCTATCTCCCCTATGCTCATTCATCATTCCACTGCAGTCCTCCTTCCTCTGCGTCTGCGTCTACTGAAACTGCCTGGGGCTGGGGTCGCACTCCTAACGGCCAGCCCAGTGGTCACTTCTTCGTCCTCATGACAGGCAGCACCCATGACTCTTCTCTTCACCTTCAATGGCTAAATTCCTTTTGGCTCCCCAGCTTCACTCTTCTGGTCGTTCCCCTGCACTCTGCTGACTCTTCCTGTGTCCTCAGGGTTGCAGTGTTGAAGGCCTCTCTACCTCTGTACTTCCTCCAGGCATGGCTACTACATCGATCTGTGTCCAAATGATTCCTGTAACCCTGAAAGCTCTACGAGGTCAATATTTCCATTTCCAGGAGTTCGAACCCTGCTGACCAGGTGAAGGAAAGGACACTAAGAAAATAAAAGTAATCCGCAAAAGTTTCCATTTTTAGTATAAGGAAAATACTCACAACCTGCTAAATGCAAAAGCCGTGACCCTTTAACTGCAAAGCTATTGCTTTAAGGATAAAAGATAATGCATAAACATGTTTGAAAACTGGGACAAAGGTTCTTACATGAATGAAGTATGGTTCAAGTTCTGGACCTGGCAGCTTGAGAGACATGCTGGGCACATGTGCATAAGTGCCCAAAATCCGGAAAGGAGGGAGAGAGAAGGGATTTCAGTGTGACCATGCCTCATGGGGGGTGCTTCTCCTTTCTCTCTCTCTCTCTCTCCCCGGTGAATGCACACATCTTCTGGGAAAAAAAAGAAACTCAATGTAAGACTATTGAGTTCCACACACTGAAAAACACCCAAAGTAAAATATAAAAGCAGATGAGGCCAGCCAAGTGGCATGGTATGGGCCAACTGACTGTGTGGTGGTTAAGGCAGTTGGATCCCGTAAGGTCGTCTGTGCAGTTCAAGCCCCAGACCTGATGACTTGAAAATCTTGCCAGGTACATGTGCATGCATGCCCCCAATCCTGAGAGAATGAAGAAGGGATTGCAGCTTGGACATCTCCCCTGGGGGGATGCTGTCTCTTGTTTCTCTCTCCCCTTCTCTGTCCCTCTCTAGTGAGCACATACACCCTATAATGAAAACAAACAGAACAAAGCCTTTATAACAGCTTCTCAGAATTAGGGGATGTTCAGATAGCCCAAAATAAGCATGTCTTCATCTCCAGCCTCACCCAATAGCTTGCACCGGTTAGGGATGGATGAGGACGGCCACCTCTGAGGGCTGTGAGAGCACTTTCTTAGTGTTTGCAAGCAGCTCATACAAGGTAGCAGGGGGTGGTACTGGCAAGAACACCAGTCTCCATATCCCACACAGTCTCTCACAACTGGATTCAACACTCTCAGTGCCTATATATCAGGGAACACATTTTTAGAACTAGTGAGGAAGGAAAAGTTTTCAACACTAGTATCTGGGGAAGGTAGGTTTTTGTGGGTTTTTTTTTTTTTTTTGGTCTGTCTGTCTGTTTGTGCTATAGGGTATATGCACTCCCCAGAAACAGAGAGACAGGCAGACAGAGGGAAAGGGAGAAAGCACCACCCTGGGGGGTGACCACGTGCCAATCCCTTCCCCTCTCAGGATTTTGGACACACACACACACACTCACTCAGTGTGTTTTTCAAGCCACTGGGTCAGGACTTAAACAGTTCAGTTGGCCATGTGGGATCCAACTGCCTAAAACTCCACACTATTTGGCTGGCCTGGGAAGGGAGATCTTCAAGACAGAAGGATCGAGGAGTGGAACTTCTGAGCTGGCTCCATGATTTGGTGGTGAAGACAACTGGATCCCACCCAATTGACACCATTCAAATCCCAGCTTGGTGGCTTAAAAAAATGTACATGTCCCTCCCTTGTGGCCAGCAGGTGGCATGGTGGTTAAGGATGCTGGACTCTCACATGGCCAACTGTGGTTAAAATCCTGGAATTGGAGGCTTGCTTTCCCACTTTCTCTCTCTCCCTCTGTCCCTCTTTAGTTGAATAAATGAATAAAGTTAAATAATTCTTAAAAAAAAAAAGTCCATGTCCCAAATTCCAACAGGGTGGAGAAATGGAAGAGAAGGGACTGCAGTGTGACCTACCCACTTAGGGGGTGTTTTCTCCCTCCCCAGGTCTATCTGGCTCTCTCTCTCTAGCCAAAATAAAAAATAAAGAAAGAGGGACCAGCAGATGGCCTAATGGTTACATTGCTGGACTCCCATGTGCTTGACTGTGCTTCAAGTCCAGGATCTGGCAGCTTAAAACTCACGCTGAGCACATGTGCATGCTCAAAATCCTGAGAGGAGAATGGAGGAGAAGGGATTGCAGCGTGGCCATCCCTTCTGGGGGGTGTGATTTCTCACTTTCTGTCTCTCTGTCTCTCCAGTGAGTGCATATGCCCTATAGCAAAAATATCTCTCAAAGGAATCCAGCCTCACCCAATAGCTTGCACCGGTTAGGGATGGATGAGGACGGCCACCTCTGAGGGCTGTGAGAGCACTTTCTTAGTGTTTGCAAGCAGCTCATACAAGGTAGCAGGGGGTGGTACTGGCAAGAACACCAGTCTCCATATCCCACACAGTCTCTCACAACTGGATTCAACACTCTCAGTGCCTATATATCAGGGAACACATTTTTAGAACTAGTGAGGAAGGAAAAGTTTTCAACACTAGTATCTGGGGAAGGTAGGTTTTTGTGGGTTTTTTTTTTTTTTTTGGTCTGTCTGTCTGTTTGTGCTATAGGGTATATGCACTCCCCAGAAACAGAGAGACAGGCAGACAGAGGGAAAGGGAGAAAGCACCACCCTGGGGGGTGACCACGTGCCAATCCCTTCCCCTCTCAGGATTTTGGACACACACACACACACTCACTCAGTGTGTTTTTCAAGCCACTGGGTCAGGACTTAAACAGTTCAGTTGGCCATGTGGGATCCAACTGCCTAAAACTCCACACTATTTGGCTGGCCTGGGAAGGGAGATCTTCAAGACAGAAGGATCGAGGAGTGGAACTTCTGAGCTGGCTCCATGATTTGGTGGTGAAGACAACTGGATCCCACCCAATTGACACCATTCAAATCCCAGCTTGGTGGCTTAAAAAAATGTACATGTCCCTCCCTTGTGGCCAGCAGGTGGCATGGTGGTTAAGGATGCTGGACTCTCACATGGCCAACTGTGGTTAAAATCCTGGAATTGGAGGCTTGCTTTCCCACTTTCTCTCTCTCCCTCTGTCCCTCTTTAGTTGAATAAATGAATAAAGTTAAATAATTCTTAAAAAAAAAAAGTCCATGTCCCAAATTCCAACAGGGTGGAGAAATGGAAGAGAAGGGACTGCAGTGTGACCTACCCACTTAGGGGGTGTTTTCTCCCTCCCCAGGTCTATCTGGCTCTCTCTCTCTAGCCAAAATAAAAAATAAAGAAAGAGGGACCAGCAGATGGCCTAATGGTTACATTGCTGGACTCCCATGTGCTTGACTGTGCTTCAAGTCCAGGATCTGGCAGCTTAAAACTCACGCTGAGCACATGTGCATGCTCAAAATCCTGAGAGGAGAATGGAGGAGAAGGGATTGCAGCGTGGCCATCCCTTCTGGGGGGTGTGATTTCTCACTTTCTGTCTCTCTGTCTCTCCAGTGAGTGCATATGCCCTATAGCAAAAATATCTCTCAAAGGAAAAAAAAAAAAAAAGAGAGAGAGAGAGAGAGAGAAGTGGGACTTCCATAAGGCAAACCTTAATGTAATCAGGTTGTGAAGGCTACAGCCTTCGAACAGTCATTTCTATTAGTTCAGACTCAAATATCCAGGGAAGGGTCTGAAGGCTAACCATTCCAGAAAGACTTGCTGGTCTCCCTTCACACTCATCTGCCTTAACTTCTCCTTTTCTTGTGGAGAAGGAGTCCCTGCCCAGTAAAATGAAAACCCAGGCTGCTGGTTTAGAGTACTTCCCCGCCTTTGAAAATGACCAAGGTTACCTTTAATGCCACACTTTGAGTTTCATTAGACATCTAGCCGAGATTGCAACCTACTTTGCTGCCATTGCTACATTATTGAGCTCGTTTATAAATTCATTTCAAATGGATAAAGTCCTCATTACTACGAGCACTGAAAAGAATATTAAATGTCCTGTCTGGTCTCAAAGTTTGGAGGACTGTGGCTATGAGCACTTCAATATTCATCTGCAGAGAGGAATGATTAAAATCTAGAGGACTTCTAAAGTGCCTTCCAATTTTAATACCCTGTGACTCTTATTTCTGCACAGTTGAGTCACTGAGAAATTAACACAGCACAATGAGATAGATGAGGGTACGTGTGATCTAAGCTGCCTGGACCAAGGCTCTTCGTGGCCAGAGGTATTTCTTAGAATACTGAGCTAAAAATGTAACTGCATTCTGCAACCTATGCAAACATGTTCTAATTGATGGGAGGGGAAAAATGCAGGCCAGAGTGCCAGCAGTTCTGCTGTGAGCTAGCGTGGCACGGAGAGTGTGGGGTCAGTGAAGCATCAAGTTACAGACCAAATTAAAGGGCTGGAGAAGAGTGGCAGTGTCTAATCCCCCACCCTTGGAGCAGCCAGAACGGGATCTGCTGCCCTTACTCACGAAAGACTATTTTACACAGGCTAAGCACCCAGACTCAGGGTTACAACATCTTTTTTTTTTTCCTGGGGGTGGGGGGCTTTTAATTCCCAAAAGATCTTTATGGAATTATTTCTTGAAGCTCTTAGTTGTCATAGTAAAATTTCCATGGAAGAGTAATCAAAACCTAATGCCTACAGGGTTCCACCACAGAGAAAAATACTGCGGGTTTTTGCTCCTATTAAAAACATGTGTTTTATACGTGTGTGTGTATACACACAAAGGTAGTCTTTTGAATTTGAGTTTGTGGGAAAATGGAAAGTATGAGTTTATTGTGGTGCAAAAATTTTTTGAAATTCATGCATAACGTTTTCATAATACACATTTCCCATAAACTTTCTGAAGATCCATGCACATGCGCAGTTATGTAAGCTCCAAACCCAGTGTACATACATCTACATAAAAGCCTTGTAAAATGATAATAGTTTTGCCTAAACCAATAAAACGTCCAACACAATCCTGTCCGCTGTCCATAACTACCTTAAGCCAGCGCTGCAAAGGTCAGCAAGCAGTGAATATTTCTGCATATTTTGTGGCCTAGATTGTAAACACTAGCTCTATAGGGATAAATTAAGGTCACTTTTAAAATTCAAACACAGTATTTTCTGGACTTTGTTGGCTGAATCATGTGCATCTGTACTGTTTTTTCCTGGGGGAAAGTTAATTTTAGAAAGAAGAAAAAGTTTGCCAGGAGAACAATGTCACTGGATATAACTAGACAGTGATCGTCTGCCTAAAAGTTGAGAAGGCTTCAGTCTCTTGTCTGTCCTTAACGTTCTCAGATGCAGGTACCAAATATCATCCCTGTTTCATAATAGCACCTCAAACCGTTTAAAAAAAAAAGTATGGTTTTGGTTTTTTGCCATAGGGCACATGTGCTTGCCACATAGAGACAGAGAGAAAATAAGAAATCACACTCCCCCCCCCCAAGACCACATTGGCATCTCTTCTCCTCCATTCTGCTCCTGGGATTTGGGGCATGCAACTGCCTAGTGTGGGACTCGAACCACACAGTTGGTATGAACTACCCAGTGTGGGACTCGAACCACACAGTTGGTATGCCTTAACCACCATACCACTGGCTTGCTCTGAAATGTATGCCTTAATATGGTTACCTATTTTATGATACTGCTAAAAATTAGTTCTTCACTTCAACTGTCCAAAACAGATACAACTCTTTGCCGTCCCCGCCAGCTACCCTCTGAGAGTCTGATAGGTGCGCACAGTGGTTCAGTACATATATGGGTACAGACGAAAGCAGCAAATGCACAGCTCTGACAAAGTGCAAGGTGGAGAAGCATGCAGTGCCAGAGTCCACACAACGCAATTCACAGGCATGCTCACCACGTCGGGGCAGGAGAGCTTGGTTCAAATAATTAGGAGTGTAAACAAGATCAACATGAACTGATACCTCATTCCTCCTCCTGGTTCCTGGACATAATTGTCCATCTTCAGACTTACAGTAAGCAGCGCAGAACTGCAGTCGCCCCTGACCCGGTTCCTAGAGAACAGGCCTCGGCCCCTCCAGTAGCCAGCATACTCATGAAGGTATTCTGACATTCCCTGACGCTTTGAAAATTGCTATTTAAAAGCCAACTCTTCAGGCAGGTCTCTTGGGAGGGAGGTGTTTCTCCCCACCGTAGAGTTGTGTTCTAGTGAGTTAATCCTCCTTCCCAAAGTTGCGCGATTCGCGATTCCAAGTGGAGATACTGTTCCCAGCTGGAGGGGAACCCACCTCCCCCTGCACTCCGCTCTCCACCCAGTCACAGGCTAGCCGCAGGTGAGGCTGGCCTGCAGTAAGTGCCTGGCTCTCCCTGGTGGACCTGACTGCCCGCTCCCAGAGGGGTGATGGCGGAGGGGAACGCATCACGCATCGCAATCACCTGGGGTGCTTTTTTTTTTTTTAACGTGTTTAGAATTTTTCGACATAGTCATTGTATCTCAAGTGCTTTTGAAAACATAGACAAGCTTATGGGCGATTTCAGAACCAGGTTCTCAAGGCTGGGTTGTCCCCAGCGCCTGAGAGCTATTGCTTGCAGCTGAGAGTAAGTTCTAGCCCCCCCTCCAGTCACCCAGAAAACCCTGTCACCTGCATGCAAGGGAAGAGAGAGACGCCTAACCTGCTGTTTGCTGCAAATACAAAAGATAACATGGGAAGAGCAGCTCGAGCGCAAGTCAGCTTTCTCCCAAAGTTAGGACAGTAACGTTAGGTGGGGCGTAGGTTCGGGAGGGGAGGAGGAGTGAGATTTCGCGTGGCCATTACGGAGGACCTGGGGGA
This sequence comes from Tupaia belangeri chinensis, assembly GCF_000334495.1. NCBI lineage: Eukaryota > Metazoa > Chordata > Mammalia > Scandentia > Tupaiidae > Tupaia > Tupaia belangeri. The sequence continues at coordinate 662,556 of NW_006203787.1, forward strand.
CCGCGCCTCTGTACCTGCGCGCACACCTGGAGAAGGTGCAGGACCCCCCGCCTCCCCGCCCCCACTCCTCGGGGCCTGGGTCTGGGGGGGGGGTTTCCGGCGCCAAGAATGAGGCAGTGCGGAGTGGAGCTTGGGGAGGTGGCGGGGTACCCGGCGGCGAGTAGAACGGGGATCACCGAGGGTCGGCGCCCTGCTGGCAGCACGCCGGGACGCCAGCTTGGCTGGGAGAGGTGGCAAGGGAGGGGAAAGGAGGTGACATCC
>NW_006203787.1:662837-663045 GCF_000334495.1 Tupaia belangeri chinensis
GCGCCCCGCCAGTACCCGCAGCCCAAGGGGACAGCCGCGCTCCCGCTTACCTTGCGCAGAGGTCAGAGTGCGGGGCATGGGGACCCCGAGGGGCCGCGCTCGGACCCGGGCTTGCGCCGGCTCGGCTCCGCGGTCGGCTTCTTCCCGCAGCGGCTGCAGGTATCGGAGGCGCCAGGGGCTCCTAGTCAGCCGCCCCGGGCGCGACCCG
>NW_006203787.1:669365-673630 GCF_000334495.1 Tupaia belangeri chinensis
CCCTCCTCCCCGGCGCCCGCCAGCCTCTGCGCTGCTGTTTATTCCGGAGCGCGGGGCCCTCCGCGTCCTCCCTCCCCCACCGCGCACCTCCCCCAGAAACGCACTCTCTTTAGGAACGAGGCAGCGAGGGCGCTCCTGGAAATCCTGGCGCTGGGCAACTTCAGAAAACGCTCTGGAAATCTGTGATCTGGCCAAGGAGGTCCAGGGTCGAGCAGCCTTTACGCTGACTCCCTGCCTCCGCCCTCCGGCGTCTTAACCCCATCACTTATCACTCGGTGCTCGGTAGAGATTGCGCTGAGACGCTCCTGCCAGCCGCTGGAATTTTTCCCAAATAACTCCTTCCGTGTTACCGTTGTGAAAATGCAGACGTGCCCACGACGTGAACTTCGGGGGCCAGGACGTTCAGAAGGGGAGGTCCGGCTGTATATACACAGGACCAGGCAAGTCTGTGAGGGCTCCCTAGGTACCTGCCACCTGTCAGGCCGACTCAGGGCGAGGGCAGCCAACTGCACGCGGGCCTTGGCCACTGAGCATGCCCCGAGCCTCGTGCTCACCTCGGCGAGACCCAGTTCTGAGCTCAGGTGCTGGGGAGGAGCAGGTGCAAGCGCTCAAAGCAGAGTTCCAATGCAGTGCGTACTAGCAAGGAGCAGCGCTTCCTGCATGGTACAGAAGGTAGGAAGGACGAAGGGCCCCGTGAAGCGTTGTGATAGCACTAACACACAGGAGCCCGCGCAACCCCTGCGGGAAGGCGGAAGGGGAATTGTTCAAAGTCACTGCACCGTTCACGCGTTCATTCAGGCAGTATTAGGATTGTTTATTTTGGTCATGTTACAATGTTCAGACTGCTAGGAATTCATTTCTCAACTAATTACAACAGAGCCCTGGAAAACAGATGCCTATAAAAGAGATTCCACATTAACCTACTTTTTTTTTTTTAATTTTTTGGAGAGGTTTTTGCTATAGGCTGTGTGCACTCCAACCGCAGTCGACTACGTGCAAGTCCAGCGACACAGCCATTATGCCAACTGCTGGTCTCAACCCACTATCTTTTTAAAAAATGTTATTTGTTTTTTGTTGTTGTTGTTGTTTAATTTGACCAGAGAGAGAGAAAGGGAAAGTGAGAAACCAAGCTGCCAGGTCCGGTACTTGAACTGCCATCAGCCATATGGGAGTCCAGCACCTTAACCAGCATGCCAACTACCAACCTTTTTTTTTTTTTTTTTTTTGATGCGCCCAGCGGGCTTTTCAAGCCACCGAGTCAGAGACTGGAACCAGGGTCAGTCACATGGGAGCCCAGCAAGGCAACCACTACGCCATCTGCTGGCCCCATAACCCACTATCTTTCCTAAATTACCAATGTTCTAATCTGAGGGTTGAAAACAGATGAGCACTGTACAGAAACCATCAGGTGTCTCTACTGAGCGGGACTTAGATAACAGAAGATAAACTCCCGCGAGTTAGCACAACTGAAAAGGCCAGCTTCACTGGTATGAAAGGCGCACCTGATCAATGAATACCAACCTGTGCATTGTCATGTCTTTGAAGACTCTAAGCTCAGTCTCCTGACAAGGTAAACCAGCTTGTTCCTACTCTGTTCCTCCTCCTCTCTTAAAAATTTTATTTATTATTATGACTATTGCCAGAAGGCACATATGCTCAGCCAAAGAGAGGGAGAGAGAGAAAGCAGCTCCCAGTGAAGCAAGGTCACACAACCCCTTCTCCACCTCTCCATCCTGCTGAGATCTGGGCCACATGCACATTGCCTGGCATGTTTCTCTTTCTCTTTTTTTTTTTTTTTTTTTTTTTTGAGAGGTTTTCGCTATAGGGCGCATGCACTCGCCAGACAGACAGAGAGACATAGAGACAGAAAGCAAGAAATCACCCCCAGGGGGCATGGCCACGCCGCAATCCCTTCTCCTCCATTCTCCTCTCGGGATCTTGGGCACATGTACACACGCCCGGCGAGAGTTCTAAGTCACCGAGTCCAAGATGCGAACCACGATCAACTACGTGGGAGTCCAGCGACATAGCCATTACGCTAACTGCTGGTTCCCCCTGGCATGTTTCTCAAGCCACTGAGTGTGGGATTTTTACGTGGCTGGCCATGTGGGATCTGGTTCCCTTAGGCTAAGGAGCCAGCCCTCACTCTCCTCTTAAGAAGCGTTATTTTGTTTCTGTCATCCTTACCCAGCCTTTCTAAATGGCTGTGTGGCTTTCCTCCATTTGAACCCACTGTCTAAAATCGAAGCCCATTCTACTTCCACTAGGCCATACTCTAGATTGGCTAACGTCTAGACAGCTACGGTGCCCTGGGAGCTGAGAGATGCTGTAGCCATGGCGGGCTGTAATCAAAAGACCTACTGGTCTTCTCTATTTTCCTTCTTCCTTTCTTCTTTCATTTATTTATTGATTCATTCCATAACTTTTATTCATTCATCTCTTTATTCATTGTGATTTTCAAGCCACCGAGTCTGGGACTCAGACTGTGTCTGGGACTCAAACTGTGGGCAGCCCTGTGGGAATCCAGAGCCTTACCCACCACGCTACCTGCTGGACTCCATTCCCACCTTTTTTATATTTACTACTTCTGGGTCCTAGGGTAAGTGCTAGATATACAAAGAAGGTCAAGGACACCCTTACCCTTGGATTTATAGTCAATGATTATATTAACTAGGACTCAGTGGTTGCAAGAAATAGATATGCAGACAAGCTACCTTAGGGGGAAACAAAAGAAGCTGCTAGGGCCAGGTGGTGATGCATCTGGACCTACGTGGGAGGGATCCTGGGTTCATATCCTGGATCCAGACTGACTGAGGCTGGAGGTGGATTGAGGTGTGGAGGTCCTGTTGAATGTGCCTTTCTTACTCTCTCTCATGGATTAAATGGATGAATGAACTTTAAAGGGATTTGTTTAAACATAACACAGGTCTATCAACCTGCCAAAGGCATGGATACAGGTAAGTGTCTTCAATCATTTGTCACTGGGGATTAAATATAATCAGGGATCCCTATTTTTCTCTGTGTTAGTCAGGGTTCGCTAAACAGAACCGACAGGATAGCAGAGAGAGACTGAAAGAGAGGTTTAGTATAAGGTATTGGCTTGTGCAATTATGAAGGCTGAGAAGCCCCACAGTCTACCACCGGCGAGCTCAAGACTTAGGGAAGCCAGGTATGGTCAAAGGCCTGAGAGCCATAGGGCCAATGGTACAGATTTCAGGCATAAGAACCAGGAGCACTAACGGCAGAAGATTGATGTTCCAGCTCTAGCACCAGAATGGATTTTGCCTTCCTCTGCAGGCCCTCAGCCAGTATGATGTCTAACCATATTGGAAGAGGCCATCTACCTTACTCAGTTCACCAACTCTCATCCTAAACTCTTCCAGAAACACTCTCCCAGACACCCAGAAATAATGTTTAACCAGATATCTGGGCATCCCATGGCCCGGTCAGGTTGACACATAAAATTAACCATCATGCTGCCTTACCTTGGTTCTCTTCCATCTTCATTCTCTCTCTCCCTGTACACTGGGACTTCTTTCATTTACAGGGCAGGAAGCACATCCCTACAGTTTCTAATTTTCAGTGTTACAGATCGTTACCGAGTGGAATCAATCTTTCTCTCAATTCCAAATCCCCCATGAGGGAACTAACTGGCCTTATTCGGGTTGGAGTCATGAGGTAAAAACATGCCTACAACAGCTCTTCATCGAACTACGTGGGTGGTGGCCACAGGACTGGGAATGAGAATGGATGGGCTTTTAGGAGGTTGAAGGGAGGGGCAGCTCTTCAGAAAGGTGCTCCAGGCAGACAGTTCAGTAGAGGAATACTATTTGATATAAAAGCACCATGTAAAAGGACCTATAATACAGTTCTATAAATATCATAATAAAAATATAAAACAAAGTACTAAAGACAGAACGACGTGGGGTGGTGGGGATCTCAACTTCAGAGACTGAGGAATGCTTCGTGGGAAAGAGAATACTTGGGGTGTTAATAGATTAATCTGTGTTTGTCTGTCAAACACACTAGCTAGGCTGTTGGCCTGGCAAGATTATTCCTTGCTCAGGCAAGTAAGGGGTAAGATAAGCTTCAGGGAGAGGGACTAGTATACAGTTTAGTTGATGGCTGAGATGGCTGGAATAAAAAAGGGTAGATAGGAGAGATGTTTAGGGGTTTAGACCCCAGACAACTTGTTGTGAGAGTTGAAAAGAGACTGGGCTGACTCCTTGGCACAGCTTTAGAAATATGCTGGGGGGGGGGGGGGG
>NW_006203787.1:673684-682296 GCF_000334495.1 Tupaia belangeri chinensis
ATATACACAGACACACACACACACAGATATATGTATGCATCTGGCAAGTGCATACGTGTATCCTATAACAAAAAAAAAGAGACCAAAGAAGACTTCAAATATTCAAGGTCGAGCAACAAGGTGAACAACCAAAATTAGATGAGGCATTAAAAACTTTCTAGAGAAGAACAGTTTTTTTGCTTTCTCTCTTTCTCTTTGTCTTCGAAAAATAAAAGAAGAGTTTGCAGCATGACCACATTCCTCTAGGGGGTGCTTTCTATTTCCCCCTGTTTTTCTTTCTTTCTCCATGAGCATACACACTCTTGCAAAAATTTTTTAAAAATGTTTTTCTTTTCCTAATTTGAAAATAATTGTCTACTCTAAATTTAATTTTATTGTTATTATTTTTAGAGATTGCTTTAGGGCATGCGTGCTCACCAGAGAGACTAAGACTCCTCCATTCTCCTTTCGAGATTTTGGGGATGCCTGCATTCGCACTCAGTGTGAGTTTTAAGCTGCCAGGTCCAGGACTCGAACCACAATCAACTATGTGGGACTCCAGCTGGTCCCCAGATATTTTCTAACTTAATCTCAATTACCAAACTGTAAACTTTGGCTAACTAACTTTTTCTACCAAAATAAAGTCTAATACCACTTTTTAGAAGAATCAAATATGTTACTATATACATTGTAAAAACTCGTCATCAGCTTATTCAACCATGTTTTATTTATTTAATAGGGCATGTGCACTTGTTGGAGAGACAGAGACAGAAAGTAAGAAATCACACACACACACACACACACACACACACCATTAGGGGGAATGGCCATGCCTTAATCCCTCCTCCCCATTCTCCTCTCAGGATTTTGGGCACACACGCACACGTGCCTGGCGTCAGTTTTAAGCTGCTAGGTCCAGGACTCGAACCACAGTCTACTATATGGAATCCAGAGACGTAACCGTTATGCCATCTACTGTACCCAAGCCATGTTAATTTACAGGGTTGATACTGCAGCATAGACTTTAAATACCATCCAGATTACAGACTGCTGCCTCTGCCTAAGAACCAAAAGGGGGTGCATTTCCACTAAGCAAATATCTTTAAGTATTTACGATGTACTAGGCACTGTGCCAAGCATTGGCAGAGACAAATAAAAGCATAAATATGGTCTCTGCCCGTGGAGCCTACAGTCTGGGAAAGAGAGATACGTGTGTGCAGTGGATGTGACAGCTTCTCCAAAGAAAAAGGAGAGGTTTTAGGAACCAGAGTTTGAAGAATTGCCGAGATAAAACTCACCCATACTTTCAAGCACATCAAGTTCATCCTAGCTGTACCGGATAAGGTCGCGATGATCAGCCCCTTCTGTGGCCGAGACGCCAGAATTCACTGTCATGGTTTGAATGTCTCCTCTGAAAGTCATGTTGAATTTTCTTGTTTTTTAAATTTGCTCGAGTTTGCATGCACTCATTACAAAGACAAAGTGAGAAAGCAACCTCCTCCCCCAACACGCCACCATGGGCAATGGTCACGCTGCAGTCCCTTCTCCATTTTGCCCTCTTTTCAGGATTTTGGGCACATATGTACACATGCCCAGTGTGTTTTTCAAGTTGTCAGGTCCAGGATTCAAACCACAGAGACATGTGGGACCCAGCAGCCTTAACGGTCACACCAGCAGCTGGCCCTCATGTTGAAATTTAATTGCCAATGCAATGGTATTGAGAGGTGGGACCTTTAAGAGATGATTAGGTAGGGCCACCAAGTGGTGTGGTGGATAAAGACTGGATTCCCACAGGGTGCCTGTGGTTCAAGTCCCAGACCTGGCGGCTTGCTTTTTTGCTTTCTCTTTCTCTCTCTTTGTCCTTCTCTGGTCAAATTAAAATAGATGATAGAGAGATAGATAGATAATAAAGTTAAATAAGATCATTCTTTTTTAAAAAGTGTTATGAGGGAGACCAGCAGTTAGCATAATGGCTATGTCGCTGGGCTCCCATGTAGTCGACCGCAGTTCGAGTTCCGGACCAGGAGACTTAAACTCATGCCCGGCGCGTGTGCGTGTGTGTACAAGATCCCGAGAGGAGAATGGAGGAAGAAGGGATTGCTGCTTGGCCATCCCCCCTGAGGGGGTGATTTCTCACTTTCTATCTCTCTGTCTCTCTCTCTCTTTCTGGCGAGCACACGTGCCCTATAGCAAGAACCTTAAAAAAAAGAAAAAAGTGTTACGAGGCTCTCTGGTATATGAATTACTTTTTGCTGCAATTTTCAGAATACTTTTGAATGCTATATTGTGTCTCTATATAGACTTAGTCAGGTTTGGGTAACTTCATGAATCTGGGTGTTCAGTTCTCTCCCCATATTTGGAAAGTTTTTTGCCATTGTTTCTTTAAATAGAAAGTATATTCCATTATCTTTTTTCCATCTGGAAACTCCATAATGCATATGTTGTTTTGCTCAATGGTATCTGAAGTCCCTTTGGCTTTTTCCACTCATTTTTATTTATTTTTTCTTTTTGCTGCTGTGACTGGATGGTGTGGTGGATAAAGACTGGATTCCCACAGGGTGCCTGTGGTTCAAGTCCCAGACCTGGCGGCTTGCTTTTTTGCTTTCTCTTTCTCTCTCTGGTCAAATTAAATATTAATCATTGTAACAAGCGGAATTAAATAATTTTTTTAAAGGAGGTGATTAGGTAAGAGGGCTCCACCGTCTTGAACTGATCAATACCATTATTGCTGGGTCAGTCACAAAGGAAGTAGCGTTGCTATGGAAGTGAGCGCTCCCTTGTTCTCGCTCTCTTCGCGTGATGTCCTCTGCCACGTGATGATGCAGCCCTCAGTCTGGAACGTCTAAGGGCCAGGTGGTAACACAACTGGACCCACATTGGAAAGGTCCTTGGTTTGTGCCCTGGAACCTCCCAAAGCACACCAGGAGTGTGTTCCCATGACCCAGGCCAGCCGGTTCACTTCACAGGCCGTGAATCACACCGACAGGTGGCTGTCAGAGGTGCCTGTCTCTCTCACTCTGCCTCTCTCTCATTGAAGAAATAAATAAATTTTAAAACACCTTCTATCCCACGATGGCTGCCACCCTACCCTGTGTCTGTACCCCCCGTTACTATGTAGAAGCTGCTCATTGTCCTAAGGGCAACTCTTCCTCTTGCACCAGGTCCCATCTCCTCTCATCTCCTGTGGCAGACATGAAGATGTGCCCCCAGATTCTCCTCCAAAGGATCTGTGCACAGCTCCGAGGCCTGTGGTCAGCAGATGCCTCCCTGTTAGCTCCTTTGGGATCTGCCAAAGCTGTGGTGTCCCTTCCCCGGAGTTCATGCCCTTCCTAGGGCAGCTCTGCACACTGGGGCTGAGCAGTGCAGGTGTACGGAAGCCTAGCCAGTCCAAATACTGCTGTACTCACTCCACAGCTCCCGGAGGACTGGTTAAAGCTTTACCAGGCCAACTTCTCAGCTGAACCTCTTCCTCTGCACAAGCTCGCTACCTCGTCCTTCCTTGCACAGATCTTGATCCCGGCTGAACACCCGGCACCCCAAATTGTTCCAGCATCTGCTTACAGAGAACGCAGCCTGACAAACCTATTGAGGTGGGTTCCAGCTCCTGTCCCCTCCCTTTCTTGCATCAAGTTTTCCTTCTCCATGGATTCACTGCCATCATCATGCGAATACGGGAACATTTCTTAAAAACCAAACTCCCTTTGAGCTACCGCTTCAGCTTTTTACTAGCCCGTGCCGCGAAATAGCTGGAGAGTGTGGAATCTGCTCCTTGCCTACCTGTCCTCTTAAACCCGCTCTCCTGGCACCTTCATACGGACCGCCCCCCAGAAACAGCTCTGGTCACTGTCACAGGTCACAGCACAGTTACAGCCAATGGCCGGCTCTCCACTCGCATCCCACCTGACCTGCAGGGGCATCTGGCCTGCTCGCTCAGTCTCTGTGAAGGCACAGACACTCCTCTGTTACTCGGCTTCCGGAACGTACCTCTCATTTGACTCTCCTCCTGCTTCACTGGCTCCAGTGGATCCTTCTCATCTCTTGTGCTGGCTTGTCTTCCTCTCCAGAACCTCTACATATTGGAGAGCTCCCGGGTACAATCTTGAACCTCTCTTCTCATCACTACCTATATCCACTGTTTGTGAGCTCATCCAGTCTCAGAGCTTTAAATACCATCTACATGTTGACAACTGCTAAATTTATATCTGGAGCTAAAGCTTCTTTCCTTGAATGCCAGACTCTCATATCCAGCTGCCTATGCTGAATCTCCATTTAGATGCTAACAGGATCTCAAACCCAACATGTCTAAATCAAGACAGCCGACTCCCGCCCCCTCCGCCCCCTCCCCACCCCCTGAGGTTTTCCTCATCTCAGTAAATAGCTACTCTGTTCATACGGTCATTGAACCTAAACCCCGAAGTCATCCTTGGCTTCTGACTTACACCCACAAGCAATACTTCAGAGAATTTTGAAAATATATCAAGTCTGGGGCCAGCCAGGTGGCATGGTGGTGCAGGCAGCTGGATCCCACAGAACCGAGTGTGCGGTTCATATTCCAGACATGGTGGCCCAGGAAACACCAGGCGCACATGCGCGTGTGTGTCTGTGTGTGTATGTGTGTGTGCATACATGTCCCAAATCTCAAGAGAATAGAGGATGGACGAGAAGAGATTGTGGGGTATCCATTCTCCTCAGGGGGTGATTTCTCACTTTCCCCTCTCTCTTTCTCTCTCTGGCAAGCTTAGGCACCCTATAGCAAAAACTTAAAAAAAAAAAAATTTAAAAAAAAGAAGATACTGGGTCATTGATGAAGTCACAACGCATTTTTGCATAGAAAACCCCATCATAACTTCCTGACAACGTAATGTATCTACTGTATCAAGGGCTCTCAGTCCCTTGAGATCTCTTTTCTTTTATTAAAAAAGAATTATTTAATTTTATTTATTCATTTGTTCATTTATTTATTTATTTTAATTTGACCAGAGAGGGACAAAGAGAGAAAGAAAGTGAGAAAGCAAGGCACCAGGTCTAGGACTCGAACCATGGTTTGGCCATGTGGGAGTTCAGCACCCTTAACCACCATGCCACCTGCTGGCCCAAGACTTCTTTTCAAATGTCATACATTAATAAGACCTTCCTTTTTTTTTTTTTATCAATACACTTATTTTATCAATGTGCTTATTTATTCATTTATGTATCTATTTGTTAAAAAATGTATTCAGCAGGGCCAGCAGAGGGTGTAATGGTTACATCCCTGGACTCCCACATAGTGGACCACAGTTAGAGTCCTGGATCCAGTGACTTACAATTCACTCCAGGCGCATGTGCTCGCATGCCCAAAATCCCAAGAGGAGGATGGAGGAGAAGGGATTGCAGCATGGCCACCCACGGGGGGTGATTTCTCGCCTTCAGTCTGTCTGTCTGTCTGTCTCTCTCTCTGGCTAGCTACTTACTATATCCTTTCATCGGCTTTACTTTTTAAAAATGTGCTATAGTGTACATGTCCTTGCCAGAGAGACAGGGAGAAAGAGAGAGAGAGAGAGAAAGCAAGAAAGTGCTCCTCAGGGGGAATGACAACACCACATTCCCTCTCCTCCACCCTCCTCTAGGGATTCTGGGCATGCACACACACACATGCCCAGCATGTTCTTCAAGCTTCCGGGTCCAGACTCAAACCATGCAGCCAGCCTGTGGGATCCAGCCACCTTAAGCCACCACAATGCCTAACTATCAACTTTCACTTATTTATTTATTTTTTGCTAGAAGTTACATGTGCTCACCAGAGAGAAAGAGGCAGAGGAGAAAAGCAGCCCCCAATGGGGCACGGTCACACCACAATCTTTTCTCTTCCATTTCCCTGTCCTGTCAGGATTTGCATGCATGGGGCAGTGTAATTTTCAAGCTGTTGGGGCTGGGATTTGAACTACAGCTGGCCAAGTGGGGTCCAGCACCCTTACCCAGTAGGCCACAGAGCCAGCCTGGCTTTACGTTCATCACTATTTGGCATACAGTAAATTCACTTATTCGTCCATTGTCTCAACTAGAATGTAACCTTGTGGGGACAGGCGTTTGGTCCTCCTCTAGCTAATACTGACAGCAGAGGGCAGGTGCTCAATTAATCAACATATATTTTTTGTCAGATGGGTATGTATTCACCAGAGGGAGACAGATGGAGAGAGGAAGAAAGGGAGAAAGAACCCCCTGAGTGGGACATGTTCACACTCCAATCCCTTCTCCTCCACTTCTCCATCCTGTCAGGATTTGTGGCACGCACACACACGTGCCCAGCATGTTCTTCAAGTCTCCGGGTTCAGGATTCAAACCACTATCGGCCATGTGGAATGTGGCTCTCTTAACCACTAAGCTACAGGCCAACCTTCAGTCAATATTATTAAATGAATGAAAAAAAGAAAATGAACAGGAAATAGTACCGGTGGGGAGACGAACACTTGAGCAGAGAGTTGTGTGATGTGCAGGGACGTGACATCTGAAGATCCGAAAGAGCAGGAAAAAGCAAGTGTAACGTCCAAAGGCGGGGATGAATTTGGCTTTCTGGAGGGGCAACAAAGAAGGGTCGTGTGGCTGAAATAGCCAACTATGTCACTGTGTCACAGAGATGTGATCAGAGGGGCTGTCAGCAGCTAGATTGTGTAGGACCTTAGAAATCATAAGGATTTTCGGATTTTATCCCAAGTATGATAGAGAGCCAGTGGAGTTTTAAACAAGTTGAGTACCCAATCTGGTCATTGTTTTAAAGATCACCTTGGGTGCTGTGTGACTGAGGGATTAGAGGTCACAATGTGAGAGGCAGCAGAGCAGTGAGAGTCTGTTGTTTTCCAAGCAAAAGACGAGAATGAGTAGGACCTGAGTGGACTCAGGAGAGTGGAAAACGGCATAAAATTTTAAGAAAGAAATGACAGTATTTAAGATCGGATGGGGGCACAAAGGTTCAAATGAGGGGGCCAGATATGGTGGGCAGTAAAAGATCTCTGAAGAGATCCCACCCAGAAGATGCTGGTTCAAGCTACTCCCTGAGTCTGCCAGGCCAGGAGGCCATGACCCAGGGCTGCCTGAGGTTGGGGAGGTGGATCAGAGTAGACTCTGCCGAGAGTGCTGCCTCTCTCCCTCTGCTTATGACAGAACTAAATAAACTTAAAAAAAAAGGGGGGGGGACAAGCGAAGATTCAAAGAAAATGTCTAATTTTTGCCCTAAACCCAGAGTCCATTCAAGAAAACTGATCACACTTCCAGTAAGTCCATGAGCAGAGGGACCCTTTGGAAGCTGGTGGTTGAGAGAAAAGAAAATCACATACATTTGACCAGAAAGTGTGTGGTTTTTGAAACGCTGGGTTTGGAAGGTGTCTGGAGGGACGTCTTGGGGACAGGGGAGAAGGGGCTGGGCGGGCCGTGTCCCGAATTTCCTGTTGCACACACACACACACACACACACACACACAATGATGAATAAAATAAACATGTTCCCCCTCTTCTCCCAGGAGCGTTTCAAAAGTGCTTCTCTCAAGAAACTAACAAGAGAAGTTTTGCACAGCTTTCTCCAGGAGCACACTCACAAGGGATATTCAGGAGCTCGTCTTAGGAGGAGACCACAGGCTATCTTGCTTGCACAGAAATGTTGGTGACAAGTATCAGAAAACTGTGCATTAAAATGTCACCTCCTTGAGTTCAACTGCTCTGTCTCATCAGGGGGTAGTGATCACTTTGTCTTCACTGTCTGCCTACTTTTCCATCTCTTAAGTTATGTGTGTTAGGGTACCAGGAGCACAAAGAGTTAAGAAAGACCCATGATCACTTACTTCAAATATTTACCAAACTCAAAATACTTTCCTACCATCATAAGACTCCCAAGAAGCAAAAGTAGGAAAACAATGATTAGGAAGTAGCAAGCTGGAGGAGATCTTGGGGCAAACATTTTGACTGAACAAAGGGCCCTCGCCCTTTTATAAAAAAAAAAAAAAAAAAAATAAAAAAAAAAGGGGGGGGGACAAGCGAAGATTCAAAGAAAATGTCTAATTTTTGCCCTAAACCCAGAGTCCATTCAAGAAAACTGATCACACTTCCAGTAAGTCCATGAGCAGAGGGACCCTTTGGAAGCTGGTGGTTGAGAGAAAAGAAAATCACATACATTTGACCAGAAAGTGTGTGGTTTTTGAAACGCTGGGTTTGGAAGGTGTCTGGAGGGACGTCTTGGGGACAGGGGAGAAGGGGCTGGGCGGGCCGTGTCCCGAATTTCCTGTTGCACACACACACACACACACACACACGCTGAGGGAGTTCCCCTACACTTACAGGTGTGTGGACCTACTCTGTCGCTGGCGATGTGACCCTCTAACGTGTAGTCTTTTCCTGCGGGGCACCCTACAAGCGGTGGGGTCCTCGGCATTGCAGCGGATCTGGGGGTGCTCGCCCAGCACGGTCTCTGCACACGAAGGAGACGGCTCAGTTAGGACCGGCCCGCGCCCCCGCCAAACGCTGGCGACCGCCACTTCGCGGGAGCCTAAACTTTCCCGCCCCCGCCGCCCTCCGGGCCCAGGCCCGCGCGGTCTTTTCCGGGAACGCACCGCGGAGAGCACACACACGCAGGCCCCCTAGCGTCCTCCGGATCCGCCGAGCTCCGC
>NW_006203787.1:682762-684273 GCF_000334495.1 Tupaia belangeri chinensis
AGCCAACTTGGAGGCGGGCTTCGGCTGAGAGGGGGACCCAGACGTCCGGCCGCTCCCCCGCAGGCCCGCAGCATGTCGTCCTCGGCCCCGGCGGCGGAGGGAGAGGCGACCCCCGCCCAGCCCGCGTCCCAGAAGGAGCCCGAGAAGCCCGGCCCCCGGGAGGAGAGTGAGGAGGAGGAGGAGGACGACGACGACGAGGACGACGACGACGAGGAAGAGAAAGGTGATGGGTTTTCAGGCCCGCGTTTCGCGTGTCCCTGCTCTCGGGGCGCGGGGACGCGTTGAGCCGGAGCGATCGTCGGCAAGTGCGCGGACTCGGCTTCTGGGTGGCGCCGCGAGCGCTGGCGGCGCGGCGGCCACTCTGCCTCCGTCCCAGCGCGGTCTGGAAGTTCGGGCGCGGCCCCGTTTCCCAAGTCGTGTGTGCCCCGATCAGGTTGCAGGGGAAACGTTTCGGTCTTGCTACTGTCAGGGCCGGTCCTCTACCCTCGGGAGGTATTGTGAGGGCTTCGGCGTCACCCACGCTGAGACCGACGCTCCGGTGCGAGTCCTGGAAGCGTTTTCGAGTTGGAAGATGTTTTTCTGTCGCCCGAGTTGCAGGAGAGTCCTCTGCAGAGACGGGTTCTTTCCGCTGGAGAAAGTAGTTAAAGACGAAAGAAGTGAACCATGAAAGTAGGAACCCACAGCCCTTTCGGTTTTGGGGCCGAGTCTGCCCAGTGGGACGGCCCTGTTCACACTGTGTGTCCAGGATGCACGCTGGGTGCCTCCCCGAGGTGTGCCAGCTTCCTTTTAGAAGTCCAAGTAGCGGCTCTTCACACTTTGATGGTATCGACCCGATCCACGCATATTTCATATAGCTACAACTCCAAACTGGAGAAGAGGTTGAGGCTCTCTTCCCAAACTCAGGTTTACCTGTCAGTTTCTTTGAGTCCATGGCCAGCATTTTATAAATAAAATCTAGAGTAGGATTACAAGGTATGTCTTTTGTTGTTTAAAGTAGTATGTGCCCTAAGGGAGCATGTCCATATTTAAGTACAGGGCCACTCTGAAGTCTAAGTTTCTATATAAATTACTGCTTATTAATTTAATGTACTTTTAAATCACATGTAATGCCATAACTAAAGATTAGCTGCGATATTTCACTACTAGACAAAAACACTTCAACCTTTGCAAGAAGAGCTGGGAGCTACAGGGATGGTGGATTTTCTTTCTGTCAAGAAAATTCGATCTAGGTATCTGTAACATAGTGATGATTAGCGGATTGGTGGTATTTTTTTAAATCCCCTATTTTGTTATAGATCGCTAAAGGTTTATTCCCTAACAGCTTTATAGTTGTGATTTTCTTATAATTTTCTATATTCATTTGAAGTGTTTGTAGGAGAACCCAGGATTGTGAACTTTTTCATTTTACTTAGCTCTTTACACTTAACTCTAGTACTAGACATCGCGGAAGTGAGGCAGTGAGGTTAATGAAGTCCGTGCTGAAGGGTCACATTAGCTAAAGTTGGTATGTT
>NW_006203787.1:684304-752342 GCF_000334495.1 Tupaia belangeri chinensis
CAGCAGGATGGGAAGCACCGTGAGAGAAGTGACTAGTACAAGATGATTCTTAGGCTTCTGTCTTGGGCAGCTGGGTGTGTAGTGGTACTCATTCCTGAAAAATGTTCACAGAAGTCAGCAAGTTTGCAGTTGATTTTGACTCGGTTTAGGTGCCTGCAGGACAGGAAGTGGAGCTGTCCCAGTGGCAGCCAGCCTTATACTAGCTGATCTCAATCTCAAAGCTTCGGTCTGGAGATTAATTTGAAGTATTAGCCTATACACGGCAATGGTTTAAGTCACTCAGCGAGAGGAACTTGAGTGGTAATAGGAGTAGCTTGATAGTGCTTGCCCCTGCTCTACCACCGCTAGAAGAGAGCTGCGGGTACCGCTTCTCCTCACTCACTTTCTCTGCAAATCCTAAACATCGCCAAGCTTCACCTGTCCTTCAAAGCCAGCAGCACCATGTTTTGGTCTTTTTTCCTTAGTCCAGAAATATTCTCTCCTTAATTTAGAGGTTTTGTTTTTGAGGTTTTTTTGTTTGTTTGTTTTTTTCCTAGAGGGTATGTGTGTTTCCTGGAGAAACAGAAAACCAAAAAAATCACCCCGCCCAGGGGGAATGGCCACTCCACAATCTCTTCTCCATTCTCCTCTCAGGATTTTGGGCACTCACACACATGTGCCGGGTATGGTTTCAAGCAGTCAGATCCAGGACTTGAACCTCAGTCACCCATGTGGGAGTCCAGTGCCTTAACTACTACACCACCTGCTAGCCCCAGAATTTTTCCTTGTATCTTTCTTAAGGCATCTTTCTTAAGGCATGTTTTCATCTATGTCAGAGTGTAATATTTGTCTCTCATTTCCCTAGTAGACATGGTCTCTTTCTTAAAATGTTCAGTGTTAGGATCAGCAGTTGGCATAATGGCTATGTCACTGGACCCATGTAGTTGACTGCAGTTCAAGTCTCAGACCCGGTGGCTTAAACTCATGTGGGACACATGCACGTTCAGGCCCAAGATCCCGAGAGGAGAATGGAGGAGAAAGGATTGTGGCATGGCCATTTGGGGGGGGGGTGATTTCTCGCTCTCTGTCTCTCTCTTTCTGGTAAGTGTGCACCCTATAGCAAAAATTTCTCCAAAAAAAATTCAGTGTTTGAGAAGAGCAGGTGGAAGTTAAAACAACTGGATCCCACACAGCCAGCTCTGCCATTTGAGTCCCAGACCTGGTGGCTTGAAAATCACCAGGCACATGTTCATGTATCTCCAAAATCCCTAGAAGAGAATGGAGGAGGGTTTGCAGCGCGGCCATCCCCCCACCCCAGTGATTTCTCACTTTCTCTCTCTCATTGTCTGTCTCTGTCTGCAGAGCCATACACCCTATAGCAAAAATTAAAAAAAAAAAAAAACGTTCAATGTCTTAACCATCTGTTCATCCCATCCATCAAGTTCAGCTTTGTCCAAAACACATTCCTTTAAATGAATGGAAGAATATATAGTGTTTTTGTTTGACTTTATTTCAATGGATAGGTAAATGGTGTTAGATAAATTGAGTTTAATCTTTTAACCTTTAAAGTATATCCTGTATATTTCCTAGGGTTTTGTTGGTTGGAGTTTTTTAGGCAGTCAGGACTGTACAGAATTAAACTTTCTCACAATAATTGATGGCTGTCCTTACAATGTTCTTTTTCATTACAAAGCAATGCCCTGCCAATTGGTTGATCATAGTAAATGTGAACTTGTAGAATTTTATCTTTTTTTCAGTTAACTCCAGGCTATTCTGTCTAGAGGTTCTAACTTTTGTCTCTTTTCTCAACTTAGTAAATTATTACTGTCTTTTGAAGCTCTTTGATTCCCAATTCATACTTGTTTCTGATGTAGAACAAACCAAGAATCACAATTAATAGAATTAAGTCTATAAACAAGTAGTAAATTTAGTGACAGCTTATATGATTTTTTATGAGTGAAGCGACTGGATTTACTAACAGTAATTTTAGTGGATAAGACTTTGTTTTCTTCCTGATTGTTTTGTGTGTTTTTTTGTTTTTGTTACTGTTGTTGTTTCTGGGACCTTGTGAGTTTGCCAGCTAAGTGAAATGTTACTCCAAGAAAATTTCTATGGTGCTCTAATTGACTTGTGGAGTGTTTTTATCACAGGTCACTTGCCTCTCAATGCATGCTCAGGGGAAGAGTCAGGTACGAGTTGAACATCCCACATCTAAAATGCTTGGGGACTGGAAGTATTTTAGGTTTGGGATTTTTTTCATATTTTGGGATTTTACATATACATATGAGGTATGATTGGAATGGAACCCCAGTTTAAGCATGAAATTCTCTGCTATGTGTCTTATACACATAGTGTGAAAGTAACTTCATACAGTCATTTTTGAGTGCAACTAATCATATGAGGCTAGGTGTGGAATTTGCTACCTGTGGCATGTCTGCACTCAAAAAGTTTGTAATTTTGGGATTCAGATGTTGGGATTAGGAATGCTATTAGTTTTTAGGGAGGTTGTTTTTGGTATCTGTTTACTCAATAGAATTAACACACTATAGCTTTCTGTTACTGAAGAAATATTAAATTAATTTATAGAAAAGAGTCTCATCGTGGAAGGCAAGAGGGAAAAGAAGAAAGTGGAGAGGCTAACAATGCAAGTCTCTTCCTTACAAAGAGAGCCATTTACAATTGCTCAAGGTAAGTTTATCCTGTGTTCTTTTCATTTTATGGTGAAAATGCCTAAATGTGCAAAAATGATGGTTAGCATTGCTTAGTATTTAGGTATTTGGTGTTTAGTAAGTACCAGGTTGTTGAGAAAGTCATGACGCACTTTTCTCTGCAAAAATGTGTGACTTCCCTGACGACAGTAATGGACTCGTGGAGTAATTTATTTAATACGCCCAGTAGTGCAAAGCTATATGTAAATTAGTCTAGAAAAATAATTCTCATTAAACTAACTTTCTCAACGTATTAATGAAGCAGTGGGGATTTAATTATGATGGGGTTTCGTTGTTGTTCTCTAGGAAAGGGGCAAAAACTTTGTGAGATTGAAAGGATACATTTCTTTCTGAGCAAGAAGAAAACAGATGAACTTAGAAATCTACACAAACTGCTTTACAACAGACCAGGCACAGTAAGACCTTCTGTTTCTACCTTTAATTTGTTTGTGTATGTATGTATACTTCACCAAACAATTTCAGTTCTATGAAAGACCTTAACAACTAGTTCTATTCCTACACTATAAGAGTAATCAAGCTGAGGCACATAATTGTTAAATGACTTACTCAGGACACAGCTGGGTATTAGCAATTAGGACTGTAACATCGAGGGTTCTTCTGTGGTTGTTTTTATTCTAAAATTTCAAGTGATGAAATCCAAATTGTAATGACTTTAGTGATCTTTAAATGCATTAGAAGAAACTTAATTGGGGTATTTTGACTGTTCAGGATAAATGGGTGCAATTTTATCTTATTTGAGCAAGTAAATATTTGTGCAGTAAATATCTGATATATTAAATGATAACTCTTTGTTAAAATATTCATTAATATTCTGTACATGTAACAGTGTTCCAAGTGTTGGGGAAACTTTGGGTACGTGTGGGCAAATTAAAGTTTAATGTATAAATAGAATAGGGGGGCCAGCAGTTGGCGTTATGGCTATGCCACTGGACTACCAGGTAGTTGACCACATTTCAAGTCCTGCACCCAGTGGCTTAAACACACATTGGGCATGGGTGCGTGTGTACCCAAGATCTAAAGAGGAAAATGAAGAAGGAATTACAGTGTGGCCATCCCGGGGCGGGGGGTGATTTCTTGCTCTCTGTCTGTCTTTCTGGCGAGCATGCGTGGCCTATAGCAAAAACCTCTCATAAATAAATAAATAAATGGGGATCAGCAGTTAGCATAATGGCTATGTTGCTGGACTCCCACGTAGTTGACCGCAGTTCGAGTCCTGGGCCTGGTGGCTTAAACTCACGTCCGGTGTGTGTGTGTGTGTGTGTGTGCGCATGCCCAAGATCCCGAGAGGAGAATGGAGGAGAAAGGATTGCGGCATGGCCATCCCCCCTGGGGGGTGATTTCTCACTTTCTGTCTCTGTCTCTCTCTGTTTTCCTGGTGAGCACACACGCCTTGTAGCAAAAACCTCTCAAAATAAATAAATAAAACCTCTCATAAATGAATGAATAGAATAGAATAGAATGTTTGGAGCATGGCATATGTTGATCTCATTCAGTTCTCACAATAAACATTTAAACAACAGTAAATGGTATTTTTAGAGTGTTCACTTTTTTAGTTATTTTTTTAAAGTAGTAAATTTTAAACAAATAATAAATTTAGTGACAGCTTACATGATTTTTTTTTTCTTTAAGTGAAGTGATTGGATTTACTAACAATAATTGTAATGGGTAAAAGTTTGTTTGCTTCCTGTTGTTTTGAGGGGTTTGTTTGTTTTAATTTGACCAGAGAAAGAGAAAGGGAACGTGGGAAAGCAAACCACCAGGTCCATGACTCGAACCCTAGCCAACCATATGAGAGTCCAGCACCTTAGCCTCACCACCTGCTGGCCCCAGGTGCTCACATTATTAAGAATGAAGTCCTTGACTTCCTGATTTGAAAAATGAGAGATATTATTAGTAACTTGTATTATTTATGAAAAGGATTTCTTTTTAAGTAATACTGTTCCATATACTTTAGTACTATCTGGTAACACTTAATTGTAAAATCCAGAAATAGAAATTGATTTGAATTCAAATTTGTTTTCAGAAAATTAAGTTTGTACGACTTTTATGTTTATGTATCAGTAACATTTTTATGCTTCTATATCAGAAACAAAAATATTTTTTCATTTTGAACAAGACATGTTGAATAATAAGACACAGGTTTCAAATTTTTCTTGTACTTGCTACTAGATAATAAGTAACAAGAAGTGAAACATTTTCAGGTATCCTCATTAAAGAAGAATGTGGGTCAGTTCAGTGGCTTTCCATTTGAAAAAGGAAGTCTCCAATATAAAAAGAAGGAAGAAATGTTGAAAAAGTAAGTTATTTTTACAAATGTTTTTGATCAATGTGCTTTTTAAGTTTATCGTTTCTTTAATTTGGTACAAAGCTCATGAGCTTGCCAAAGAGAGAGAGAGAAGAGGCAAGAAAGCATCCCCACAGGGAATGATCACGCCATGATACCTTCTTTGCTATCACTCCCTCCTTTCAGGATTTTGCACAGGCACATGTGCCCAGCATGTTTTTCAAACTGCTGGACCATAAACAGCACTGTTGGCCATGTGGAATCCAGCCACCTTAACCACCAGGCCACGATCGGCCCTGAGTTTATTAAAACCACCTGAGCCAATGATGGTGTGGTGGTTAAGGTGGCTGAATCCCACATGTCTTAACTGAGGTTCAAGATCCAGACCCAGCAAAAATACTCTGGGCATGTGTTTGTGCTGCAGGTCCCAGAGGAGAGTGGAAAATAAGGGACTGTGGTGTGGCCATTCCCGAAGGGGTTGATTTGTCACTTTCTTTCTCTTCCCCTCTCCAGGGAGTGTACTTGCCCTGCAGCAAAAAAAAAGGAATAAGAAAAAAATTATTTTCAGTAGATTGCTAACTTCTTACTTTAAACTCCAAGATTTCACTTACCTTTGATAGCTATTAATTTGGGATGTCTGTTACTTTCCAGTAAGTAGTGACTATCATGATTATTAAAATCTCTTACAGAAATCTTTATTTCCTAGAAGAATGATATAGATTAATCATTCACAGAGTCCAAACTTCAGAAGATCTGAAGTGAATAAAAGACAGTGGAAAAATCTCCACCATTCCTGTCCTTTGTCAGGTGCTCTGTTCCCCTTTAAACCATTAAATTATTTTGAAGATAATCAGTTTGATAGAAATAATGTGCTTCTCCATAATAAAAGATGGTACATTCCTAAGAACTTTTGTTAATTATTAAGTATCTCGTAGTTTAAGAACACTGATAAAGATGATTACTCCTTCATTGAAATACTGTCACCGTAGAAATGCTAAGGGGAAAATGTAGTAATCACCAGCCAGAAGAATTCTCAAGTTCATAAATTTCTATTATTGGAAACTTTTTACCCAAAAAAAAAAAGAGAGAGAGAAAACATTTTACATAATTAGCTAATGAATTTATTTAAATTTAGTTTATTCTTGTACCACCTTTAAAAAACTTCTTGGTGAATGGTATTTTCAGTTTATTAATAATGATACCTGGTTGTACACTGGTCAAGATTAAGATTCAAAACATTGGCTTTTTTTTTTTTTTTTTTTTTTTTGCTTTTTGTATTGTGAAGAATGCATGTAAAATTTCTCTATGATCATCTTGGTGTTTTCCACTTTCTGTTTCAGATTTAGAAATGCCATGTTAAAGAGTATCTGTGAAGTTCTAGATTTGGAGAGATCGGGTGTAAATAGTGAACTAGTGAAGAGGATTTTGAATTTTTTAATGCATCCAAAGCCTTCTGGCAAAGTAAGGATCATATTTTGCTGTTTTAATAAGAAATATGTTATTTATAGTGTTTCTCCTTAACATGACAATAATTGGTTAACAGCAGCATTGCTATCAACATTAGACAAAATCATTTATATTCAAAGGGTATGCTTTCTGTTGACATGTAAAATAATCTCATGATAAAAATAATGTAAAAGGCATTGATATATTCTCTCATATCAGATACTGTGTGACGGATGTAAGATTAAGAAAATTAGTGTCAGATAGGAAAGAAAATACAAACCAGATATTCAGGGTTTTGTACCTGGAAGATGTTGGACATATGTAACTGGTTGAATTGAGGATGAAGTTTTTGAGCTGGCAGAGACGGGGTCCAACCTGTAATCAGATCAGAAAAGATAATGTGAGAGAGTATATCAGAACTGGAAGGGTTTTAGATCCTGGAACAAACATATGAAAAAAGTGATATAGAAAAAGCTTGGGGACTAGCAGATGGTGTAATGGTTGTCACTTGACTCCCGTGTAGGCAACTGTAGTTTGAGTCCTGAACTGGCAGCTCAGACTCACACTGGGTACATGTGCATGCCTACAATCCCAAGTGGAGAATGGAGGAGAAGGAACTGCAGGGTGAAATCGCCACCCCACCCCCCGGGGGAGGTGATGATTTCTTGCTTTCTGTCTCTCTGTCTCTCTGGTGAGTGCACACACCCTACAGCAAAAAAATCTCTTGGAAAAAAAAAAAGGCTTCGCTCCTGAAGTTTTCTGAGTTGGGTTTTCTGAATCTCCCGCAAAGTCCAGAAGCTGAACAGGGAAATAAAATGGCTTAACAATTTTCCTACTCATCCTCAAATCTAGCCTAGGTTTGTCCTAATTACTCAATGTAACATGTGGTATTGGTGACATAAAATGTCTTTTGAGGCTTTCCTTCTGTGACCTTGCATTTTCAGTTCTAAGTCTCTTAGCAGATGTTTGCATATTCTTCCTCATTTTGATAGGAAAAGAAGTGTAAAGAGATCTAGCAGGCCTAGGAGTTGAGGGGCATGCCTTCCAGAGGGCATAAAGAAACTAGAAAGTAGCTCTTGGACATTGTCCTCATCTGCTCTTGACCTGAGCCCACTAGGTGAACAAAGACAGAGAAAGAATACTCAAGGTGGTGGTGTCATTATGCAGCCACTAATTCAAGGGATCTGATGGGTTTTGGTGTTACTTTCAAATTTTTACTGTGACTATACTTGTATTAGTTTTTAAAAATGTATTGGTTTTAGAACCACATTATTCTCTTTTTAATTGTCAGAGGGTGCTCACCCACTCTCTGGGGATGGTCACACTACCCCACTCCATTCTTCTGGAATTTAGGGCCATACACACACACACTGTGTATCAGATTTGAACTGTAAATCCTGTTAAATTAGCTACCTGGCCGTGACATTGGGCCCCTCATTATTCTCTTGAAGAAAGATGACTAAAGACGCCAAGAGCTTTTGTTTAAGTCAGTTATTTTGATATACACTGTATTTGAAATTTAAGCATTTTTTTATTTCAAAATGTTAACAAAAATCACATTTTATATGAAAAATGGCTATTTTTAAAGCCCAGAGAAGAGTGCATTTTTTAAATATTTATTTAATTCCATTTGTTATTATTTTTTATTTGAACAGAGAGAAAGGGAAAGTGAGGAAGCAAGCTGCCAGAGAGAGAGAGAGTGAAAGCAAGCCACAGATCTAGGACTTGAACCTTGGTCAGCCATGTGGGAGTGTCCAGCGCCTTAGCCACCACGCCACCTGCTGGTCCCAAGAGTGCATTTTATATTTTTGTATCTGTTTAATGTTTGCTTAAGAAAAAGCAGTTGGATGCTCATTTGCTTCTACATTTAGTCTATTGTAATGTATTTTTTGTCAGAAGTATATGAAGAAAATCCAGCCTCACATAGGTATGTAGTTATTGCAAGGAATATTTTAAAAATCCTTTCAGGTAATTGTGTTTATTCTTCGATGCAACATGAAAACTCCACAACCTGTAGTTTCTTAATAGTGGGTTGTAATGTTTAATGTAGAGTTGAAACCATTTAATGAACTTGAATCTTTCACCTATGTGTGTTTTTGCAACACGCACTCACCATTTGAAGTGTTCTCCTTGACATACATAGCTCTTTGAAATGTTGATTGAAATGTTGACACATGTATTAAATACTGTCAAAACATACTTCTTAATATAAATACCATCTCGTCAGAAAAAGGGAGGTATTGGGAAACTGAAGTTCGTAGTAGTAGACAGGAATTTTTCAGATCTATCATTGGCAATAAATACTGTCAGTTATTCTCTTCCAAGTGACAGGCCCACTTTGTCTTTCTGTCACCGTGCTCTCCAGAGAAAGAGAAGGCGCCTTTGGTGGGGGATTACCACACGTGTGTACATATCTGGCATGTTTCTCAAGACCGCACAGTCAGTCATGTGGGGTCTAGCTGTCTTATTCTCCACACCACTGGCTATCCCCACTCAAGCTATTTTCTGTTAGCTCCCCTCATTTAGTGCTATAAATTCCTATTTTTCTCTAAAATGATTTTTAGGTTAAGTGGTCACAACATTTATTAGTGATTGTTTTCTTAACCTTCTGTTATGCTGCTGTACTGCCTTATTTTGTTAATCAGATTTCATTTCCAAAAAGAGATAATGCTGTTGACACTAGATCCTGATGAATAGATCTAACTATTTTTAGAACCAGTATAAGAAAGCTCTAAAGCATTTATATATTATTACTTTTTGTTTTTAAAGTTTCTCATTTATTTTTGGAAGTTGTATTTTCTTTTTCCTTTTTTTTTTTTTTCTTTTTTCTTTTCCTGCCAGAGGGTATGTGCATTCACTAAAGAGATTGAAATCATCCCCGTGGTGGGGTATGGTCACACTACAGTTCCATTTCCTCTGCCTCCCCGTGCCATCAGGACCTTGGCCATGTATGCACACAGGCCCAGTGTGCTTCTCAGCCACAGGGGCGAGGTCTTGGACCGTGCCCAGCCACACGGGATCTGTTCCCTATATATACAGTTCTCAACCACCATGCTACAGGAACAGCCCAGGAATTGCTTTTTTTTTTTTTTTTTTTTTTTTTTGGTGGTTACTTAAATAATTTAATACCCTTTAACTTTCTTGTATAGGTTTATCCAGCTCCCATTCCAGTCTCCACATTACTAATTATATAGACTGTGTATTTGCTGCATACATCAGGTTACTGAGCTGAGCTTTCAAGATGTCACATTTCCCTAAAACATTAGTGATCCAGATTTCATGTAGTACGGACCGAGAGTTTGGACGATGAGAGTCACTTTTTCTCTAGACAGTGCTGTCAGCAAATTTATCCAGATGGACTTGGGTCCTGCCAATAGAAAATGCTCACATAGCGAGGATATCTTTATACATTCAAGGAAGTTTCCAGTAGAGAATCTCCCCTGAGAAATGTCTTAGTAGCCTAGCGAGGTTTTCAGAGCGCTCGAATGTGTCTATTTTCCAGCCTGCTTTTATTTATTTATGTATTTAATTTTTATTTTACTTTCTTTTTTCTTTTTTTGGCCATAGGGCATACATGTGTCCTTCCCTGAGAGAGTAAGAGGGAGAGAGGAAGTGAAGAATCACCCACCAGTGGAGATGGCCATGCCACAATCCCTTCTCAGTTCTCTCAGAATTTTGGACATGCATGTGCCCTATATGATTATCAAGTCACCGAGTCCGGGACTTGAGCCATGGTCAGCCCTGTTGGAATCCAGTGCCTTAACCACCACTCTACCTGCTGACCCCCTCCTTAGTCTGCCTTTTAAAGGTAGGTTGTTTGGAGAAGCTAGAGGCTACCTTATGGTTCATGTATAGCCTGAGAACACTGCATTACACAAAGCTACTCTTAATTTTTAAATGGGTAACAGCCCTGAAAGAGAAGTTCCTGGGAGAGAAAAGACCTGTGGTTATGTTAATTTTGTGAAAGATACTGTCTAATCACAATCGAATACCTTAGATTATATTACAGAATTTTATCTTAATGCTGCTGCTTACTACAGAAAGCAAAGTGTTTGGCAGAAATAAAAGATATTCGTAATCTTAGAAATAAACAATATTCATTTCATACCTTATATATTTTTAGACCCTTTATGTGAAGTTATTTTGTGGTGTTCAGTTTCAGAATTTTACAAATACTCCCTTGAGAAAGTATTTAAAAATCAAGTTTGTTCGTTAATATAGTCAAATCATTTCCTCTGCTCTTTAAAATATGGACGGTTTGGGACTAGCAGATGGCAAAGCAGTTACGTCACTGAACTCCCACATGGTGAACTGCGGTTCAAGTCCTGGACCCAGTGGCTTGAAATATCACACCGGGCACATGTGCATGCATGCCCAGGATCCTGCAGGAGAAGGGATTACGGCTTGGGCGTCCCCCCTGGGGGGTGATTTCTTACTTTACCTATCACCTTGTCTGTCTGTCTCTCTCTCTTTCTCTCTGGTGAGTGCATGTGCCCTAAAACAAAAACCTATAAAATAAAATAAAATATGTTGGTTTAACTGAATATTAGAGTAACAGCAGTGTACTTTGTGGTTCTTAATTAGTTTGATAATTAACATACTCAACATTTATTGCTTATTAGAAGCATCAGTGAGAATATGATTCTGCCATTATTGAAAGCAGAACCCAGAGGTAATATGAATATAAACTGTATATAGTTTATTCACAAACTTATAGTGCATTTAAAAAAACTTACGGTACGTAATCGGTGATCAGGTTCCCCTCACGCCTTTGATTGGTGAACCCTGTAAAGTAAGAAAAACTCCCCATGCAATTGAAAGTGGTTTTCTTCCTTCTCCTCCTCCTCCTCCTCCCCTTCTTCTTCTCCTTCTCCTCCTCCTCCTCTTTCCCCTTCTCCCGCCCTTAGCAGTGACAGCTTTAAAGCTTATATTATTGGAGTAAATTACAAGTCTAACTTAAAATGGTTATTTTGATAAAGTGTGAACAACTGTCTAAGCTTAACACAATATAAACGTGGGCATATGTTGCATTATGCGTAAAGTCAGGACACATTTTTGCATAGTAAAACAGAAAAATACATCACGACTTTTCCAATAACCTAATATATGTTTCTCTCAGCATTTCAGAGATTTGCCAGATGTTTAGAACACAAGTGAAAAGTTACAATAACATAATTTTAGATTAACTTGCCACATTATAAGTCAGAGATGGATTTTCTGTAAAGCTGCCTAGCTCATATAATTTCTTGAGAGAAGAATAAGAAGTTGAGAAGTAGTTATCCAAAACAATTGATGGGGTTGGAAATACATGTTGTCGGTGTTAACTTTATATATTTTTTTAATGCAGCCGTTGCCAAAATCTAAAAAATCCTCTAGCAAAGGGAGTAAAAAGGAACGGAACAGTTCTGGAATGGCAAGAAAGGCTAAGCGAACCAAATGTCCTGAAATTCTGTCAGATGAATCTAGTAGTGATGAAGACCCAAAGAAAAACAAAGAAGAGTCTTCAGACGATGAAGATAAAGAAAGCGAAGAGGAGGTAAAATGTTTTATTCTACATTTTAATAATTTCTTTCCATAGTGAAAGTTAAATATTCGTATGTATTAGAGACAGGCAGAAGACAGGGTCCCATATTGGTCCTGTTTAATTCTGAAGATACAGAAAAGAAAACAGGTTGGTGTGAACTGGACATGAAGCAGACTTGAGTTGGACCTTGCAGACTAGGGCAGAAAAGGAAAGGGAAGGAGGAGGGTTGCATCTCCAGAACAGGAATACATAGAAGATTCTTAGAGATTTTTTTTTTTTTCATAGTATAAATACTTTATAATTGACTTGAACCATTTTGTTTTACACAAAAAACAAGGAGTTTAAAAACTATCATTTTTCCTTAACATGTTGGAGATTTTTTAAAGTGAGAACAACAACATTTAAGTACATTTGTCCAGTGGGTAGGTTTTTTTTTTTTTTTTTTTTTAAAACACTTATTTTATTTGTTGTTATTTAATTTGACCGGGAAGAGAGAGAGAGAAAGGGAAAGTGAGAAAATAAGCAACTAGGTCCAAGATTTGAACAGTGGTGAGCCATGTGGAAGTCCAGCACTTTAACCATCACACCACCTGCCGGCCCCAACCAGTGACTAATTTGTATCACTTAGAAATACCTGCCATTTTCTTTTCATTTTTTTTTTTTTTAGAAGTTTTTGCCTTATGGTGTGTACACTCACCAGAAAGAGACAGACAATGAGAGAGAAAGTAAGATATCACACACACACCCCCCCCAGGGCCTTGGCCACGCTGTAATCCCTTTTCTTCCATTCTCCTCCCATGACCTTGGGCACGCACACACATGCACCCAGTATGATTTTCAAACCACTGTGCCAGGACTTGGTCCATGGATGGCTGTGTAAGAGTCCAGGCATGTAACCGCTATACCATCTGCCAGTCTCACACCCTTTTCTTGTATCTGGGAGTACATCTGACCTTTGAACAATGCTAGGGTTAGGGATTCTAACCTCCTGTGCAGTTGAAAATTCTTAATGAGTTTTTCTTTTTGTTTTTTTGAGAGGTTTTTCACTACAGGTCACGTGCGCTCGCCAGATAGACAGAGAGAGACAAAGCGAGAAATCACCCCCCAGGGGGGATGGCCACGCCACAATCCCTTCTCCTCCATTCTCCTCTCGGGATCTTGGGCACGCACGCACATGCACCCCATGCACCCGGCGTGGGTTTTAAGCCACCGGGTCTAGGACGTGAACCGCGGTTGATTACGTGAGAGTCCAGCGACATAGCCGTTATGCTAACTGCTGGTTCCCAAAATTCTTAATGAGTTTTGACTCCTCCAAAACTTCACTACTACTAGCTGTCTGTTAACTAAAAGCCTTACGGATGACTTAACAAGTCGAGTAACACACATATAATATTATATACTGTGTTCTTATAATAAAGCTAGATTAAAGAAAATATTATTATGAAATTCCCAAAAAAGAAAAATGTATTTACAGTATCTATTTTTTAAAAGCCATATAAGTTGACTGGTACAGTCCAAACTTATGTTGTTCGTGTATAAACTGTTGCTTTTATTTTGTTTATTGTTTATGTTTGCTGGAGAGCACGCATCCTGGTCAGTGGGAAAGGACAAAGCATCCCCCATGGGGAGTGTCGTGCTGCAGTCTCTCCTCCATCGCTCTCTCCTTTTGGAATTTTGGGCACACACAAGCACACGCACCTGGTGTGTTTCTCAAGCCACCAGGTCCAGGACTCAAACCATGATGTTGGCCATGTAGGATCTGACCGCTTTAATCACCAGGCCACAGAACTGGACTGGTAAATGGTACTTGCAAAATATGGTGTTTCCTTAGTTTCTAAAGGTAAACTTCAGGAAGAAAAGAACTGCTGAAGTGATTATAAGGCTTAGCTTGACTCCTTTACTCTCTCTGATGTGTATCCTCAATCAAACAGACGAGGGTGAGCCACTACAGGAGAGAGGTTCCTGTCTTTGTTACTGCTGCCTTGATAGACTATTCAGCGGTCAGAACTTGCTCTATAGATCAAGTATCTCCCTTATTTAGGGATTTAATTAATGCCAGCCTAACATGTTGAACCAGATCATTCTTTGTTGTGGAAATTCAACCCCCCCCCAGTCCCAGTAGCAACAACTAAAAATGTGTCCAAACAGTACTAGGTGTTCCCTCGTGTGTGTGTGTGGGGGGGGGGGGGGGGGGGGGCAGGGAGATCGCCTGCAGTTGTGCACCCCTGAGTCAGAAGGAATAAAGGTGTGGTGAACTGTGGTTTAATACGTGTGAGTGTTCACTGTGTGTATTTGTCTTGAGAAATTTAAAATGTATTTTTGTTTGTGTTTGTATTGCCAGAGAGGGAGAAAGCATATCCCGATGGGGTGTGGTCATGCCATAGTCCCTTTGCCATTTCTCCTTCCCATCAGGCTTTGGGCCACACACACACCCAATGCTCCTTAAGTCAGTGAGTGGGATTCAAACTGCATTATTAACACTGTGCTAAGGGACTGGCCCTATTCTTATTTAATATTGAATTTAATAAAGATTTCTATAAAGCTGGGGATCAGCAGGTGGCGTGGTAACTAAGGTGCTGGACACTCCTACATGGCCGACCATGGTTTGAGTTCCGGACCTGGTGGCTTGCTTTCTCAGTTTCCTTCTCTCCATCTCTGTGTCTTTCTCTGCTCAAGTTAAGAATAAATGAGTGAATAAAATTTTAAAAGAAAAGATTTCTATATAGCTAAGCATGAAATGCTTAATAATTTAAGAAAGATGGTCCAAAAGTCTATCAGATACTTCATAAATACCTTAGTATGTTCTAGCATGCTGGAAAAAGAGCAGTCTGAGCACTGAGTTTCTGTGGGTCAAGGAGAGCCTATCTGTGGTTGCGTGTGGAAGTGACAAAGTAAAGTAATGCTACTCCTCACTACATTTTTGGAGCATGTGCTCTTTTGTGAATGCACATGCTCTTGCTCTGTCATGAATAAACAACAATCCGACTTAGTCTTTTCATTAAAAGAAAAAACTAGCCTGTTCTATTAGAGAAATTTTTCCTGCTTAGGAGGATACTGACATTCTTCATGAAATACAATTCTAATAAACTGTGGGCTTAACCCCCTCTCCCCCCTGCCCCAGTAAACTACCCTCCAAAAAGCATAGGTGGTTTTCTTTGTTCGTTTTTTAAGAGATTTTTTTTCTACAGGGTGCATGTGCTCATCAGAGAAACAAAGAGATATAGAGACAGAAAGCAAGAAATAACCACCACCACCACCACCACCACCACCACCCCCGCCCCCCGGATGATGGCCATGCCACAATCCCTTCTCCTCCGTTTTCCTCTTGAGATCTTAGGCACGCATGCACACGTGCCTCCTGTGAGATTTAAGCCACCAGGTTTGAGATTCAAACTGCAGTTGACTACATGGGAGTTCAGCACTGTAACCATTATGCCATCTGCGGTCCTGCGATTTTTTTTAAGAAGTTATATAGCGCGGGACCCGCAGATGGTGTAATGGTAACATTGTTGGACTCCTATATAGGCGCATGGTTTGAGTTCCGGACCTGGTGGCTTGCTTTCTCAGTTTCCTTCTCTCCATCTCTGTGTCTTTCTCTGCTCAAGTTAAGAATAAATGAGTGAATAAAATTTTAAAAGAAAAGATTTCTATATAGCTAAGCATGAAATGCTTAATAATTTAAGAAAGATGGTCCAAAAGTCTATCAGATACTTCATAAATACCTTAGTATGTTCTAGCATGCTGGAAAAAGAGCAGTCTGAGCACTGAGTTTCTGTGGGTCAAGGAGAGCCTATCTGTGGTTGCGTGTGGAAGTGACAAAGTAAAGTAATGCTACTCCTCACTACATTTTTGGAGCATGTGCTCTTTTGTGAATGCACATGCTCTTGCTCTGTCATGAATAAACAACAATCCGACTTAGTCTTTTCATTAAAAGAAAAAACTAGCCTGTTCTATTAGAGAAATTTTTCCTGCTTAGGAGGATACTGACATTCTTCATGAAATACAATTCTAATAAACTGTGGGCTTAACCCCCTCTCCCCCCTGCCCCAGTAAACTACCCTCCAAAAAGCATAGGTGGTTTTCTTTGTTCGTTTTTTAAGAGATTTTTTTTCTACAGGGTGCATGTGCTCTCAGGAGAGACAGACAGAAAGTGAGAAATCCCACCCTCCCACCCCCTTGGGGGATGGCCACACTGCAATCACTTCTCTATTCTCCTCAGGATTTGGGGCACGCACATGCATGTGCCTGGTGTGAGTTTAAGCCACTGGGTTTGGGACTTGAACCGTGGTCAGCTATGTGGGAGTCCAGCAACATAGCTGTTATGCCATCTGCTGGTCCCAAACATAGAATACGTATTCTTACTGCTTTTTTGTTTGTTTCTTTTTTTGGAGAGGTTTTTGCTGTAGGGCATGTGTGCTCACCAGACAGAGAGAGAAAGCAAGAAATCACTCCCCAGGGGAGATGGGCCCGCACACACACATGCCTGGTTAAGGCACCAGGTCCAGGACTCAAACCGCGGTCGACTACATGGGAGTCCAGCGACATACCCATTATGCTATCTGCTAGTCCCGGTATTCTTACTACTTTAAAGACCTTTTAAATTTTAGGACTGCCAGTCTCGAAAACAGTTTCATTGTGGTGTCAGCCTTTCTATTTGAAGGGCCCTGATTGCTTTTGAAAGGTAAGTTTTGGCTGGAGGAACAGTGTTTCGGTGCCCCCTTTTTCCTTTATTCTCGCAGTTTACAAAGAGTTGGTTTACGATGGGGCTGCTGTGGTAGGGACTTTATAAATGGAGTGAACCTTTCATGGTCCTTTGAAAGGACTGTTTTCTAAGAGGTCCTAGAAAAGAAAGTTGAAGGTTAATTAGAAAATTTGTGGATTACCTACAGATGTTTTGATAGAAAGTTACTAAATATTCATTTTGTTTCCTGAACCTCATTTTTCTTGCATAAAGAGTAGATGCCTCTCCACGAAGATCAGCTTCTTGTTCTATTGTAGATTCTTGGGGTAAACTGTTAATTTAGGCACTTTATTTTTTTCCTTTTCCATTTTGCTCTGTAAATGGAGGGCTGTGAACTATAGTCTAAATATAATTTATGTTGTTGAGTCAGAGATCTTACTCCAGCAGAAATCTGGTTCTAATTGTAGTTGTCTTTGACTGGTTGTGTGAGGTTAAGTATTATTCCTTTGCCTGCTAGTTTTGTTTACGTTTATTTATTTCTTCATGAGTGAGAAAGAGAAAAAGATAACATCCCCACCAAGGTCTTAATGCCATGCCCACCACAGCCTTTAGGTGACTATGGGCCACGGGCACGCATGTGCCTGGTGTATTCAGGAGTCTCGGACCTGGCGGCTTGCTTTCTCACTTTCTCTCTCTCTCTCTCTGTTCCTATCTGGTAAAATTAAAATAAAATTAATAACGTTAAATAAAATAATTCTTTTAAAATAATAACAGGGACCAGTAGATGGTGTAGTGGTTATGTCTCTGGATTCCCACGTAGTCGAGCACAGTCAAGTCCTAGACTGCTCATAAGAGAGGACTATTTCATCTTAGACATACTCTCCATGTCCCGAATAAGGAAGGGCAAAGGGCTCTCTGCTAGTAATGTTTTGGTATTTTCCCCCTGGAAGGATGCCTTTTACCAGAGATCTCCATGTATATGGCATTGGCCAGACTTTATTATTGGAACACCAGCTGCAAGGGAGGCTACGAGATCCAGGAGTTAGCTTTTCTGCCCATCAGGGAAACTCTCAATTGTAATTTCTGGTAAACTATTTGAGCCATTTGAGGGGGTATTTGGTATTAGTGGGAGGGTGAATAAGAAAATTCTTAGTCTCTAAGGGTTTTGAAAACAAATCTCTTCATGTCATAATTTGATCAGCATAATTATAAAACCATTTAGATCTTTTGTTGGAAGGCAAAGTTAAATAATCAACATGATAAAGCCCACTTAGGCTTATATTTGTTTTCATCATCTTGTGAAATGTAACTAGATTGCACATTCTTTACTCTTGGCATTCTGAATTTTCTTAGCCAAGTTGTTAAAACAGTGTAAAATTTTTAAGCTAATTTTTATTTTGTTCATCTGTTCACCTAGTACAACCTTTCTGCTGTGAGGACAGAATTCTGGCTCTGACAGGCGTCTTCTTTGGAGACCCTCCTTCAAGAGCCCTGCTGCCTATAAAAGATAGGTAAGCCTTACTCTCCCGAGATTTTTTTTTTCCTTTGCCTTCCCTCAAAAAAGTGTTTGTGTCATTCTTCTGATTCTGTACCTTTATGGTTATTTGACACATGGAAAATCCCCTTCAATTTTTTGAAATATTGCTAATCTTCCAAAAATTCAGAATGTAAGTACATTGTGCTATCTGAAATTAATGGTAGCGGTCAATTTTTGTCTATTCTCCTTTAGCTCATAAAAAATAACATGAAATACTTAATGGTTCTGATTTAACCCTGACCACACATGCAAGACTGGCAAATTTTTTTTTGAAAACTTGTACCTAATTTTTTTCTATACATTTTGTTAAGAGACTCTGTCTTGGTTCCTATTTGATTAGAAAAAAGTGATAACTGTCGAGTACCTGTTTAACATTTTTCCTTTATAATGCCTTGTAATGTTTCCACTATATTTACTAAGGTTTTCAGAATATTTAAAAAGGAACTTGAAACAGAAGGCCAATAAATTGGGGGCGTATTAAATGCTTTTGGGGTTACATAATGTATTTTCTATCCAAATGCTATTCAGCAATACAGAATTTCAAAAGGAGGAGAACCTATAGGCTAAGGGAAGGCTATGGGGAGAAATGGAAGAAGAACCGTTGGCTTTGGGGATAGAGATAAAAGTTGGACATGTTAAGAAATTAAAATAAAATTAATAACGTTAAATAAAATAATTCTTTTAAAATAATAACAGGGACCAGTAGATGGTGTAGTGGTTATGTCTCTGGATTCCCACGTAGTCGAGCACAGTCAAGTCCTAGACTGCTCATAAGAGAGGACTATTTCATCTTAGACATACTCTCCATGTCCCGAATAAGGAAGGGCAAAGGGCTCTCTGCTAGTAATGTTTTGGTATTTTCCCCCTGGAAGGATGCCTTTTACCAGAGATCTCCATGTATATGGCATTGGCCAGACTTTATTATTGGAACACCAGCTGCAAGGGAGGCTACGAGATCCAGGAGTTAGCTTTTCTGCCCATCAGGGAAACTCTCAATTGTAATTTCTGGTAAACTATTTGAGCCATTTGAGGGGGTATTTGGTATTAGTGGGAGGGTGAATAAGAAAATTCTTAGTCTCTAAGGGTTTTGAAAACAAATCTCTTCATGTCATAATTTGATCAGCATAATTATAAAACCATTTAGATCTTTTGTTGGAAGGCAAAGTTAAATAATCAACATGATAAAGCCCACTTAGGCTTATATTTGTTTTCATCATCTTGTGAAATGTAACTAGATTGCACATTCTTTACTCTTGGCATTCTGAATTTTCTTAGCCAAGTTGTTAAAACAGTGTAAAATTTTTAAGCTAATTTTTATTTTGTTCATCTGTTCACCTAGTACAACCTTTCTGCTGTGAGGACAGAATTCTGGCTCTGACAGGCGTCTTCTTTGGAGACCCTCCTTCAAGAGCCCTGCTGCCTATAAAAGATAGGTAAGCCTTACTCTCCCGAGATTTTTTTTTTCCTTTGCCTTCCCTCAAAAAAGTGTTTGTGTCATTCTTCTGATTCTGTACCTTTATGGTTATTTGACACATGGAAAATCCCCTTCAATTTTTTGAAATATTGCTAATCTTCCAAAAATTCAGAATGTAAGTACATTGTGCTATCTGAAATTAATGGTAGCGGTCAATTTTTGTCTATTCTCCTTTAGCTCATAAAAAATAACATGAAATACTTAATGGTTCTGATTTAACCCTGACCACACATGCAAGACTGGCAAATTTTTTTTTGAAAACTTGTACCTAATTTTTTTCTATACATTTTGTTAAGAGACTCTGTCTTGGTTCCTATTTGATTAGAAAAAAGTGATAACTGTCGAGTACCTGTTTAACATTTTTCCTTTATAATGCCTTGTAATGTTTCCACTATATTTACTAAGGTTTTCAGAATATTTAAAAAGGAACTTGAAACAGAAGGCCAATAAATTGGGGGCGTATTAAATGCTTTTGGGGTTACATAATGTATTTTCTATCCAAATGCTATTCAGCAATACAGAATTTCAAAAGGAGGAGAACCTATAGGCTAAGGGAAGGCTATGGGGAGAAATGGAAGAAGAACCGTTGGCTTTGGGGATAGAGATAAAAGTTGGACATGTTAAGAAGATTGGGAGCAGGGAGGGCAGGGTGTCTCTGATACTTACTTGTCTGTGGTAGGGTCGTCTGTCCAGAAGGCAGGCACTGAGCGATGAAGCTAGAGGTTGAAGGCAAACTAGAAACCTGTCAGGTTGGGCATTTCTGCATGACTAGTAAATACAACCTTTGGGGGTAGAGTCATTCTCATTCATTTAATCCCAGCCCCAGGGGCTTCAAAAACACACTGGGTGTGCCAAAATCCAGACAGGTTGGGGAAATTGGGCAGGGGAGGGGGGTCATGGCATGAACATGCTCTGTTGGGAGATTCTCTCTCTGGTGAGTGCACTCTTCCTGTAACAACGGGTACGGGGAGACCAAGGCACCAAATCCAAATCCAAATCCAGCCTGCATCTTGTTTTATAGCCCAAAAGCCAAGAATAATTTTTCCTTTTTAAATATATGATACAAAAAAAAAATGGAGAATATGCAATCTGTATTGCATATTTTGTAGCCAAAAAAGCTGAAAATACTATCTGGTACTTTGTAGAAAAAGCTTGGCAATAGATCTAACCTGTATTGCTGCTGAGTCAGCTGTGAGGCTTCAAAGTATACACGTATAGCTGTGTGAGCCCACCCTTGATTTACCTAATGGTCCATTTTCCCCTCTTACACCCTATACAGGTAAATTTATCAGAAGACAGTGATTTTAAAAATCAAGTTTGGGGGGCCAGCAGATGGTGTGGTGGATAAGGCGCTGGACTCCCACATGACTGACTGCTGTTAAGAGCTCTTGGACTCAGCGCCAGGCATGTGTGCATATGTGTCCACTCCCCAAAAAAAAATCCTCAGAGGAGAATGGAGGAGAAGGGCTTACGGTGTGGCCATCCTCCCTGGGGGATGATTTCTCACTTTCTATCTCTTTGGTGGAACGAATGCACCCTGTAAGCAAAAATCTCTCAAAAAGAAAAACCAAGTTTGGGACCAGCTCCATGGACCAGCCTGATGTTAAAGGAGCTAGATGCCACATGGCCAACTACACGATTCAAATCCCTGACCGTGGCAGTTTGATAAAACATGCCAGGCTCGTGCATGTAGGCCCCCAGTTCCAACAGGCTGTGGAAATAAAGAAGAGACTGAAACATAACCACATCCCTCTGAGGGGTGCTTTTACTTTCTCCCTGTCCATCTCTGGGAAGCATACATGCACTCTGGAAAACTTTTTAAAGTAAAGTTTGGCTAACTGCTATGAACAGAAAACACCTTTCATCTTAGCAAGAAGGATGGTTTTAATGAATTAAAACCTTAGGATTGGGAAAGATCTTTAAAGGTTATCTAGCCCCCAAATACCTGTTCTCACTTCAGTTTTCCAAATTATTACATAGCAAGTATGTGGTACTGCTAGTTCTAAGTTCTGTGCTGGAGATAAGGAAATAAAGACCACTTGTCGTCTTAAGCAGTTTCATTGGTAGGAGGAGAGAGGTCAAAGATTAGGAGGGAAAAATTCATAGTAGAATATAATTTAAGAGCAAAAAAGGAGGTAAGGGGACCAGTAGATAGCATAATGGCTATGTCGGACTCCCATGTATGTAGTTGACTGTGGTTCAAGTCCCGGACCCTGTGGCTTAAACTCACGTGCCCAAAAGAGGAGAATGGAGGAGCAGGGATTGCGGCGTGGCCAGTACCCCTGGGGGGATGATTTCTCACTTTCTGTCTGTCTGGCATAGCAAAAACCTCTCCAAAAAAGAAAAAAAGAGAGAGAGGGAGGTAAGAACAATGTGTAGAATCTCACAAGACAAGTTACCTCTTTCTAGAGGAATGGGGAGCCAAGTCCATGAACCAGACAGGGATCCTGCACAGGAGGAGGAACAGTTTGATCTGAGCCTGGAAGGATAAAAAGGAGACATTGACAAGGCAGAAGAAAGGGATTTGGAGAAACCTGTAGGTTGGATGGGTAGGGTGTGTGCTCCCCATAGAGAAAGGGAGGGAAAGTGAGCAGTCACTCTCCAGGGGTGATGGTTTTGCCACCATTCCTTCTCCATTCTCTTGGGCTTGGGGCACATATGTACATGTGCCTGATGAGTTTCTCAAACCATTACATCTAGACCTAGGTACACCAAGCACATGCCACTCCCATGATCTGGGTCTGGGTGGGTGGTCGTGGTGTAAGGACTGGGTTTCTCTCTCTCTTTTGGAAGAAAAGGAGATTTTCAAAGATAACATAGGACAGGGCCTGCCCCATAGTCTAGTGGTTAAGGGAGCCAAATCCTACAAGACAACCATGGTTTGAATCCCAGCTCCAGGGACTTCAAAAATATGTTGGTTGTGTGTGCATGCATGCCCAGAGATCTTGATGGTTGGAGAGATGAAGGAGCTGCAGCGTGATCGTGCCTCATTGAGGTGTGCTTTCTCGCTCTCAAGTACACACAGCTTTTGGCAATTAAAGGATTAAGTGGGACATATAAAATTTTCTGTCCCTGGAGCTGGCAGGTGGTGTGGTGGTTAAAAGGCATGGGGACTCTCATGTGATCTGACTGCAGTTTGAGTCCCAGACCTGGTGGCTTGCTTTCTCACTTTCCCTTTCTCTCTCTCTCATCAAATTTAAAAAACAATAATAAGTGGAATTAAATAAATTCTTTTAAAGATGTTTTCTGTCCCTAATGTAGAGTAATTGGGCATCTATTATTTTTGATAGACTTTTTGTAAGTTTATGTCTTTCATGAGAGACAGGGGAAACCCCAGTAGTCTTGCCACTCTGCAGTTCTTCCAGCCAGCCAGGGTCACAGGTGCTCAGGTCAGCTCAGAACCCAAGTGTCCTGCATCTCTGGGTTCTGTGACCTCCCCACGTGTCTCCGGCACGTGCAGTGGCGCCTTGCCCCTGTGCCACAGCTGTAATTGACTCGCGATTTATCATGCTTAGGGGTGTGTTAGGATAAAATCTATTCAGTATAGTAGTTATATCTCAAAAATTGCTACTTAGAATAATTTGTGATGGGTGATCTTGGATAGATTAATTCTCCACAGTACTGCTGACGGGCACAGGGGAGGCAGAGGCACAGCAGTAATCTCATCAATGTGCACGCTTTGCTTTCTTTTCTAACAGCCGCCAAAAAAGACATCTAAAAGAGAAAAACCCAAACAGAAAGCTACTCCTAAAAGTAAAAAATCCGTAAAAAGTGCTAACGTTAAGAAAGCTGATAGCAGTACCACCAAGAAGAATCAGAACAGTTCTAAAAAAGGTACAGTAGAAATGGCATGACTGGCGACTTTACAGATGAAACATGTATTTGTGTAGAGCATTTCAGTGTCTCTAGATACAGGTAAACTGCCAAGAATGGGAGGATAGTAGAGGGCCGGGTTTTTTAAACTTTTCAAAACAGATGAAATTTTCAGTCCGTGTTCTTAGAGATAACTTACAGACCGTTGATTATTTCTTTGTATTTAGTACCCCATAGAGAATCTGATGAAGCTTATAAAATTCCTCACAACCTGTCTTAAATACTAATTTGACTGTGTAAAAGAAATTTTATTCTCATTTAATAAAATATTTTACTTTTAGAAAGTGAGTCCGAGGATAGTTCAGATGATGAGCCTTTAATTAAAAAGTTGAAGAAACCACCTACAGATGAAGAGTTAAAGGAAACAGTAAAGAAATTATTGGCCGATGCTAACCTAGAGGAAGTCACAATGAAGCAGATTTGCAAAAAGGTAACTACAATTTTGCTTTTACTTGGAAAAATACTTTGATCCATTCCTGAATTTGAAGCTAGGTCTTTATGTGTGTTAATTCATTGAATACACTTATTGAACTCCTATATGCCAAGCACTTTTGCCAAGCACTTTTTCAGGTGCTGGATTTTCCTACATTAAAAACTAGTCAAAGTCTGTCCTGGGCCATTTCCATGGCCTGCTGGTTAAGACAGCTGGATCCCACGTGGCTCACCTCATGGTTCAAAGTCCTGCACTTGGCAGCTTGAATCTGTGCAGTTGGCAAATTGCAGCCTAATCCATCCCATCACCTTTTTGTTTTTTGTATTCTTTCTTTCTTCAGTGAAAGAGAAAGACAACATCTCCAATAAGATCCTGACTCCACGACCCACCCCCGCCTTCAGCCAGCCCTGTATCATGGGCACATGTGTGCCTCGCAACTCAGTCTCTGGACTTAAAACAGGAGCCTTCCCCTGTGGGGCTGCCTTAACAGAATGTCATGTTTCACCACTGCACTGTCCAGCCTCCACCTGGTCTTACAAACAAAGTTCTATTGTAATAGAGACACACCTACTCGCTTCAGTTTGGTCTCTGGTAGCTTTCACACTACAGTGGCATAACAGTACTTGTGACAGAAACCATCACTGGCAAAGCTAAAACTATTTATTGTCTGGTCCTTTAGAAAAAGATGCCTACCCTAAAAAACATTAGGACTGAAGTCAGCAGGGGGCTTAAAGACTTTTGGGTGTCATCTAGTTAGGACCTGAAGTCAGGCAACGGTGACTAAAAAAACCTGAACGCTGGCAGGAGAGAGAAATGTAGTGCATCGGATTTCAGGAGTAGAGGACTCCTAGACCACCTAGATTTTGGTGACTGAACTTGGGGGAGGCCAGTTTAGCAATGGACCAGAGGCTGAAGTTCACTCATGTACAGGTTGTCAGATTATGTGTAGAATGCTGGATGATATAACAGAAGACCTGCCAAAATAAAGAACTGGTCCACTTAACTAAGATCTGTCTAGATGTTTTCCTCACCCATGTTTGTTAATTCAGCCCATATTCCCATTTTATAAAACACTGAGAATGTTTTTGCCCTGTATACAGTGTTACAAAACCTCTCAAACTGCAATGAAATTCTGTATGGTGGATCACAGTTCCAGTAGAATGGTCAAGCAGCTATTCGTTCACTGCATAATTTTCCTTTTTTTCCTAAGAAAATATTGGATTTGTTTTTTGTTTGTTTGTTTGTTTAAGTTTTTGCCATCGGGCACATGTGTTCTCCAGAGAGAGAGACAGGGAAAGTGAGAAATCACCCGCCAGGGTCAGGAGAAATGGCCATACCACGATCCCTTCTCCATTCTCCTCAGGATTTGGGGCATTCACACACACAGGCCCAGCATGATTTTTAAGCCACCAGGTCTGGGACTTGAACCATGGTCGGCCATGTGGAAATCCAGTACCTTAACCATTACACCATCTGCTGGCCCCTATTACTGAATTTTAAAATCCGCTTTTAGCATTGTTTTCCTTTTCACTATAGGTATATGAAAATTATCCTGCTTACGATTTAACTGAAAGAAAAGAGTTCATAAAAACAACCGTTAAAGAGGTAAATATTTCAGTCTCTTCCAAATTTTGGACATACAAAAGGAATTATAGATGTTGAAAAACATATCGTTTTCAAAATACTTACGTCACTAAATAACACATTTGGTTTTCACATTTCAAAATAGATGGAAAAATGTGTTTTCTGATTCCTAGTTGCGAGCTTAGTAATAAAATGTGAACAGTTAGTGACAAGCCCAAGGCTCTCGGTGTGCATGGAGGTTACCTAGGTATCAGAGTTCTCATACAACCACTGAGGGCAGCTTCCTATGCTATCAGAGAGGAGAATCCATAGTGCCTGGGTTGTGTGCTCCCAGCTAATTTCCCAAGGTCACAGAGATAAAGTAGATGTGAAAACAGAAGTAGGTTTTATGACGTGTACTTAACATAACACATTGGTTACGGCAAAATGTTTCTCTTTCATTACAGCTCATTTCTTGAGACAGAGGACAGAGACTGAGGACTTGTTCCCATAGATTTGAAGATCTGATTTATACCATTATACCAGCAAAGAGAGAATGTATTTTCTTTTCTAAATCCTCGTTAAGCATCGTGTTGGTAGACCTCCTTACTGCTGACCCTTTTATCTTGAGTGTTACACAAATTTGAGTTTGTTATTTAAAATTGCATTTCTGTGCAGTTTTTAGTTTAAACTCTTGCATGGCAGTACCTGTCCCTTGCTTTATAGTTGTATTTTGTACATTTTGCATTTCTTTATATAAGGTCATAGACTGAACTGTTGTGGTTTTTAGTGCACTTAATAATAGCTTGCTTAAGACATACTTTTAATCAAGTAGAAAAACTATTGTGGCTAGCATTTATACATGCAGAGACTATTGCAGTATTTAGTATATGAAATATTTTGAATACACATCTGTCCTCTTGGTGGCAGTGTTCAGTATATTAGAAATACACAGGCTCCAGCTGTCCAGACAACTGAATTGGAACTTTTCTCTTGCATGTATATATGTGTCAAATTGTCAGCATGACAAAAGTGACAGATACTATTTTTGTATTTTTAAAAACCAATTTGTTGTATATAAAGTTTTTTATTTGTCTTGTGCAAATCACTTTTTAAACTCACACAGGCAGGTGTGGGATGTCAAATGTCAGTGTTCAGCCAGGTGGGATGATGGAGCAGAGAAAGGCAGAGTCCGGTGACGGGACACAGGAGCAGTTCCCTGCTCCGCCTTGAGCGTGTCATTAGTGTGTATGTAATGTTAGTGTTAACTCTGCAGGTAAAGTGTCTACGGAGGAATTTTATATTAAGGACAGACCAACACATCAAAGCTTCAAAACCTTTGGGAAAGGGTGGGATTGAGTACAAGCACATTTGGGTTATCATAATGAACTGATTTTTATTAAATGCCTTTGTCCATATGAAATGGGGATATTAATACGAAACCTGCCACCTTCATAATTGGATAAAACCACCAGGTATGATGCCAGCAGATTACATGTAGGCAATAGTGGGTTTCCTTCACAATGTGTTTCTCAAAAGCATTCATAGAAATTTCAGCATTTAAAAAACGTATTATGGAATCAGGCTGTTGTGTTTTAAATTTTGGCCAATCAAGGTGATCAACTTATGGACCACTCCCAGAGAAGATTAATTTTGTCTTTTAAACTGACTGCAATCAGTTCATTATATAATATGCTCTGACTTTTAAAAGAAAACATGCGGCTTATGGCAGAATTAGACTCTTGGTACCAATTGAATGCTTAAAACTATCTGCATCATAGAACAGAAGCATAAACATGATATATATTAAATGGCAGTTTTCACGGGTTTGACTTATTTCTTGATATAAGACACTTAGGGAAAAGTCCACTTAATACTTTTGAAGGGAATAAGCAACTAAATGAGAACTGACAATTGGCCTTTGATTTAAAATGTCTAATTTGTTCTTATAAACCTTGTCAATAAAAATAGTATAAACCAGTGGTATCTTAAGTTTCTTGTGTTTGATATCTTAATTTTTTAGAGGTTTACATTTTAGCCCCTTATAGGTAAGGATTTCAGAACAGATTTTTTTTAAAAGATTTTTTTGCCATAGGGCATATGCACTTGCCAGAGAGAGGGAAGTGAGAAAATCATCCTGTGGGGAAGGTCATGACCCAGCCCTGTGTCCTTTCTCCTCTTGGGATCTGGGGTACACATGTACACACACCCAGTGTGTTTCTCAGGCCATTGGGTCTAGGAAGTAAATGCAAGGAGTCTGCCCTGTGGGATCCAGCACTCTAACCACATCACCTGCTGGTCCAGAACAGGATTTTTAAATGTTAGTCCCATGGCCTGTATAGTCCAGTGTACTCGTCAGTGACAAGTGACCATTTCTTTTTTGTTATAGGGCACGTGCACTCGCTGGAGAGACAGAAAGCAAGAAATCACTCCCCAGGGGGGATGGCTACCCTACAATCCCTTCTCCTTTCTCCTCTTGGGATCTTGGGCACACAAGTACACATGCTCTGCGTGAGTTTTAAGTTGCTGGGTCCAGGATTCAAACAGCGGTCAACTACGTGGGAGCCCAGCGACACAACCATTACGCCATCTGCTGGTCCCACGTGACCATTTCTTAAGTGATTTCACAACATTATCTTTAAGGTTAACAGTTACTACTTACTACAAGGGATAAATAGCAATTCCCACAACCTAAAAAGTATGAGGCATGTTTGACAGTGAAAGGCTAGAGCTGGCATGTGTGAAAGTTCTTGGTGATGGTACACCCATTTAAAATAAGTGTATTCATCACTACAGCACACAAACTGTATTTGAAAAACAAGTCTGGTTTTATTAAGCAATTGTACAGGACCAACTATTCATAATCTGCAGTTAAGACACCATCAATTTGTGTATTCACTGCTACTCAGGTAAAAAACAAAATCTTCAGATAACATTGAAAAACATACTCAAAATAACTCAAGAAAAAGTACCTGTGGTTAAGGTCCCTAAAAATAAAAATGTCAAATTAAGCATGTCCCTCGAAATAGGATTTTTTTTTTCTTAAATATACATTTACCATATATTTTCCTACTTGTAGCACAGTACAAGTTTAAGTGCCAAGAAACTAAAGTAATAATTTACTGTGAACCATTTCAAACTTAACATATTACGTATTTATCATTCAACACATGCTATTTAAACATTTTAATACAACACTTTGAAACAATACTTCCCACTCCATACCAATGAATCTCAACAAATAACCTAGACCTTAATGTTTTCTTATGATAACTTTGAAACATACCGCTATTGGCTTTCTCCTGTTATAGTATACTGTGATGGGGAGGTCTTTAAGCACACCGTAGATAGAATATTTACTTTTTACGTACAAGCTGACTTTTAAATTTCAAAAATACCTGCTGTTTTGAAAAGTGGCCAAATTTTTAGTCCCTTTTTAAAGCAGACCGATAAATGAAAAAGCTCTTCAAAGACTAAAAGCATCTCTAATCTGTAAACTGAAGTTTCTTAGCAAAATAGGTATCCTAAAGACCCTGAAACCAGTAAGTAATTTAAAATGATATACTATTTTTTGTTATAGGTGAAAAAAGGAAAAAGCGTTTGCCACATTCTCAGGCTTTTAGGATACGGCTTATAAAATGTAAGATTTACCAGGACAGCACACGTTTTTCTGTTTTCCAGCGGACCTGCCTATGGACTACAATAAACAATTATGAACAATATTT
This sequence comes from Tupaia belangeri chinensis, assembly GCF_000334495.1. Lineage (NCBI taxonomy): Eukaryota > Metazoa > Chordata > Mammalia > Scandentia > Tupaiidae > Tupaia > Tupaia belangeri. Next base: position 713,553 of record NW_006203787.1, read on the forward strand.
TTTTAGAGACTGAATCAATTATTTTAAAAAGTGAGGAAAGGCTTTTATTATTCTGGCAAGATCTTCTTGCTAATGGTTGCTGAAATTAAGAGTGACCCATCCAATTCGGCTCAAGAAAAAGTCTGTATTCTGTGTCTATAGTGCAAAGACCACGCCATCTGTACCCATTCTCAATGTCAGAATACCTACACCAATAATGGGGTTGGAAATGTTTCTGTTCTGCCAGTGATCACACTAATGTAAAGTACTTTATCACAAAAGATACCTGAATTTTTCTTTTAATATCCAGTGGGAAGAAATATGTTAAATATAATCTGGAAGCTTCCGTTTAATTGGAGAGTTTGTGCTGTATCAAAAAAGAAAACATCCTATCTAAATTTTAAGTAAAAGCTCCGTATTGGAGCTACATAAAAATATTAAGGCTCATTGGTAAAGATATTGATAAATTGTCACAGAAGGAAAACATGGCTTTTATCTGGTTTTCAAATTCCTGTCTGATTTGGTTTCTCACTATGAAAATTGGCAAGCCAAACAAAATGGCAGCTCTGCTGGGGGACCTCCCACCCCAGTAGAAACCCCCAGGTACCTGTTCAAGGTTAATTCTGCCTTACTCTGAAATCAGACTTTCAGCACAAGTTGGAAAATGCCATTAAATAAGTGTTTTTTAAGGATTTTGAAGGTCAGCATTTTCAGAGTAGTGAGCTGGGTGTACATAATATTTTTACTTTACTTTTGCTTTCCAGAGGTTTTTCTCCCCCTGACAAGACTGGCTTAACCCATGTTTCAGACTTTCCCACTCGGGGTACAGAAGAAAGGGGTCCACACAAACTGCATTTAAAATGCTGCAATCTTACTTGCTTCTCGAACACCACTCAAATATGCCCCTGTAACAGTTTGTGGAAAATGCCTGTTGGTTGCCTGTAAGAAAAGTAATTGCATAATTAGAGCTCATGCATAAAGAATGCAGACCGAGAGAAGGTAAAGTTCATCTTTCTCGGGCCTTCTGGAAATAAGAGCAACGAGGACTGGTGCCACTCCTGGGAGCTCACTGTGACTACCCCCCTTCAGAGCTGTCAATCAGCCCTCTACCTCCAGAGGTCCTGCAGTCTGGGATTCAACCACGTGGGGGTCAAAAACAGACGGGCTGGATGGTAAAGTGGTCAACATACAGAGACTTACATGAGTACCAGGGCACAGGTGTGTGCCTGTGATCTGGGCTGGGCGGAGACGGTGCTGTCGAGACCCTGAGGGGGATGCTACATCAACCCTCAATCACCTGACTCCGAATTTTAAGAAATACATGAAGACCTGCAGTTAGCTGAATGTGGGATGCAATGCAAACCCCCCAAACAGAAAGGGCCAACTCCTAGGTGACATTCATTAAAACAGTGAGTGAGTAGCCAGGTACTGGAGTTATGAAACAAGTCTTGAGCTGACAGTGGTAAGCAAAACAAGTACAAAAAAGAATCCCAATTTATCTTCCTGTGCTTCAGTCCCTATTAGGTGAGTAGAACAAAAACTAGACCAGGAACCTGAGGCCAAAGAAGGCAGCTATTGGATTGGAAGGAAGGGCGGTCAGTGAGTGATAGCTCATTTCCACGGGTGGTGACAGTGAAGGGGGATAAGAAACTAGGCTGTTAAGTAATACTGGCAAGGGGCCATCATATGGCATGGTGATTAAGGCCCGAGACTCCCACATGGCTGAGTGCATTCAGTCCTGGACCTGGCGGCTTTTCTCACTTTCTGGTGAGTGTGCGTACCATACAGCAAATTTAAAATAATAAGTAAAATTAAATAAATAATGCTTTTAATAAGAAGTAATAGTGACAAAGTCTGGGACGTGGCTATGGGAAGAGGTAGTGAAGTGGCGTTCACGTGTAGTCTCAAAGTATAACACAGTGTGACCATGGAGAGTGGTGACAAACTTTACGTTAGGGGTGCTAACAAGCCAGCCAAGCCACTCCGAAGAAGTCCTAATAACATCTCAGCCACTTGCACAAAGAGCCACAGAGGCAGAAGCTGATATGGGAAAAAAACAGTTTACTGAAAGCACCATGAAGAGCAATTCAGTCCCTTGCCAGGCTCCCCATTCTACTGCTGCAATTCAAGAGTTCCAAAAGATGGAACAGGAGATCTAGAACTAAATGGGAGAAAATGAGGAGTAAGGACATTCTAGAATTGAAGGATGTAAGTTTCTAGACTACAGGGGTAAAAAAAAAGGCACAGAAGGATCAGAACAGCAGAACACTTTTCAACAGAAATCAAAAAGGAAGAGAGGGATTTTGGAAATGAAGGCCTAACACTGAAGAATGATTAAAATAACAGACTCCGAGAGAGCACTGCTATACCTCCCTGTGGACAGGAGTCAGGGAAGAGAACTTGGCAAGAAGGGGCTTCAAAAGCCAGAGCTAAGTGGCCAGCTCAGAGACTACTACAAATGAGAGGCTACCGGGTAGGGAGAGATTTGGAATGGTACCAAAGATTAACCTAATGACCAAAAGAGCCATTAGGACCAGCAAGAAAACAAAGCCTATATGAAAGCAATCAATGGCTGCCTCTTTAGCTTAGTAATAAAAAAGGGTATTTACGTGGCCAAATAACACACTGATACCAACTTAAAAGTGTAGAGCCTTGAGGCCGGCAGGTGGCATAGTGGTTAAGAGCGCTGGATTCCCACATGACCGACCACGGTTGAGTTCGGGACCTGGAGGCTTGTTTTCTTGCTTTCCCTTTCTCTCTCTGGTCAAAATTTAAAAATGATCATAGCAACAAATGGAATTAAATAAATAAATATATTTTTTAAAGTGTAGAGCCTCATTGAGAAGTGTTACAAGAGTAAGCAGGAAATCAGTATCAATGTTTAATTGAAGAACAGCAACACAAGGGGCTGGGTCCATGGCCTAGTGGTTGATCCCCACATGGCCAACTGTGGTTCAGTCTGGCCCCGCAGCTTACAAAACATGCCAGGTGTGTGTGCATGCATGCCCAAAATCCAGACAGGATGGAGAAATGGAGAAGGGACTGTGATGTGTCTACACTCACATCACGGAGTGTCTGTCCCACTATTTCTCTCTGGCAAAACACACATGCCCTCTAGCAGTTAAAAACAAAGAAACAAACAAGACAGCAATATAAATGTTACAAAATATAAAAGTCTGGAAGAGGGGCTGGCAGGTGGCGTGGAGGTTAAGGCATTGGACTCCCACATGGTCAACGATGGTTCAAGTCCTAGACCTGGCAGCTTGCGTTCTCTTTGTGGTCAAATTGGAAAATGATAATAAATAAAATAAAATAAATCTTAAAAAAAAAAAAAGGAAGTCCAGAAAAAAACAGCTGGAAGGATTAAAAATGGCTGCCTCTGGGAGTATGTGAAGGGTGCTGAGAAAGCTGCTTCCTTCTCTCTCTCTCTCTTTTTTCTTTTAAGCAAAAGGAAAAGGTAGTTTATTAAATCAAAGCAAAAGTACACTCCTGAGAGGCAGGAGTGTGCCTGAGCAGAGTGGCTCAGAGGATGAAGGCTGCTGCTTGACTTAAGACGTGGCCGTTTTTGACTTTTAGCACTTACCACTTTTAACTAACAGAAAGTAACGGAAATAAAAGCCTGGTTTGGAACCAAGATAAATACCTCGCCAGCAAAAAAGACGGTGCCTTGAATCTCTTCAGCAATGATGTCATAGGCCTCACCACTTCCACCCGTCTTCACAAAACTGTACGCCATCTGGATCCACGGGTCTGTGCTCCACCGAGTGACGAAATACTTTGTGGGGTCTGGGACCTCCTGTGTCCAACAGAAAGGAATTATAAAATAGGACTGACAAGGGATTTGGGAGCTAGTGTGTGGCCTGGTGGTTAAGAGAGCCAGGTCCCACACAGCTGACCCTGTAGTTTGAGTCCCAGACCTGGCAGCTTCAAAAATGCTGGGATGCATGTGTGTGCACGTGTGCTCCAAATCCTGACAGGATGAAGAGATGGAGGAGAAAGGATGGTGGCACGGCCACACCCCATTCGAGGGTACTTTCTCTTTCTCTGGAGGGTGTACATGCCCTCCAGCAAAATTTTAAGAAAAAAGAAAAAAAAAAAAAAGAAAAATTCATGGAAAGTGTATATTATTAAAAAAATATGCACAGATTTCAAATTTTTGGCATTAGAATGAATTCATCTTTTAATTCCACTTTTTCCATACACTTTAAAAATAATAAAATGGGTCTAGCTTCATGGCCATGTTGCCCACTACACAGCTCCAATTCCAGCCCTAGCGGCTTGAAAAACATTGAGTGTACAAATTGTAACAGCAGGGGGAAATGGAGAAGGGACTGTGATGTGACCACACCCCCTGGGGAGTATTTTCTCCTCTGTTTCTCTGTCTCTCTCTGTCAAATGTATGTACCCTTTGACAAAAAAAAAAAAAAAAAAAAACATAAAAATGAATATAAAAATTAAAGGGAAGGGTGGGAACTTAGGATCTGGATGTGAAAAAAGAGAGACTACGTATGAGGGGTCCAAGAAACTTCTGTGCTGGCCTCATAGTGCAGTGGTTGAGGAAGCTGAATTCCACGTAGCTGACCATGGTTCAAATCCCAGTCCCAGTGGCTTGAAAAACACACCAGGAGGCATGTGTGTCTGTGTACCCAAAATCCTGACAGCAGAGAAAAATGGAGGAAAATGGATTGTGGTGTGACCACGCTCCAGTGAGGAAGAGGGGTGCTTTCTCGCTATATCTCTGATAAACCAATGTTCAAGTAACAAAAAAGAATTCTGGACATTGTTTCTCTTTAAAAGGACAGTTACAGTCAAAGCTTCTACAGTTTGTGTAAAAACAGGATCTACAGGAAATGCTGGGCCTTTTATATGCGTAGGAAGGAGTGAGTGTGTGTGTGTGTGTGTGTGTGTGTGTGTGTGTGTGCAAACCCGCAGAGTGAGGAGGTAACAGGAAAGAAGACAAGAGTGGAAAAGAAGGCACGGGTGGGCCAGCCTGTGGCAAGGTGGCTGGGGCAGATAGATCCCACATGGCTGACTCTGTAGTTCAAGCCCCAGACCTAGTGGCTTGAGAAACATGTCAGCCGTGTGTACAGGTGTGCCCAAAACCCCAAATGGAGAGAAGCAGGAACTGCGGCATGACCCCTGCCCACGGTGGTGGGGGGTGTTTCTCACTCTCCCCCTCACACTCTGCCTCTGTCCAGTGAGCGCATGTGCCCTCTGGCAACATTTTTTTAAAGAGGCGGCATGGGGCAGTGCTGTGGTCCATACTGCCTTCCCCCAAATCCCCATGGTGACATCCTGGGGCCCTCAGGCCTCAGAATGGGGCCATACTTGGAGATGAGGCCTCAACCACTCATTACATTCAAGTGGGGTCACCCGGCTGAGCCCTAATCCAGTCTCACTGATGTCCTTGTAAGACGAGATGGGGTTAGAGACACACGGAAGGCCGGTGAGGACACAGCTCAAGATGACCATCTACAAGCCAAGAAGAGCAGCCTCCGAAGAAACCAACACCGTGGACTTTCAGCCCCAGAACCGTGAGGAGACACATCTCGGTTGTTTAGACCCCCGAGTGTGTTATTTGGCCATGGCAGCCAGGCAGATCAATCCAGGTGCGTGAGTGGAAAGTGGGAGGCTGGAAGAACGCTGCGGCCACTGCCTTGATTCCCGCCACACCCAGTAGGGCTCGCTGGCTCTGGCCCCCCGCCACTCTGAGGACTGCAGTCAGTCGCCAGCAAGCATGCCCTTCCCTGTCCGAGGTGGGCTCTCTGACCTGCTCCTTGAACAGCTCCCGGAGGGTGGCCATGCACTGCTGCAGCACCTGCTTGTCCTCCAGGCTCTGGACGGACGCCACGGCCTCACCAGCAATCACCGACATCAACACGCTCTGCTTCTTCTGCGGATACAGAAGGAAAGCAGCTCACGCTCCTGCTGGGTGGAGTCTGAATGCCCGATTCCCGGTAGATACGGGCCTTCTCACCAACTGAACCTCAGCACTTCCAGCTTCCAACCCCCACTCCATTCTCCTCCCAACACATATTAGTCACGTGTCTATTGTTTCCTGGTGGAAAAACCTCTCCCAAAAGATATCAAACCAAAGGTCCCCCCGGCCCTTCACTTAAGTAAAAAATTTTCAGAAAAAAAAAAAAAGAAACAGGGCTAGCTGCATGGCCTAACGTGTAAGGGAGCCAGGGAGCCAGAGCCCACATGGCTGACTGTGGCTCAAATCCTGCCTCGGCGGCCTAGCAGACAGGCCAGGTGCCTCTGGACGTGTGCCCTAGTCACCAACAAGGCGGGGAAACAGAAGGGACTGTGGCGAGGCCACGCCTCCTGGGGAGTACTGTCTGTCTCTCTCTCTGGCAAGTGCTTGCATCCTCAGGCAATACACAAGAAAAAGCAGAAAAAAAACTGAGATGGGAAATCTGCAAATGAAATAACAGGAACAAAACTATCCAAATGTAATGAGATTCTGCGCTTGGCTCCCACGTGGGACTGGGACGTTTCTGGGAGGAGGTTTCGTGGAAGTGAGAGAAAGGAGAAGCGAGCTGCGGTTCCTCTGAGTGGCAGCAACAGGGCGGCAGGGAATGTGCCAGGGTGTGTCCTCTTCCTTCCTCCTCCACTGCTCCCCTACCAGCGCCAAGACCCTCCCTCCCTAGGACCGCTGGCATCCCACTCTCCCTCCTCACTAGAGAACCCGGGGATCAAGTTTCAAGTGCCACTCATTCACTCTGCTGTCACTAACTTAGCTAAGAAGGACCTCCATCCACTGGAAATGAGTTTCTACACAACCCATTCATGTCCCAGGGAGCAATGTCAGTCCTTCGAGCAACTATTACAAACCCTGGGGTTTATTCCCTGTAGGAAAATGTCCCAATCCAAGTGTCATCCCAGAATACAGGATGTGTACAGAGTCTCCACTGGGACCAGCAGATACTGTGGTCGTTAAAGCACTGGACTCCTGCATGGCCGACTGCTGTTCGAGTCTGGGCTCCAGCAGCTTGAGAACCACCCTGGGCACACACGCATGGATGCCCCAAATCCTGAGAGCAGAATGGAGAAGGGACTGCAGAGTGGCCATGCCCCCTGGAGGAGATCTTTCACTTTCCTCTCACTGTCTCTCTCTCTCTCTTCAGCAAGCACATGTATGTATGGCAAAAAAAGAAAAAAAGTCTCCACAACAGTCACTAGTTCTGAGCTTGATACATAGTTCCCGAACTGCGGGCTGAGCTTTAAGAAGGGTATTCGTGGGGGCCTGTCGGTGGCACAGCCGTTGAACACGAGGCTCTGTGAGGCTGACCCACATGGGAAGGCCGCGGGTTCACATGCAGAGCTCTGAGTAAACCGGCCATGATGTGGGGCTGGATCTGCACTGGGGGTGCTGTCTATCACTGCCTGTCTGTCTCTTTCATTCATGAAAGACTTTTTAAAAAAGGAGAAAAATGCAAACCTCACAAGTGATCTTACCTGAGGATCCATGTCATAGAACACAGCAAAAAGCCCGCGCTGGCTGGCGGTCGGAGGAACGTGACCGAAAAAGTCAGCCCCCTGCACTTTACTGTCCCAAAATCTGTAAGGAAATTGCAAGGCGATCTGGAAAGTGAGCAAGAGAGAGCTGGCTGAGTATGTCCTGTCCCAAAGTCACAGCCAAGTTCTAAGAAGCTCCTGTAGCTCTACTCTGAAACAGCAAGCCCACCTCCTCCCTCTCCCTTCCTCGCCTCTCTTCTCCCTCTGGGAGCGCCCTGCTCTGTAAGCCATCCGTTCCAAACCCCCACGGTTAATGCTGGACCCACTGACAGGCTAACCTGAAGCAGAAACTATTTCTGACTTCTGAGAACGTGGCCGCAAAGCCTCGGTCTGTACATTACATGCCAGAGGTCTGCCAGCATCTACTGCAACACAGGACGTGTCAGCAGCAGTGGCGCAGTGGTCACACATGCCCCACAGTGCTGAAGCCACAGGGAAGGCCTGCGTTTGTGCCCATGGCCTCCTTGTCACGCTGGGCAGGCAATGCACATGTCTGGGTCCTTGTTGGCTGAGGGTGGACTGTGGCATGAACGCCCTGTGGGGATGCCTCTGTGTGTGTGTGTGTCTCCCTGTTTCATGGAAGAAATAAGCTTAAAAAAATACATAAAGGTAGAGGAAGGAAACCACTGTTCGTGGAGGATGTCCAGGAAAGCCGAAAAAATAAAAACAATTGCTTATGTCAAATTCAAATTTTGAAGAGCAAGATTTGTTCTCCTAAAGTCAAAACTCACAGACCTCAGCCACCTCTCTTCCTTTCAATATATTCTTCTGTATTTGGGAGCGATTATTTAAATAAGGCAGTCTCTGAAGCTTATTTGGATTTGAAAATTGCCCGCTAGCTCCCTACCACAGCCACGCACTCTCCAGCCTGAGGCTGAATTAACGCCGTCACCTTCTCAATGATGCCAGCGCCCAGGCTGTTGATGGCCTTCGTCTTCTTCTCTGACAGCGGCGGGTTAAACTGGATGGCACCCTTCTGTAGTAAGGCCAGTGGGACAGTGACCAACACCTGTGAGAGGTCAGCGCAGTTAACGCACAGACAGCACTGTAATACCCAGGAAAACCCCAACACCCGAAGAACAGCCCTTGCTACCACCATGTGAGACTCACACCCGTGTGAGCAGGAGCGAGGCTGCCAGGGCAGCCTACAGGCCGCACGCCGCAGTGCCTGGCCAAGCGGAAGAGGCACACCGGAGGGGTGTGTTTAGTGTCCTGACGGAGCAACGAGTCCAGATACAAAGAGGCAGGATCCCCAACCCAAGAGGCAACAGCCCTAAACATGTATCACACTTGACACGTTCCAGCGTGTGGCAGGACCCGCCACACCAACCCCAGGACTGGGACAATGCTTAAAACTAATGCTTGCAGGTCAGCGATACGATTCGTAAGAGGTTAAAGTGCATCACAAACACTGCGCGTTACTCGGACTGTGGAAAGCCCTGTGACTTTTCTTTGATAAGAGAAAGCAGTTTATTACCGGGTCTCAACTGGATCTAAAGAAGCATTTTAAAAAGGCCAAAGATAGGGAACCAGCAGTTAGCGTAATGGCTATGTCGCTGGATTCCCAAGTAGTCGACCGCGGTTCGTGTCCCGGACCCAGTGGCTTAAAAAACTCACGCCGGGCGCGTGTGCGTGCGTGCCCAAGATCCCGAGAGGAGAATGGAGGAGAGGGGATAGCGGCGTGACCATCCCCCCTGGGGGGTGATTTCTCGCTTTCTGTCTCTATGTCTCTGTCTGTCTGGCGAGCGCACGCGCCCTACAGTGAAAATCTCTCAAAAAAAAAAAAAAAAAGGCCAAAGATAGAGATGCCAAGCTGACCTTCAGCAGGGACTCTCAGAGCCACATCACAGAACGAGGCCACTGGGGAGCTGCAGTCTCACCCTAAAACAGGCAACGTCTGGCCCTGGAACCACGTTAGCACTGCTACAACGAACAGCCATGTCCCCGGCTCCCAGTCCTGAATTGCCACAGAAAGAACCACCTGCACCAGCCCCACCCCTTCAGCCTCCCTTGTGGTCAACAACCAGACCCTGGGACCTCAAGTCGTCCCGCTGCAGGAGAACCAAACACCTTGCCCGCCATGCCTCTCAGCAGGGCTGCCCAGGGGAAGCAGAGCCACCCAACCCCTTCCCAAGTTCACGCAAGGGCACTGACTGGCTGGGCTTAACTATCCATTCAGAACCTCAGCCACAAGGGGGGCTGGGAAGGGTGTGTGTGCGTGCACGCATGTACACGCGGGATGTGTGTCTTTACTTTCCAACATCACACGGAGATAGGGTGGAATCAGGCTCAACACCAACTGCCATACTGGCCCTTCAGGTCCTGTTTTTGGCTTTGCCCTCAATTTCAAGATTACAGGAAGCTGTGTTCTTCCTGTGACTCTGTCACTATTTTCTGTCATATGAAAATTTAATAAATTATAAAGGAGTATATTCTCAAGAAGTTTACAATCTGCCTATGACCTGTTTTTATATATATATATATATATATATCAAAAAAAAACAAAAAAACATATAGCTGTTGATGATCTCAGCTGGATTCCATATGAGGGGATCTTCAAAAAGTTCACGGGAAATGCAGATTATGAAAAAACTATGCATGGATTTCAAAAAGTTTTGACACCAAAATAAACTATTTTATTTTTCTGTGAACTTTTTAAATTATCCTCATTTATGAGCTGCAAGCAAATAAAATTTAAATGTTTTCCTTTTTCGTAATTGCCATAGGGCCTGTACACTCACCAGAGAGACAGAGAAAAGAGGAGGAGGGAGGAAGTGAAAGCGCAGGGCGGTTCTGCTGCACTTCCTTCTCCATTTCTCCATTCTATAGGATTTGGGGCACATAGGCAAACAGGCCTGATGTTTTTCAAGCCACAGGGGCTGGGATTCAAAACACGGTTGGCCACGTGGGATTTATTTAGCTCCATTAACCTCTAGGCTACAGGGCCAGCCCTACGTGTTTTCTTAGGACAGAAAGGCTTTCAAAAGCACAAGAGCTTGAGTAACGAAAACAGGCAAATCCCACAGACACACCCAGCCAGCACCCAGCTCCCGGTGGGGCAGCCTAGGCCAAGCTAGGTCTGCCATGGTTTACAGACCTACCCTGTTGGGCTGGAAGGCCATCATTCACAAGTTTGGGGAAACTTCTAACACAAACTGCAAAGTGTGCTAGCTACAGAGACACAGAAAGGTTTGCTTTAGATACTGCAAGGTGCAGCCTGAAGCTGTGCCCTAATTACCCTGGGAGATTAGCAGAGACAGAAGGACGTGTCTGGCCAGGGTCGGGCCACGGGGCACAGGCAGGGAAGGAGGCTGAGCCACGAAACACCAGGGGCCAAGCTATCAGCCCAAAGGCAAGGGAAGCAGCAGGTGCAGTGGCACAGTGGTCACTCTTTTCAGAAAGCAGCAGCTGGGCCAGCCTCATGGCCTGGAGGTGAAGGGAGCCAGATCCTACATGGCCAATCACACTGTTTGAATCCTGGGCCCGGTGGCTTGAAAACAGAGGAGGCATATATCTGTGTGCACATGCACATGGGTGCACTGTGAGGCACCCCAAATCCCAACAGGATGGAGAAATGGAGAAGGGATTATGGTATGATAACACCCCATTGGAGGTGCTTTCTCCTGGTCTCTCTCTGGCAGGCACAGGCACCCTTGTGGTATTTAAAAACAATGTTTACCCTAGGGAGAACCTTGGACTTTTGGGGGTTAGAGACAAGAACAGTAGCCCAGTGGTTCCTGACCGAGGCTCCATGCTGCCACCACTTGGGAAGCTTTAAAACCATGATCAGGACCAGGCAAAGCAAATCTCCTTTCTAAGCCCCTCCCGGTGACTGTGATGTGCAGCCTAGACTGAAAGCCACTTCTAGTCCGAAGCCTCCCAGCCATCGGCAGTCAATGGCAGGTATTCTGAGGGTACTTCCCACCTGAGGGCATCCTCTAGACCGCATCCTTCCCTTGCCACATTCCCGGTTTTACGTAACTGAGGGGTAAAAGACACAGCTAGTCAAGGAGCCGACAACAGCTCATCAGTGCTATTTTTGATAATCACTTCAGACACAGGTACACTTTTGAGGTTTATTAAATCTTCTCTGCCTTAGGTAAGCAATGTTCTCCAATACCATAGAAATCCTGGTACAATTTCAGGTATTAGATCCGGAGTACCCTGCATTGTTCACCTGCTGAAGCTGCGTACGAAAAACTTAAGTTACATATAAAGTACTTCTATCAGTTTCCAGATGAAAACATAACTTTCTTAATCTCAAAAAGGGCTCCATGTTATCATGAGACCATGTACAATTAAAATAGATTTCTTTATGCAGGACTTTTCGGAGTCTTGAATGTCCTATGTAAATCTTAAAGCAGAGTATGGTACACACTACTTCCCAGACTGATTTGGCCACAGAATTTCTGTGCTTGTTCGACAGTCAGGACTTAGAGCCCACTCTGAGGAACAGTTTGGAATCCCATCTGCCATAAATCTGTGCAGTGTCAGATCAGTTCACTCAGCTCTGCTAAGTCACACATAATTAGACAGAGATACGTAACGTGTGTGAGATCCAGCAAGGCTCAGGTGACCACCGCGGGCACCTGGACCTCCTCCCCAGGGTCCTGCAGCCAGGAGCTCGGCCCAGGAACCACGCGCTTACCTTCTGCGCAGACCACCCTGTGCCGTCGGTGGTGGTGACCTGCACGTCATCCCCAGAATAATCGATACTCTGCACCTGCTCAGGAAAAACCACCAAGGGAAGAATGAGGGCTGGACTATGTCCTTAGAAAGGATCTCAGGTTCTTTCTTAATTCTCAGGTTCCATGAGTTTACATCTCCGAGGCTATGGGGATCACTCCCTGGCAGTCAGAGATCTAAACAACACAGATGAACTATGTTTAATTACTAAGCACTGAGCCAACAGGCAGCATGGTGGATAAGTCAGCTGGATCCCACATGGCAGGCTGTGTGGTTTGAGTCCTGAACCTGGCAACTTGGAAAATACACCAGGCGCGTGTGCATCAGTGCCCAAAATCTCAAGAGGAGAATGGAGTAGAAGGGACTGAGGCATGGCCGGCCCCTCTGGGGGGTAATTTCTCACTTTCTCTCGCTTTCTCTCTCTCTTTCCCCAGTGAGAACATGCACCCTACTGGAAATTTTAAAAGTTAAGTTAAATTTTAAAATCTTTTTTTATTTAGAGAGATTTTTGTTCTAGGGTGTGTATACTCACCAGAGACACACAGAGAGAGACAGAAAGTGAGAACTCTCCCCAGTGGGGATGGCCACATTGCAATCCCTTTTCCTCCATTCTCCCCTCAGGATTTTGGACACACATGCGCATGTGCCAGGCATCAGTTTTTTAAGCTGCCAGGTCCAGGACTCAAACTACATGGGAGTCCAGTGACATAACCATTACGCCATCTGCTGCTCACAAATGTAAAAATTTCTGAGCACTATGTCAGAACATGAGGAGTATTTATAACATAGTGTAAAATAAACTTTATTTTAAAAAAATCACGTCTATGATGGCAAGAGGTATAACAGAAATACCATGGGACAGATATTTGAAGAAAGCATTTTAAAATGAAAGTAAGTGTATCATGTCAGGGAGATTATGAGCGGCTTGAAGCCTTCCTTCCTAATGAAAATGCACCTGGGCCATTGCTGTTCCTGACAGCGCGGCTCCCCAGCCCAATGAGAAAGCTGGAGCACACAGGCTGGGACCACACAGAAGTGCAGAGAGATACCGGCCAAGGCAGAGCCAGCACCTGGCTGAGCCACACACAGGCCACAGCGCGGCGAAACCAGAGCCTCCACCCTGTCGACACTCACTGGACACTGCAGCCGAATGTCTAACCCCTCAGCCAGTTTGTCCATGATGACGGAGTAGCCAGGCGTCAGCAGAGTGTGGTCACCAGCAAACTGGGCGAAGAACTCGTTGTGGTCCCAGGAGCGCGCGGACACCTGGGAAACAGCAAGAGAGGCTGCGAATGTGTGGTGTGAGTCCCTGAGCCTGCAGGGGCCACACAGTGGAGCTCCAGGCTGGGACAGCCACCGAGCAGGGGGCAGGGCCTCCGACCACACGCAATGTCCTGGGATGGGGACAAGACCAGCCCAGGCAGATGCTGCTGTTCAGGGCAAGGAAATCCTTCCATAACACACAGAAAAGTTTCCATAGAACAAAACATCTATGTAACATGGGCATGGAATTTATACATTCCTTGATAAAAGTAAAAGGTGATTTTATATTATCAACAATTCTGGGCCCAGCCCCTTAGCTCAGTGGTTAAGGGAGCCAGGCCCCACATGGCCATTCACAGTTCAAATCCCCACTCCAGTGGCTTAAAAAATGCTGGGCACATGTGTTTGCATGCCCTAAATTTTGACAGGATAGAAAAATGGAGAAGAGACTGTGGTGTGGCCACAGGCCATTGGGCAGTTCTTTCTCCCTCTCCTCTCTCTACCACACATAACTTCTAGCAATTTAAAAGTAAATGAACTAAAACAAAAAATTCTGGCAAAGGAGAACTCTACAAGGTTAAAACTGCGTTTGATGATGATGGCCCAGTAGGTGGTGCAGAGGTTAAGGCAGCTGGAACCCAAATGGCCAACTGTGTGGTTCAAGTCCTGGCCCCAGCAGCCTAGAAAACATGCCAGGTGCATGTGTGTGCATGCCCAAAATCCTAAGAGGAGAATGGAGAAAGAAGTGCAGCCTGACCATCCCCATGGAGGATGATTTTTCACCTCTAGTACACATAGTACGCATGCCCTATAGAAAACAAAAGAGGGACCAGCAGTTAGTGTAATGGCTATGTCACTGGACTCCCACATAGTCGACTGCGGTTCGAGTCTCGGATCCGGTGGCTTAAACTCACTCTGGGCGCGTGTGCGTGCGTGCCCAAGATCCTGAGAGGAGAATGGAGGAGAAGGGATTGCGGTGTGGCCATCCCCCCTGGGGGGTGATTTCTCGCTTTCTATTTCTCTGTCTCTGTCTGATGGTGAGCACACACGCCCTATAGTAAAACCCTCTCCAGAAAAAAAAAAGAAAACAAAAAAACTGCATTTGATGAACTCTATAGATAAATATGCCAACTATTGTCTTCTACATGAAAACTCTACAGACGAAACCCAGGGTGACTTTGGAAAACAGTGCAATTCCAATCTCAGTGCAGAATGGAATGGAAATGAAGAGGTCCCAAAGGGGACAGTGAACTCATTCCTGGCTTCTATTCAAAGTGCAGGACAATGGGGCGTGAGGTCACAGCTGATTAAAAGAGTCAGGCAGACCTAAGTTTACTTCAACAAGATAAACAGGACAGATTTGCAGGAGGACTGTGGTCTGCTTTCTTGCAAGCAGTGTTCATGATGTCTTGGGCTCCGCAGTTTCACAGAAACGCTGCAAAGGCCTCTGCGGAGGAGAGGAGGGCAGGTACAGTGCAGGCTTGGGCCCCACCCGATGCGCCCGGCAGCCCCCCTTTCTTTGGTTTTATGTACTGGTACTGAGCTCTTCTCAGCATTATCTGGCTTAAACAGAAAAAAAAGAGCTAAAAAAACACTGGAGTTAAAAGGCTCTGAGGTCGCGATTTTCAAACTGTAAAGCAGGGTAGCCGTGTGCTTATCCAAACCAGTGAGAGCTCAGTGCTGATCACTTATGCACGTCTTCATTGTGATAAAGACACAAGTCATGTATTTATTACAGGCCGTGACCCCCCCTTCCCCAGCCCCTCGGGATCCTGGGAACCTGGACGGTACCTGCTGTGTGTTCAAGGCTGCCCAGGGACCTGAATGCTGGGTGGTGGCCATGTGGCTTCCAGCATCACAGGGCACTCTGCCACTCATGTTCCCTCAATATTTAGATGTGTAGAAAAACAAGCACGCAAAAATAAGCCTTTTCAAAACACATGTTCTAAGACCCCCAACCCCACCTGGTAGAGGTTGCTGCCGCAGGCATATTCCAGGTTGCTGAGGTGGAACTGAAGCACCTGCCCTTCGAGCTCGCTAAACTGGATGCCGGATTCCTTTATAAAAGCTTTGTAGATCTCCTCTATCTTCTCTGTAATGGGGGTGGATCAAAGCAGAAACAAGAGCTTTAGTAATCAGGATTCTCTAGTTCCTTAACCTTTGCTTTCAACCTCCTCCCACCAGCATCCCCAACCCCCCAAAAATTTAAAAAAAACTCCTGAAGTCTTTTCCAAGTAACCTCAGGGGTAAAGATCTCTTGCTAAGATTTTTATAGGTTCTAGATCTATAATGTTTCTTTTCCACTCAGTTAAGGATCTTTCTTCTTCTTTTCAAGATACATAAAAAGGACCCCCCACTCATACATGCACAGACCACAGACAGAGGATTAGCACAGTCTTTCTCATCTCCTTGCCATTACCTGAAACTAAATTTCTAACAATATTTCGCCTCCACTGAGAGACCTGTAAGAGACTAATTGCTGTCTGTCATCTCTCCTGAATGCAGATGTTGCTCTGAGGGCTTTTCACCATGTCATGACCCCATGCCCAGAACTCCAGAAGCCACTGCCCAGCAAGGATGGGAGCACGACCAGCTGCCCACTCACAGGCTCTGTCGCTCCCTCTCACCGAATCCCACCCATCCCCTCTAGTCCACCATCACCCAACCACTGCAGCCTCCAGAGCTCTCCCTGCTGCCCACCTCACATTTACCTGAACCTTTTAGCTGCAACCCTGCAAATTCATTCGTTATTCTCTCAGATTCCATTCTGGGAGGCTGAAGGAGAGGCCCAGACTACTGCCAAAGTAATAAGCATTTCTATACATGCTACTTCTTTTTCACTTTTCTAGTGATGACAACCATTGAACACATACATCACAGACTCCAAGTTTCGGTAACACAGCGTGAGCTCAGCTGATTACAAAAAGAACTGACTATCAGCTAACTTTCTTTTCTGAGAGGTCAAAGTTGTCATTCAAGTTTTCAATTCTTTTCTTTCTTTTTAATTTTAGGCTTCTTCTTTTTTTTTTTTTTTTTTTTTTTGGCTATAGGGTGCATACACTCACTGGAAAAGGGATGGGGGGAAAAGTGAGAAATCAACCGTCAGGGTGGATGGTCAAGCCTCAATCCCTTCTCCTTCACTCTCTTCTCAGGATTTTGGACATGCATGTACTCAGTGTGTTTTTCTAGCCACTGGGTCCAGTACTGCACAATCACCTATGGGGGATCCTGCTGGCCCTATAGTTTTCAATTCTTACCAGAGATTGCAATGTTTAAGGGATCTGGGACCAGCAGGTAGCATGGTAGTTTAAGTGCTGGACACTCCCACATAACCAACCATGGTTCAAGACCTGGTGGCTTGCTTTCTCACTTTCCCTCTCTCTGTGCATGTGTGTGTGTGTGTGTGTGTGTGTGTGTGTGTCTTTCTCTGATCAATTAAAACAAATGAACGAGTAAAATTAAATAATTCATTCTTTTTAAAAAATGTTTAGGAGATGGCTGCATTTGTGGCAAGCTTTTGCCCCTGTACCTTTGTGTTTTAGGTCACTTTCAGGGACCTCTGTAGCAGTTCTACACCTGCCCCATGCGTAGTTTCTACTTTCCTATGGTTTTGTGGAGAGAAAAGAACCAAGATTGCTAGAAAAGGATATAAAATTAAGTATAAACAGACTGAACAGGGTGTTAGTATGATTTTATGTAAATAATGTTTAGAGGCTTTAGTGCCTATGCTTTGTGAAATGAACTCTAGCCCCATAGCGACTTACATCTTGTTCTTTTTCAGCTTTGTGCTAATAAGATGCATGGTCAGCCAGCCACAATCCTGACAGGCAGGGTATAACTGTAACCTCATACAGAGACGTGTGCATTATAATTAAAGCTTTCTGATAAAACATTAATAATATGAAAGTAAGTGTTGCTAGGCCACCCTTAATTTTTTTTGAGTAAGACCAAAGCAAAGTGATATCATTAAAGCTTTCCATTTTGCGACTATGAAAGTAGTGTAAAGAAAGTCTGGGCAGTGACTACCACACAGGTACAAATCACTACCCAAGCTCTGGGGATAGCCTGCTAGACAGCCCAGTAACTGTTCTCAGTGCCAGAAAATCCAACAACTCTCCAATTGGTCTGGACACTAAAACACTTCAATGATACCTGCTGACCAGACCATACTTATGAAAATGTTCTGTCACGTTTTGTCAGTTAACCACTACTAATGACGATTAGAGTGGGACCAGTCTCTCAGAGGTGGTAAGCTGAGGTAGTGACGGGGGAAAGGAAGGAGAAAAAGACAAGACAGACTGTCCCTGCTAGGAGAGGTTTACCCCGAAGACCAACTGTGTGACAGCTTGGTGAAGTGAGGACCCTTGCGAAGAAACACATAGCTGAAGAAAATTAACATCTTGCAAACTGAGTTCAAATGTTCATACTTCAACAAACTCCAATATGCCTCCACGAATGGCAAGTGGATGCATTCAGGTCACAAAACTGTAGGTTAAATAAATGAAAACTTAAGAAGCAATACAGTAAAACTGCAGCTGGCACCTTACAGAAACCAGTCATTAAAGGCAGTCAAGATTTCTGAAGGGTTGGTTAATATTGCCCATTTAATTGCCAAAGCCAAAAGATTGTGAATTAAAATTCTTAAATTACAATATACATTCTTGCACCCTTAAACAAAATATACTGAAACACCTTCACCTACTGCCCCCTCCAAAGAGGAACAGAGAAGAATTCCTGGTATCCAGAAACCCTTATACAAGAGGCATTACATGGCGGGAATTTATCCACAGAACGCTTTCCACATGCTTCCCGAAAAGCAAGCTCCTCTGGGTAATTTAAAATCAAATATTTAGAGAATGCTGTAAAACACCAGCTGTTGTTTACCATTAGGGTCATCTAAGCAGGTACGGAAGGTCTGCAGGCACCTAAGGTCCCTCGGGAGGTTCTGTGCCCCTCTGGACGCACACAGGTCACCCCTACCGCAGACGTCCAACCTCGCCGCCAACAGTGCTACTGCCGATCACACTGAGGTTAGGACGAGACTAAGATGCAACAGTCAGAACACCATTCTCCCCGTACCTCCTAACGGGACATCTTGGAGCTGAGTCTTATCCTTCCTCCACTCAGAGACAACATCCAAGAGAGCATTAAAATGAAAATCCATGCGCTTGTCAATAGTGGGGTCAGTTATTCTTCCACCTTCCTGAATTAAGTCACATCTTTCTCCAAATTTATGCATGCTGATGCCAAGCTTCAAAATAATAAGAATAAGAAGGTGAACAATAAGAAGGTGAAAAATATTGACAGGTTCGAAGTTGAAATTAGAGCTCTCATGGAGAAACGGACTAGTATCTCTCAAAAATAAAGCAAAGTAAGCTTCACGGGGAATGGCGGCAGAGCCAGGCAGTGGGAAAGGCATAAACTCTACAAGACCTTCTTTCGCGAGCGTGTGAGGGTGACAGCAACGGAGGCTAAGCCATGCACTCTAACTCCTCGGCTACTGAAAAAGCCGTGCACTGCCTGTCCTTGCTCGAACATTCCACCTCCTCCATGACCACTCGTGTAAGCAAACACGCAAATACACAAACACTAGTTTACTGTCAATAAATGTTTCAGGAAAAACCCTTGGGCCCACCAGGGCTGTAGAGAAACTTTATAAGGTTGCCAGGGAAGAGATAGGATGCCCGGTGACATCTGACTTTCAGATAAATAACGTACTTTGGAAGTACAAGTATGTCCCAAATATTGCATACAAATCATATTTAATATTTGAGATACACTAAAATCATCATTCTCTACCTGAAAATCAAACTTAACCAAGAATCCTATATTCTTATTTGCAAAGTCTGGCAACCCTGAAACTGTGAGCCAATCAAGTGGCCTACAAATAAAATTAAAGACCTTATAAAAAGGGGGGGGGGACCTTTAAGTCTTCTAGTTCTAGCTTTCTCAGAAAGGCAGAAGTATCATTCTTATTTACTTGGCAGAGATTAAAGGGGCTGGTATATGTGGTCTTTTAGAAATATTAACACTCCACACAAGTACATGAAGACAATTTTCTGTCGCGACAATAAAATCTTAGAGAAACTTACTTGTTCACACATCAGTGCTACGGGGTTGTTAATACAGCCATTGACGATCTGTGCTCCTCTTCCCACAGTGACACCTTTGAAAGACTTATCATCCCAAACTCGGCCTCCAATCCTGTCTTTGGCTTCTAGGACAGTCACCTAGAGAGACGATCGGAGAAGCTAAACAGGCTAGGACAGTCTGACGAGACACAGTATAAAGAAGGGGGCAGCTCTGTAGCCTGGTGGTTAAAGTAACTGGATCCCTCATGGCTGACCACCCAGTTCACATCCCTGACCCAGGAGCTTGAAAAACAGACCAGGTGTACCTGCATGCCCAAAATCCTGCTGAGAGTGAGAAACAGAAGAGAGACAGCGGCGTGACTACACCCTGCTGAAGGTGCTTTCTCTTCTCCCTTTCTCTGTCTCCTTCTGGCAGTACAAGTGCCCTCTGGCAAAAATTTTAAAAGAAAATGTAGAATGACATTGTTAAATAACCTCCACAGTTAACTTGTGAGACCAGCAGTTGGCATAATGGCTATGTCACTGGACTCCCATGTAGTCGACTGCGGTTCAAGTCCTGGACCTAGAGGCTTAAACTCACGCCGGGCATGTGTAGGTGTGTGCCCAAGATCTGGAGAGGAGAATGGAGGAGAAGGGATTGAAGCATGGCCATCCCCCCCGGGGAGTGATTTCTCGCTCTCTGTCTTTCTGGCGAGCGCACACCCCTATAGCAAAAACCTCTCCAAAAATAAATAAATAAATAACCTCCATAGTTAAGTTGTATTTCTACAGAAACAGGAGTGGGGTGGTGGCACAGTAGTGACAAAACGCTCTGTGATACCAGGCCCACGTGGGGGTGTCCTGGGTTTGCATCGAGTCCCCCTGCAAAGGCTGGGAATGCATGTGCCCAGGACCTAGGAGGGCTGGGACTACAGAGCTAGTTTGCATCATGAGGACCCTTTGGAGTACTATCTCTTTCTCTAATGAAAAAAAAAATTTAAAAATACAATGATAGTGTTAAATAATCTCCACATTTAATTAATTTATTGTATTCATACAGAAACAACTTTTTTTTTTTTTTGAGATTTCTGCTATAGGGCATGTGTGCTCGACAGAGAGACAGAAAATGAGAAATCGCCTCCCTGAGGGGGAGAACCACGCCGCAGTCCCTTCTCCTCCATTCATCTCTCAGGATTCCGGGCACGCACACACACGCACCTAGCATGCGTTTTAAGCCGCTGGGTCCAGAACTCAGCCACAGTCGACTACATGGGAGTCCATCTGGTCCCCAGAAACAGCTCTGAAAGCAGCCAATGGAAACAGAAGGCAAAGCGAATATCCAAAGCAGTCCAGATCCTAGCGCAGAGTAACGGAGTGCTCTGCCTCCAAACCCCTCCAACCACGTCCTCTCAGGTCAGACAATAAGATCTGAGGAACCAGCATGGGAAATGCACTTTGAAAGTTCTTACTAAACAGCACGATTAAACACTATTTTAAGGGGCCGGCAGGTGGCATGGTGGTTAAGGGCACTGAATACCCACACAGTCAACCACGGTTCAGTCCCGGACCCGGAGGCTTGTCTTTTCACTTTCCTCCTCTCTCTCTCTTGCTCTGTCCTTCTCTGGTCCAATTAAAAATAAGTAAATACATAAAATTAAGTTAAATAATTCTTAAAAAAAATTAATATTAAAGAGGATTTTTTTCCCTATGAAATACCTATACATGTAATAGCAAAAGTCCTTTAGGTCTATAGCAATAGACCTAAAATTCCCTAAGATCTGACTATTAAAGAAAGGAGAAAAAGAAAGGTCCTATTCCAAACTAAGTGTGACCTCGTCGACTTGCCCTAATCACACGGGTCCCATGTCCAAGCTAGCTTATCTCCTCCAAATATTCTTTATCTTTTTTGCCAGAAGACACATACTCTCACCAGAGAGAGATAAAGATGGAGAGAGAGAGAGAAAGCAGCCTACAAAGGGGCATGGTCACCCTTCTCCATTTCTCCATATTGCTGCGATTTACGCAGGCACATATGCCAGATGTGTTTTCAAACCACTATGGACAGGGGTAAACAGTGCAGTGGCCACATGAGATCCAACTACCTTAATCATTGGGCACACGGTTGGCCCTCACCTCCAATTTTTAAATAAATGTATATTTTATTTATTTAAAATTTTTTTATTATCATTTCCAGGAATGAGAGAGAGAAAGACGGTTACACCCGACAGGGTTCTCACAGCACAATCTACCCTCAGTCTTAGCCAGTGTGGATCATGGGCTCATGTACACACCTGGCATGCTTAGTGAGGTCCCGGGATGAGAACCGAGGACCTTTACCATGTGGGGCCACCTGTATCTCCTTGCAATTTCCACTGCCAGGCATGAAGCTGTCCTCCAATGAAGAGACACCATCTCACTTGAGCCCTGGGAGCCTAAGTGCCAAGCTTCGCTGGGGGACACTAACTGAAAATGTGAGGCTATTTATCCCAAGGCCAGGCGTCTCCTTTCTAGATCCCTAAAAGCACCACCTTTTGCTCAGATTGTTCAAGAGGTTCTTTGAATTAATCACCTTCCGGGCTACTCAAGAGGATCCCGCCGGTCGCCAGAAAGTCATAATGCATTTTTACATAGAAAAATATGTCATGGTTTTTCTGATGACTATTTCCTCACAAAGAGGGACAAGATGTCCCCTGGGTGTCCCCCTCGTCTCTTGGGGAGAGTAAGAGGACAGTAAAAGGGGTCGTCTGGATGCTCCTCCACTGGCCTGACCTCTTCACTTTCTCTAACTCGGAAGGCTAGGGGCCTGTACAATACTCAAAAGTTAGACAATTCCATCTCAACCAATAGATTAACTAATCCGATCTTGCTTCCAAAGGCAACGTTCGGTTTTCCAGAGGAACATTCAAAGAGTGTCTCTGATATTACCTAAGAAAATCTGATTATTTCTGAAACTTCTCCACAAGAAGTGAATTTCCATGGCACTACTTCTTGTCTTAAACTACTGCAGAAACAAAAGTTTTCCCCCATCACCTCTCCTGTGTTAATAAAAATCTGTCAAAACTCTGCTTTAATTCCAAGTTAGAATTGCTTCTGACTTGCTCATTAGATATAAAACTTCACAGCTAAGAGACTCTCTACTTGCCTTTACCAATTTCGAACTCTGTAACTTTTCTAGGCTCTACTGTACAAGCATAGGGTTGCTGGGAAAGTCGTGACACATTTTTGCGTAGAGAAATGTGTCCTGACAACCTAAAATAATGTATTTATTATTGTTCACTAAGATTAGAAACTGAGTGCTAAATCTTAGAAAATCTGGCCAAGGACCAGCAGGTGGCACAGTGGTTAAGGGCACTGGACTCCCCCATGACCAACCATGGTTTGAGTCCCAGACCTGACAGCTTGCTTTCTCACATTCCCTCTCTCTTTCTCACTGTCCCTCTCTGGTCAAATTAAAAATTTTAAAAATTAAATAATTATTAAAAAAAAATAAAAGGAAAATCTAGTCCAAAGAAGTGATAGCAGCCCATCTGTTTTCAGCCAGGTGTTCCCAAATTCTCACCTTAATTCCAAAGTTATGCAGTTGCCTCGCAGCTGCTAATCCTGCAGGACCAGCTCCAACAACAATGACTGATTTCTTAACAAAAAAAAAAAAAAAGGAAGAAAGAAAAGAAAGCAAATTCCAATTAGAGAGGTAACAATGCACTGCTTTTGTTCAGGAAGGTGCTGACTGCCAAGCAATGTCCATTCACCTACACTTCTATGGTCTCCTTAGAGTTATTTTTCTAAAGCATACAGGGGTAGTTGGGTTAGATAAAAGTAATTCCTTCCTTTATTTTCTCCATTTGGGGAAAACACTCCTCTCTCAGGAAAAACGCATATTCAATAAAGCCTTGCTTCTCTAAGTTCTGCGGTGATAACGTGACTTTTGCTGGCCCGGACAGGCACCACGTGAATGTCTCATGAGGGAGTGCAGCGTTACTGCGAGGGCGGCGGCACCTACATTGTGGTAGTCTTTAGGAAGAAGATACTGGTCGGCTCCCACGCCGAGAACGCCTGTGTTGATGAGACCTTTCCTCGTCATAAAATAAAGTATCCTCTCCACTTCCTGAACACATCGGATGCGCACAAGACCCCGAACAATGATGTGAGGAATACATTTCTGAGGAGTCAGAGCTTCCTGTGTTTGAACATGAAACCAAACTGTTAAAAAAAAAAATCTCAAGGAACTCAAGATCCCAAAAAACATAATCCAATTAAAAAAATCAGTGGAAGACTTGAAGATACATTTCTCCAAAGAAGACATGCAAATGGCCAATGGTCTAAGGGGAGAATACTCGACATCATTAATCGTTAGAGAAATATATCGACAGAGAAAGGCAAATTAAAACCAAAAAGAGATTATCACCTCACACCTGTTATAATATCAAATATGTGTTTGATACTATCAGATAAACAGAAGATTACAAGGGTCGGAGTGAAAGGCGAATCCCTGCACACCATCAGTGTGAGTGCACATTAGTGTAGCAATTATGGCAAACAGTATGGAGATTCCTCCAACAATTAAAAACAGAACTGTTACATGATCCAGGAGTCCCACTGCTGGGAACACACCCAGAGGAAGTAACACCAGTATGACAAAGAGATGCCTTCCTGTGATTACTGCAGGGTTATTCACAAGAGCCAAGATGTGGAATCAAGCCAAGTGTCTAGCAATGACCGAGCAGATAAAGAAAGGTGGTGTACATACACAATGGAATACTACCTAGCCTTTAAAAAAAAAAAAAAGAAATCCTGTCTTCTGGGACAACGTGGATGAACCTGGAGGACATTCTGTTAAATAAAATAGGCCAACACAGACAAATACTGAATGATCTCACTTAAATGTGGACTCTAAAAAACTCGCAGAGGCAGAGAGGATATTGTGGGTTACCAGAGGTTGAGGTTGGGGGGACCAGCGTTAACATAATGGCTATGTTGCTGGACTCCTGTGTAGCCAACCGCAGTCCGAGTCCTGGATCTGGTGGCTTAAACGCACGCTGGGTGCAAGTGTGTGTGTGCCCAAGATCCCGAGAGGAGAATAGAGGAGAAGGGATTGCGGCGTGACCATCCCCCCCTGGGGGGTGATTTCTCGCTTTCTCTTTCTCTGTCTACCTGGCGAGCGCACTTGCCCTATAGCAAAAAAATAAAAATAAAATAAAAAACCTCTCCAAAAAAAAAAAAAAAGGAGGTTGAGGTTGGGAATCTATAAAGAGATGATCAAAAGTCATGAGATTTTAGTTAGAAAGGAGGAATAATTTCAAAAGAGCTATCGTACAATGGTGATTACAGTTAATGTCAATATACTGTATAACGTAAAACTGCTAAAGGAATAGATTTTCAGTGTTCTCGACACAAGGCAACAGTAAGTATGTGATGTAACACGTGTCAATTAGATCAATTCGGCCACTCCACAACATACACGTGTTTCGAAACACTACACTGTACACCATAAGTAGGTACAATTTTTGTCAATTTAAATCATTTTTAAAACTCTCCTGGTTTTGACTGGCACTATAAATAGTTCTACCTGGCAGAGAGGATTAGAGAAGCCATATGAAAGAATTCATACCCTAAAATAGCCTGGACTTTTCCAGCCAGCATTGTAACCAGTGGAGATTGCAAAAGAGCTGACGCAACCAGAGGATTACCTTGAGGAAGCCTTTGAAAGAAGAAAAAGAGGCTGATCTTTGCTAGCAGGTGGTAAACCACAGAATCCTTGGTAGGCAGGGCTGAGTTGGGAAGGTTCATGTGTGAATTGTGTGTTGGGTGTCTGCTTTCCAACAGTCTGAGTAGTGGATGTGTAAATATTTCCTCAAAAATATTTAAAACCGAGACCAGCAAATGACATGGTGGTTGAGACGCTGGACACTCCCACATGGCCAACTACGGATCAAGTCCCAGACCCGGTGGTTTGCTTTCTCAACTTCTCTCTCTCTGATCAAATTTTAAAAAATAATAAGGGAATAAAGTTAAATAATTCTCTAAATTTTTTTTTAATTAAAACCATACTGATTCTGTTACAGTTACAAACAAAACTATAACAAATGTTTTGAAGGTTATCTTTAAAATTCAGGTTTTTTTAGAAATTTCAAAATTTATTAACTCTCAAGAACTATGGAGTATGAGCAAAAAATTTTTGACATATAAAGTAAATGTGAGAAAAGGTAAATAAATTTTTAAAAATAAGCAAAAAAAAAAAAGTTTCTTAGTTTCTCAAAAAATTAAAATAAATTACCATATGATCCAGCAATTTGGCTCGTAGGTATATATATCCAAAAGGGCTGACAACAAGTTTTCAAACAAAATGCTCATAGCGGAGGTATTAAAATGTCCAAAAGAGAGAATCAATGCAATTTTACAAACGAGTAAAATCAAGGGCATATCCACGTGATGGAGTATTGTTCAGCCATGAGACACTGATATGCAACAAGGCAGATAAATCTCAAAAGTATGCTACGTGAGGGGCCAGTGGATAGCATAGCGATTATGTCGCTGCACTCCCACATGGCCTATTACAGTTCGAGTCCCAGACCTGGCAGCTTAAAACTCATGCCAGGCACATGTGCGTGCATACCAAAGATCCCAGGAGGAGAATGAGAATGGAAAAAGGATTTTGACATGGCATCCCTATAGGGAGTGTTTCTCATTTCTCTCTCACTGTCTCTGTCTCTCTCCCCAGTGAGCACACACTACCTAAGACAAAAACCTCTTAGATTATAAATATATATATATATATATATATATTGGTCCCAAGATACAGTTATATAAATACACACACACATATATATATAAACACACACATATATATGTATATATGTACATACACTTCATGCAAGTAGCTGGTCACAAAAGGCACATACTGTACAATTCTGTTTACAGAAAGTATAGAGAACAGGCAAATACTCAGAAAGACAGCGGGTCACTGGAAAAGCCATGACAGGGCAGGGAGCAGGAGAGAATGGGAAGTAATAGCTTAGTGGCTAAGAGGCTTCCTCTTGGGATAATTAGAAAGCTCTGGGGCCTCCCCTACAGCCTTGTGGGAAGGGAGCTGGATCTCACAAGGCCCAGCAGCTATGAAGAGCACACGGGGCACCAGCATGTGACCAAAATCCCAACAGGGTGGAAAAATGGCAAAGAGACTGTCACGTGATCACGCCCCAGTGATCTTTTAATTGCCAGAGGCACACCCACTCGCCAGAGAGAGGAAAGCACCCCATCACGCATGCCACCTTGCTGTCCCTTCAGTTTCTGCATCCTGGGAGATTTGGGGTCCGCGTGCTTTTCAAGCTGCTGGGGCAAGGACTTGAACTGCGGCAGAACACGTGGGTTCCGGGCCCCATAACCACTAGATGACAGGAGCTGTCCCCTGGAATATCTTTAACTAAGACAACATAGGCAGTCTTGCACGACAGCCTGCATTCAGCAGACACTTACATGATTGCCAAAGAAATTGGTAAGTGAGAAAAATACACAGTGTCTGTATTTTTTCAAAAACCTGCTATTCCCATCCCACCTTACCCTTCCCTCTGTGTAATGCTCTTAACATCTCTTTAGTCCCAACAAGGGGAAACGCACTGGTCACGGCCTGCTGAGGACACCAAGGGGAATAGGCTAAATCCCTGCCTGGAAGGACTTAGATCCAGCCTTCCAGGTTTTCATCCTCCTGGTACTGCCATGAAACCTTTGGATCGAGCTTCATGCCTTATACCCACTGGAGTCAGCATTCTGCATATGAAGGGACTTATAAAAATTCGGGAAAAAAATAGAATTAATGGGCAAGTTATTTGGTGCAAAAACAGAAATCCACACACAGTTTCTTCATAATGGGCATTTTCATTCACAAGATCTCTCACATACGGTTTAAGGGGTAGCTCTTGGAGCCAGCAGGGGGTGTGGTGGATAAGGTGGGTGCTGGACTCCCACATGGCCGACCATGGCTCAAGTCCTGGACCTGGCAGCTTGCTTTCTCACTTTCCCTCTCTCTCACTCTGTCCTTCTCTGGTCAAATTAAAATAAGTAAATAAAGTTAGATAATAAAAAAAATTCTTTAAAAAACAAATGAAGTGGTGGCTCTCGCCAGGGGCAGTCCAGACCCAGTGACGACGTCTAGAGGCTATGCAGCCATCACAACCGGCACACGGTGGGAGAAGGCCAGGGGCTCCCACACGCCCTTCAGTGCACAGGGCAGCCCGGCCAGAAGGAACCGTCCACACGAAGTCAACCGCAGCGAGGCTGACAGCCCATGGCCCAGAGGTTCCAACCAGGTCCAGCAGCCCCTCTGCCTGGACAGAGGGCCCCATCCAGGAACTGGTGGCTCCCAGGCCCAACTCACTCGACAGCGGGTGTACCAGAGCGCCAAGATGAGGTTGCGCAGGGCCAGGTACATGGTGGGGTCGCGGGAGTACTCGGGGAACTCGTACAGCTCATCCAGCTCCATCACGTCGGGCCGCACGCACAGGGCTTTGCCGCACTCGTTGGGCTGGTAGAAAGGCTGGGGCTCAAGTCCTGGACCTGGCAGCTTGCTTTCTCACTTTCCCTCTCTCTCACTCTGTCCTTCTCTGGTCAAATTAAAATAAGTAAATAAAGTTAGATAATAAAAAAAATTCTTTAAAAAACAAATGAAGTGGTGGCTCTCGCCAGGGGCAGTCCAGACCCAGTGACGACGTCTAGAGGCTATGCAGCCATCACAACCGGCACACGGTGGGAGAAGGCCAGGGGCTCCCACACGCCCTTCAGTGCACAGGGCAGCCCGGCCAGAAGGAACCGTCCACACGAAGTCAACCGCAGCGAGGCTGACAGCCCATGGCCCAGAGGTTCCAACCAGGTCCAGCAGCCCCTCTGCCTGGACAGAGGGCCCCATCCAGGAACTGGTGGCTCCCAGGCCCAACTCACTCGACAGCGGGTGTACCAGAGCGCCAAGATGAGGTTGCGCAGGGCCAGGTACATGGTGGGGTCGCGGGAGTACTCGGGGAACTCGTACAGCTCATCCAGCTCCATCACGTCGGGCCGCACGCACAGGGCTTTGCCGCACTCGTTGGGCTGGTAGAAAGGCTGGAAGTAACGGTTCATACCTGCAAGGGACAGGGGACACGGGGTCACGTCTACAGCTGTGACTTCCAAATCCAGAGTATTAGAGCAGAGACAAAGCAAACGAACAGCTCAGATGAGCTCCAGACTATCCTCCATAAACACCTCTGCTCCTTCCAGCCACTGGACAAAATATTTTCCCATTGTTTTCTTCCCCAATGAGTCACCGTTTTAACTTCCGTGGTGTGACAAGTGTCACCGCCCTTCCACACTACTGAGAGCGAACCGACTGCACATTAGGTGCAAGTGATAGGACAGATCCATGGGATAACCACACTCAAGGGCTACCGAAGAGCCGCTCGTCCCTGTCACACCATCCTGCGAGCGAGTCTTCTGCATCCTTCTCCCCACGGCTCCAGGGCGGGGCGGGAGTGCTTCTCACCGGGCACGGAGAGGGCTGCCTTGGACGGCTCCAGCTTGGCCGGGCTGGCCGCGCGGTTCGTGCTGGTGCAGGAGGGGCTCATGCCGACGCAGTCGGGGTAGTAGGCGGACAGTAGGGGCGCGGCCACGCTGTCTTTCAGCAAAGGAGGTAGGATGAGCATGGAGTACCACCAGTGGTTGGAAACTTCTGACACTCTCTGCAACGAGCCAGGCAGGAGACGGGCAATGACGGGCCGGGGACGGATGTGCCGGTTCCACCAGACAGGTACTTTCCATTTCATTCATTCTCAGCCCTTCTCCTCTGCCTTTCCTCACTCGCACTCTGATTCTCTCCCACAGCTCCACACACACAGATTCGGAAAGAAAGCGGACTGCAGCCTGGGGAGAATGTTGCCCAGGCAGAACTGACTGACATACGGTAACAGCCACCCCCAAATAAACCCACCGACACTAGGTAAGCCTTCAAGTGGCAGCCATTAATTACACGTAAGGCTGCCGCGGGAATTTCTTTCTGCTTGGTCTTCATCGAGTTCCCCCTTTTCACTTAGGATCTCAAGATAGCTGAAACTGAGAAACTGGGCATAAAAAATCATTCTAACTAGTATTCAAGCCTTCTGGCTTTTTGCCAAAGACTACCAAAAACTGCCAGAGAGACACTGTGACCATGGAGAGAAGGGCACAAATGTAGACCTGAACAAAAGTGGTTACTTTCAGTCTTCAGATACAGCATCGCATTCCAGAGCTGATTTAAATATGGAGTGCTAGATCCCAGCAGCGCGTGACCACGAACCACGGCTATGAAATGATCAACGGGCCGGCAGGTGCAGAGAGGTTAAGGCAGCTGAATTCCACACGGCCAGCTGTGTGGCGCAAATCCCAAAGGAGCTCGAAAAACATGGGGCCAGCGGGAGACGTGGGGCTAAGGGCGCTGGACTCCCACATGGCCGAGCAGTCAGAGCCCTGGACCTAGCAGCTCGCTTTCTCCCTTTCCCTTTCTCTCTCTCTGTCTCTTTCTGGTCAAAATAAAATAATAACAACAAATGGAATTAAATAAATAAATCAGCCCCAAAAAAAAAAGAAAGAAAAGAAAACACACCAGGCGCATGAGCATACACGCCCAAAATCCCAAGAGGAGACTGGTGAAGAACTGAGGTGTGGCCATCCACCCTGAGGGGTGCTTGCTCGCTCTCTCACTCTCTCGCTCGCTCTCTCTCTCTCTCCCCCCCCGATGAGCACACGCACCCTATAGCAAAAATCAAAACACATACAAGAGGAGCAGCACAGTGACCATTACGAGGACTGCCAGCAGGCCACCTGCCAGAGCAGAAGAGGCAGGGAGGATCCTCCCCTGAGCTGCCAGGGCGAGCATGGTCCTACAGGCACCTGAGTTTCAGACCTCCTGCTTCCAGAAGGGTGAGAGAAGGCATTTCCGTTGTTTTATGCCACCCAGTTTGTGATACGCTGTCCAGGCCCGTAGGAAGCCAACACACCTGGCTCAAATTAAGAAACTGCTCTAAAAGTGTCTGTAGAACCCACAGGACTAGGAAAAGGGCAAGGTAGATAGTTACGGCACATGTGCTCCCGACTCCTCCTTCACAGCACAGAAATAAGTAAGGCAGGTGAGCATCCATGAGCAGAATGTTTTAAGTTCTTCTGTCCCACAAGCAGGGCCTCTGCCCCAACGTCCAGATCTTTCGGAGTGCAAAATGGACTCAGTATTAGGGACAGTGGGGAAGGCACTGGGGCTGTATTTAAACCTACTCTTCCTCTCTTCAATGATCTCATCCTGGAAACCCCAAACCCACATATCATCTGGGCCACCCACCGCTTTATCATGGGACTGTCTCAGGTTACGATCTCGGATTTAAAATGAGTGTGCGTGTGTGTGTGCGCGCACATGTGGGCCCGAGGAGCAGGATCTGGGAAGGCTTTATGTTCATCTCCTGGGAAACAGGTGAGCACCTGGACTCGGAGGCCTGGATCTATCCTCCGCCTGGTCCCAGTCTGCATCTGAGCACTGCAGGTGGGAGCCCGCCTGGGGTCAGAGCAGATGCTTCTCTCCCTAACGGCCAGCCTGCCTGGTCTCATGGAAACTAGCCATCCTCCTGAAATGGGAACTCCTGGGGTGGCTCCTCTCCGATGGCCCCCCTCTGCTGCCCACATGCCTCAGCACATTCCTTTACAGAACAGAATAGATTCAAAGATTTGCTAGGCGTCAATTTTCCTTTTGCCTGAAAATACACTGTAGTCCCTGACTTTCAGACTAGACCATAATTTAACAATCCTGAAATTCAAAATAAGAAAATTCTCGGAGTTTTAGAAACTCATAAATCCAGATTTTTTTTTTTTTAAATGTTCTACCATAAGGCATTTGCACTTGCTGGTGAGACAGAAAAAGAAAGAGGGAAAGTAAGAAATCAGCCCCTGAGGGATGGTCACACTGCAATCCCTGCTCCTCCATTCTCCTCTTGGGATTCTGGGCACACACACAAGCACTCAGTGTGTTTTTCAGGCTGCCAAGTCTGTGACTTGAACCACAGTCGGTCATGTGGGATCTAGTACCTTAACCACCATACCTCGTGCTGGCCCAAAGCCCTGAATTTAAAGAATCATTTTCTGGGAACCAGCAGTTAGCCTAACGGCTATGTCACTGGACCACGTAGTCGACCACGGTTCACATCCCGGACCCAGTGGCTTAAAACTCACGCCGGGCGCATGTGCATGCATGCCCAAGATCCCGATAGGAGAATGAAGGAAAAGGGATTGCGGCGTGGCCATCCCCCCTGGGGGGTGATTTCTCACTTTCTGTCTCTATGTCTCTCTCTGTCTGTCTGGCGAGCGCACACGCCCTATAGTGAAAATCTCTCCAAAAAAAAAAAAAAAAAGAATCATTTTGATCTGAGGTCTCAGGCTGCAAAAGAAAACCAAGCACTGAGTAGGGTTACTTGCGAAAGACAGTTTGATGCGTCAGCTTACCTTCAAAATGTCCTTTTTTCCACCTATTACAGTGGCAAAGAAAAAGTTTGATAGAACACCGTGTGAGTGAGGGGGTGAAGAGTCAAGTACTCTCATAAGGTGTTCCTGGTAGAACATGAAGGAATATGACAACAGTGGAGGGCAACGTGACAGAGCAGAAACACTTTAAATCCACAGTAACTTGACCTTATTGTGAATAATGAAGACACACATGCAGGCCCAGCAATTCTAACTTGGATACGGCTTCTAGTGCACAGAGACCTGGGTCCCCATGCACCAGTGAAAGTATTGAAATGTTCCAAGCAGCACTGTTTATAACAGAGAATAAGCAAACAACCCAAAAGTAGAACGAATAA
This sequence comes from Tupaia belangeri chinensis, assembly GCF_000334495.1. Lineage (NCBI taxonomy): Eukaryota > Metazoa > Chordata > Mammalia > Scandentia > Tupaiidae > Tupaia > Tupaia belangeri. The sequence continues at coordinate 745,912 of NW_006203787.1, forward strand.
AATATTAAACCCAACCAGAAGCTCCACGGCAAGGGGAGTGCACAAACCCCAGCTCCTCCATTCACCTCTGGGGATTCTGGGCACACACACAAGCACTCAGTGTGTTTTTCAGGCTGCCAAGTCTGTGACTTGAACCACAGTCGGTCATGTGGGATCTAGTACCTTAACCACCATACCTCGTGCTGGCCCAAAGCCCTGAATTTAAAGAATCATTTTCTGGGAACCAGCAGTTAGCCTAACGGCTATGTCACTGGACTCCCACGTAGTCGACCGCGGTTCGCGTCCCGGACCCAGTGGTCCACGGTGCACCTGGCCCAGGCTCACTGATGGCATCGAAGCAGGCCAGACTGCAGAGCTGGAAGCACATGCCAACCACAGTTCAAGTCCCCAGCCCAGATGGCGCGAAAACAAGCCGGGTCTGTGTGTGTGCGCCAGGACCCAGGACCCCAGCGGGCTTGTGGACTGCAGGGGAAAGGGGACTGTGGCATGACCGAGCCCTTTCACCTCTCTCTCTCTCTCCTGTGCACAAGTCACAACCATATCACTGAACAAAAGAAGCTAGACCCATCACAGCGTATGATTCTGTTTCTGCAACGTTCAAGCAAGCAAAAAGGCAACAGCACCGTACGTCAGAACGGCAAGGGGCAGCTGACTCGGGGGAACTGGGATGGAGGCTGTCACTGAAAAGGGGCGTGAGGGCCTTCTGAGAAGCTGCTGAGTGTCCCATTGATGGGGACACAGCCGAATGCGTACTTTGTGAAAATTCACTGGGCTATGCACTTTGATTTATACATTTTTTTTGGTCGAATATTATATTCCAATCAAAATAAGTTGCCTAAATAAGCTAAAGATGGGTATACCATACGGCTCAGAAATTCTAGTCCTGGGAATACATCTCAAAGAAATTCTTGTGTGTGCACTAGGACAGACAGGCAAGAATGCTCAATGAAGCACTACCCGTAACAGCCAAAAACCATCAGCACCCCTCATGCCCATGAACAGAGAAGGAGCCACTGTGGGGGACTTACACTACAGATACTACGAGATACGAGAGTGAACAAACCAGCAACACAGATGCATCCCCCAAATCTCAACGCTGAGTGAAAAGACACTGTAATTTACACTCACTACAAATACAGGCCAAACTTAACACGTGTAGGGTTTCAGAAATATGTGTTAACTGTACAGCAGAAAGCGAGGGATGATAAACATGAGATTCAGAATGCTGTCTTCCCTTGCAGGGGGAGGGCAGGAAGTAAATGTGGGAGCTCCTGGGTGGTGCAGAGCCACTGAGCTGGCAGTGCTCCGAGTCTTCCACTGGGGGTGGGTACATGGGCATTTGCTTTAATTCTTTGTTCCTTACATATAAATTACAAATCTCCAGTTATGTCTATAGGTCATTTCTTATGAAAACAACTGCACATACTTTTTGACTCAGAAATTTCACTTTTAGAAATTAATGCTAGAGACCAGCAGGTGGTGTGGTGGTTGGAGCAGCGGGACCACATAGCTGACTGCAGTTCAAGCCCCAGACCTGGCAGCTCACTTTCTCACTTACCTTCTCTCTCTCTGTCTCTCTGGTTAACTTCAAAAAAATAAAATAAAATGATGACAATGAATAAAATTTTTTTAAAAAGAGAAATTAATGTTAGAGGGACCAGCAGATGGGTAGTGATTACTTCGCTGAACTCCCACATATCGACCACAGTTGGAGTCCCAGACCCGGTGGCTTAAAACTCATGCCCAGTGTATGTGTGTGCATGTCCAAGATCCCGAGAGGAGAATGGAGAAGAGAATGCAGCATGGCCATCTTCCCTAGGAGTGATTTCTCGCTTTCAGTCTCTCTCTGTCTCTCCGGCAAGCTCATGCACCCTATAGGAAAAATCTCTCTCTTTATAAAAAAGAAATTAATGCTAGAAATACACTAAAATATGGCACAAACATAAAGCCATTCACTGCAGCACCATCACTAATAATAAATATTTAAAAGTAATCAAGGGGTTTGGTAGGTGACATGGTGGTTAAGGTACTATACTCCCACGTGGCAGACTGTGTTCCTGGTGGTTGCTTTCTTGCTTTTCCTCTCCTTTCCTCCCTCTCCCCCGCTCTCGTGAGAGTACGTGCACTATAGAAAATTAATAATAATAAATGAAACTAAATAGACAATCCCTTTAAAAAATTTTTAAATAAAAGTAATCAATGAGACCATCAGATGAGGAAATGGCTGGACTCCCGTGTAGTCTACTGTGGTTCAAGTGCTGGACCTGGCAACTTCAAACTCATGCCAGGTGCATGTGCATGACTGCTCAGGATCTCGAGAGGAGAATGGAGGAGAAGGGACTGCAGTGTGGCCATCTCCCCTGGAGGGTGATGTCTCACTTTTGTCTCACACATGCCCTATAGCCAAGATCTCTCTTAAAAAAAAAAACAAAAAAAAAAAACACCTAAAATGTCTTTTTCAATTGCCAGAAGAGCCCTGCACTCACCAAAGAGACAGAGCAAGAGAAAGAAATAGCAAGCCACAGTGGGGCATGGTCATGCTGCGGTCCTTCCCCTCTACTCCTCCAACCTGTTGGGATTTGGGACACACACACGCACACACAGAGCATGTTTTTGAAGCCAGCAGGCCGGGATTCAAACCGCAGTCAGACACATGGGATCCAGCTGCCCCACCCACTAAGTCAGAGCTGGCCTCAAAGTGCCTTTTAAGAGCACGAAGTTGAGCATAGTATATCCGTTTAGTGAACTACTTAATAGACTTTAAAGAGTAGGGAAAATATTTAAATACTGATATAGAAACATGTTTAAGAAACTAAATTGACAAAAAAAGCTCCCGGAGTACATAGTTTGCTACCATTCTCTTTAATGTTCTACAAACCTTTCCCAACTTTATCCTTAACAGCATACCAAGCTCAACACCCAAAGACTCTAAATAGTTCAAAGGCTCCGTCTCTCCGGCAAGCTCATGCACCCTATAGGAAAAATCTCTCTCTTTATAAAAAAGAAATTAATGCTAGAAATACACTAAAATATGGCACAAACATAAAGCCATTCACTGCAGCACCATCACTAATAATAAATATTTAAAAGTAATCAAGGGGTTTGGTAGGTGACATGGTGGTTAAGGTACTATACTCCCACGTGGCAGACTGTGTTCCTGGTGGTTGCTTTCTTGCTTTTCCTCTCCTTTCCTCCCTCTCCCCCGCTCTCGTGAGAGTACGTGCACTATAGAAAATTAATAATAATAAATGAAACTAAATAGACAATCCCTTTAAAAAATTTTTAAATAAAAGTAATCAATGAGACCATCAGATGAGGAAATGGCTGGACTCCCGTGTAGTCTACTGTGGTTCAAGTGCTGGACCTGGCAACTTCAAACTCATGCCAGGTGCATGTGCATGACTGCTCAGGATCTCGAGAGGAGAATGGAGGAGAAGGGACTGCAGTGTGGCCATCTCCCCTGGAGGGTGATGTCTCACTTTTGTCTCACACATGCCCTATAGCCAAGATCTCTCTTAAAAAAAAAAACAAAAAAAAAAAACACCTAAAATGTCTTTTTCAATTGCCAGAAGAGCCCTGCACTCACCAAAGAGACAGAGCAAGAGAAAGAAATAGCAAGCCACAGTGGGGCATGGTCATGCTGCGGTCCTTCCCCTCTACTCCTCCAACCTGTTGGGATTTGGGACACACACACGCACACACAGAGCATGTTTTTGAAGCCAGCAGGCCGGGATTCAAACCGCAGTCAGACACATGGGATCCAGCTGCCCCACCCACTAAGTCAGAGCTGGCCTCAAAGTGCCTTTTAAGAGCACGAAGTTGAGCATAGTATATCCGTTTAGTGAACTACTTAATAGACTTTAAAGAGTAGGGAAAATATTTAAATACTGATATAGAAACATGTTTAAGAAACTAAATTGACAAAAAAAGCTCCCGGAGTACATAGTTTGCTACCATTCTCTTTAATGTTCTACAAACCTTTCCCAACTTTATCCTTAACAGCATACCAAGCTCAACACCCAAAGACTCTAAATAGTTCAAAGGCTCCGGTTATGGATGGCAACCAGTACAGATGGGAGCGAAGAAAACATACCAGGTAGGTGGGCATTGCAGAGAGAAGGGGAGGAAAAGGGATCGCAGGGTGACTACCACTGGGGGGTTCTCCCTCCCTCTCTGTTTCTCTCTGGCAAGCAATATCTCCTCTAGCAAATGAGGTGCAGTCATGCCACAACCCCTTCTCCTCCATTTCCCCATCCTTTCGGGACTTGGAACACACATGCACATGTGTCCAATATGTTTTCAAGTAGCCAAGGCCAGTACTCAAACTGCAGTCAGAGCCAGTCACAAGGGATCTGACTCCCTTGTGCATAGGGCTCAATCGCTGTGTTACGGGCTGGCCCCCGACAACTTGCAAATGAAGTTAAAAATAAATTCTACTTAAAAATACAGAAAAGCAATGAACTATTCAGAAATTAATTTAATAAAAGACATGAAAACATCCTCAGTGAAAATCAGAAAACAATGTTGGGAGAAAGTAGAGATGTATAGGTTGATGTATTTTTCCATGTTTTACTATGAAAAAATGGCTCATGACTTTTCTCTGTCTTTTTTTCTTTTTAGAGGGAGATTTTTACTACAGGGTGTGTGCACTCACCAGAGACAGAGAGAGAGAGAGAAAGTAAGAAATCACCCCCTAGGGGCATGGCCATGCCACAGTCCCTTCCCCACTCTCCTCTAGGATTTTGGGTGGGCATGCATGCACACACACCCTGCATGAGTTTTAAGCTGCTGAGTCCAGGACTCAAACTGCTGTCGACTACATGGGAGTCCAGCGACATAACCATTACGCTGTCCTGCGTCATGACTTTTCTGATGACAGAATATGCCATGCTCGTAAGTCAGAACTAGCTGAAAAATGTTTACCGCAAAAGGTTAAACAGCAAATATTTAGACTTCGTGAACCAAACTGTCTTGGGCGCAACAATTCTGAGCTGTGGCCCCGTACAGGAGGTGAGCATGGCTGTGTTCCAACAGAACTTGATTTACACACGCAGGCATACACTCGATTGCCCCATGAGTCATCGTTACCAAACCCTGGGGCAGAAGACTGAAAAAAAGGGCCAGCCAGCAGCGGTGCTTAGGCGGTTGGGTCCCCCATGGCCGACTATGCAGTTTGAGTATCACACTTTGTAGCTTAATAAACACACCAGGAGTGTGTGAGTGCACGCCCGAAATCCTAAAAGGAGAGAGGGAAGGAGAAGGGATTGCACGGTGACCCTCTCCATTCATTCCCTCTTCCCTACTAACCAGATCCTGGTTTGGTCCGGTGCTGTCACATGCTTGGCTGTAAAACAATTTCCTCGTCTGGCCTCACTGCAGTTCAGAAAAACCGCATGATCCCATTCCGGCCAATGAGATGTAACAGAAATCTACCATTGAACATCTCTGACAGAAGAGGGACAGGCCCAGCTGGCACACCCCTCTTGCCCTTTCCCTCTTCTCTGCACCATGGCTATGGTGCAGCAACCACTTTGTGGCCCGGAGGATCGAAGAGAAACTAAAGATGGCCGGACTGGAAACTAGCAGCACATTTCCTTGGGAAATGAAACCAGCCTTTCTGAACCACTTACAATGAGAGAATAATCAAGTCTTGAACTGGTTGAACTGGTTAAGTCACCAGGGGTTCTGTTACATAGAGACCAATGCAATCTTCATACAATGATCAATATAATAAGTGAAAAATATGCACCGTTACTATTTACTGATAACTAAATTAATGAACCAATCAATTCAAAAGGAAAACCAATGGAGAGCCTACCTTCACGGCAGTGTTTGGCTTCATGCCACATCGGTAAGTCCTCGCTGTCTGTGGAGTCAGCTGGATCTCCTTGGTGAGCTGCCTCCACTTCCTGCACTCGGGCTTTGTGCACTGCACCTACACGCAAGTGACAGGTCAAGATCAATAAATGGGCTAGTTTTGAGCTCCTGGTACCACCCTCCACGCTCATTCACTCTGACGTATCTTCCACGTGATTTGACCAACTTCTTAGCAATCCTAGGTACTTCTCTCCCTCCTATCACTACTAATCATGTAATCCATTTTTATCCCTTCAGCGTAGTCGGAGTCAACACTAGCTCAGGCATCAGGAAAGTACACAGATCTGAACGCTGCTGTCAGAAAGATGTGCCAGCTCTAAAGTAAGGAAGAAACAGTTAAAATTACTGGGTCATCCGAACAGTCATAACACATTTTTTCAAAGACAGAGAAAAATCCATCATGACTTTTCCAATGACCAAACAGTTACAGGGCCAGCCTGTGGCCTAGTGGTTAAAGTGTCCGGATCCCATCTGGCTGACCATGGGCTGAGACCGAGATCCAGTGGCTTGAAAAACACGATGGGGGGGGGGGGGGCAGAGAAAACTGTTGGTTT
>NW_006203787.1:752352-755384 GCF_000334495.1 Tupaia belangeri chinensis
GGGCCAGCAGATAACATTGTGGTTAAAGGCGCTGGACTCCCACATGGACAACTGTGGTTTGAGTCCCAGACCTGGCAGCTTGCTTTCTCACTTTCTCTCTCTCTCTCTGGTCAAATTAAAACAAACAAATAAAGTTAAATTAAACACACACACGCACACACACACACACACACACATGATGGGCATTTGTGTAATTTGTGCATGCATGCCCAAATCCAGAAAGGTCGGAGAGATGGAAGACAAGGGACTGCAGTGTACCCATGCCCCATGGGAGGGTGCTTTCTCAGCACCTCCCACCTCTCTTCTATGAGCACATACATCCTTTGGCAAATTTAAAAAAATGTATATTAGTTACAGTGAAGTCAGAAAGCGTGCACACTAAATACAGGGTGGTATCCTGGGCTTGGGTCCTGGAAGCACCAAAGAACAGCAGTGAGGAAATTGGTGATGAAATCCAAACATGGCTGCAATTACCTGTCAGTCCTATACCAACATCAATTTCTCAGAAAGACGGTCTCTTTTTGTTTTTTCCTATAGGGTGTGGGTGCTCGCCAGAGAGAGGGAAAGTAAGAATCACCCCCAAGGGGGATGGCCACACCACAATGCCTTCTCTTCCATTCTCCTCTCTGGATTATGGGTACACACACACATGTGCCTGCTGTGTTTTTCAAGTCACTGGGTCCAAGGCTAGAATCAGGTGGTTGGCAGCCACATGGGAACCAGCGCCTTAACCTCCACACCACCTACGGCCTAAGACAAAAACTCAAGGTGTGTAAGATGATAACACAAGGGAAAACCAAATGGAGAATATATGAGGGCTCTCTGGACTATCTTAGCCAACGTTCCACAAATTTAAATCATTCAAAAATAAAAATCTTATGGGACAAACAGTGGCACAGCAGCAAATGCAATGCTCTGAAAATGCGCCTACAAGAAAGATTGCTTGTTACCCCTGGAGATCTCCGAGGACACCCAACACGCACGTGCCTGCGATCCAGGCTAGTACAGCTGGGGGTGGGTCACGGCAGCGAGAGCCTGTCAGAGATGCTGTGTCTGTCTCTCTCTCTCTCTCATGGAGTAAATAAACTAAAAGAAAATGTTTAATTCAGAAAAAGTGGGTGTGGACAGTTGTGAAGGCTGTGGTAACACAACACTCTGGGATGCTGAGGCCACGCGAGGTCCCGAGTCTGCATCCCACGCACTCCCTGTGCATCCCGGGTGCACAGATGCCTGTGGCACTGGCTGGTGAGACTGGGGTCGACTTTGACATGAAGATCCTGTTAGGGATGCTCCTTCCCTCTCTCATGGAAGAAATCAACTTACAAAATAAAGGTGTGTCCATATCCACATGTGAACGAATGAAGTGAGACCTCTACTTCACACATGTACAAACTGATCAGAAAGGATCAGACACTTGAATACAAAAGCTACAACAGGGACCAGCAGGTGGCTTAGTGGTTAAGGGGCTGGGCACTCCCACATGGCCAACTACAGTTCAAGTCCTGGACCTGGTGGCTTTCTTTCTCATTTCCTCACCCCCTCTGTGTCTCTCTCTAGACAAAAAAAAAAAAAAAAAGAATGAATAAATAAAATTAAAATATCAGGGGTCAATCTTTTATGATTCAGATGCAATGGAGTCTTTCTTAGCTCTGACACCACACACGCAAGGAACAAAAGAAAAAAACAGATAAACTGAACTTCATCAAAATTAAAATGACTATGCATCAAAGAGAGTATGAAAGTGAAAGGACAACCTATGGGTGAACATATATACAAATCAGAGGTTTTGTATCCAGAATATATAAACGGCTCTTATGACCCTACAACGAAGAGACAGCCAAATTCACGATTTCTAAATGGGCGCAGGGCTGGCCTCTGTGCCACAGTTGGTAGGTGTGAAGCTGAAAGCTCCATGCCCACCATGGTGCAAGCCCTAGACCCAGGAATTCTACAAACACGGCAGGTGTGTATATTCATGCCCAAGATGCTGACTGACTAAAAGAGGAGGATGCAGCATGACTGAGCCCTGTGGAGGGTGCCCCTCCCTCCCTCCCTCCCTCTCCCTCCCTCTCTCTCTCTCTCTCTCTCTGTGTGTACATGTGCACACATGTGCTTTATCCTGGGAAACCTGGGCACTGGGCTGAGCCATGGCAGAGCAGGAGGTGAAGCGCCATGGTACAGGACTCTCAGGCTCTGGGTGGAACTGAATGTGTTAGGCATGCCCATGGGGACACCTGTGGTCCTGGTGGGCAGGAAGGTTGGAAGTGGATCGTGGCATGACAGTACCCTGTCAGGAGTCCTGCTTACTCGCTCACTTACACAAAAGAAGTAAAAAAAAAAAAAAAAAAAAACTGAAAAAAATTAAAGCGAAGGACTTAACTGGACATTTCGTCAGACTTTCAAGTGGCCAGAAAGATCACAGAAAAAATACATTAGTCATTAGGGAAACGAAAATGAAAACCACGATGAGATACTACCTCACACCCATTAGCATGGTTAACATGAAAACAAGAGTTGGTGAGGCTGTAGAGAAATCTGAACCCCACACAGTACAGAGGAGGATAAAAGAGGATGTAGCAACTATGGAAGAGTTTGGATAGCTCTCAAAAAGTTAAATATATTAATAGAATTACCATATAACCCAGTAATTCCACTCCTAAGCATATTACCCCAAAGAACTGCAAACAGGTACTTAAATACTTGAACATCAACGTTCACAGCCCTATTCACAATAGCTAAAAGCTTGCTATTTTGTGGATAAACAAAACATGGCTTATCCATCTAATGAACTATGACCCACAACAAAGAATGGTACTGGGCCAGCAATGGCATAATGGTTACATCGCTGGATTCCCACATAGTCAACCATGGCTTGAGTCCCAGACCTGGTGCATTGAAACTCACACCAGGCACATTTCAAGAGGAAAATGGAGGGACTGCGGCATGGCCATCCCCCCAGGGGGTGATTTCTCTTTTTCAATCTCTCTGTCTCTCTGGCAAGTGCATGTACCCTATACAAAAATCTCTCTTAA
>NW_006203787.1:755415-766833 GCF_000334495.1 Tupaia belangeri chinensis
AAAAAAAAAAAAAAAAAAAAAGAGTGGTACTGACACATGTAACAATGTGGATGAACATCAAAATCAGGCTAAGTGAAAAGTCAGACATGAGAAATCATGTATTACATGATTCCATTTATGTGAAACATCCAAAACTGGTAAATCCATAAAGATAGAAAGCAGACTAGCAGTTGCAAAGCACTGGGAGAGAAACAACTGGGGAGAATTGCTCAACGGGTCCAAGGGTTCCTTTGTGGGTGATGAAAATGCTTTGTAATTATGTAGAAATCTTGGTTGCACAATGTGAATATATAAAATGTCATTGAATTACATGCCCTAAGTGGTTAATTCTATTATGTAAATTTCACTTTAATAAAAAATAATTCTAAGGGACCAGCAGATGGTGTAATGGTTACATTGCTGGACTCCCATGTAGTCGATCACAGTTCGAGTCCTGGACCTGGCAGCTTAAAAATCATGCCAAGCATGTGTGTGTGTGTGCTCAAAAATCTCAAGAGGAGAATGTAAGAGAAAGGACTATGGCATGGCTATCCTCTCTGTGGGGGATGACTTCTGGCTTCCTGTCTCTCTGGCAGCACAAGCATTCTACAGCAAAAATCTCTCTAAATAATAATAATAATTTTAAATGTGCACAGAAAAGCTCAGAATTACTTATAATATTTTAAGAAACAGCAAATCAGGGTGAGCACAGCACAGTGGCTAAGTAATTGGAGTCCCACATGGCCGACTGCAGTTTAAGTCCTTGACCTGGAGGTTTAAAAATCATGCTGGGTGCATGTGTGTACATTCCCAAGATCCCAAGAAGAGAAAGGAGGAGAAGCGATTACAGTGTGACCATCTCACTTTCTGTCTCTCTGGTGAGTGCATGTGCCCGATAACAAAAATCTCTGAAAAAATAATAAAGCATATATATCCAAAGTATAATTTTATTTTTATCAATAATTTTCCAGAGAGCATATGCACTTGCCAGAGAGAGGGGGGGATGGGAAGTAAGGAAGCATCCCTCCACCATGGAGGACAATCCTGTCTCTATTTCTCCTTCCTTTCAGGACTTTGGGCACACATGCACACACCTGGCATGTTTTTCATTCCACTGGGTCCAGGACTTCAATTGTGCAGTGCACTGGGTCTAAGACTTCAACTCTGAAGTCAGCCATGTGGGATCCAGCCACCTTAACCATCAAGTCACTAGCTGGCCACAAAGTATATTTTTAAACTTAATTAGGATATGTATATAGACCATGAAATTGTGTTTAAACAAACATAATACTAGGAACTGAAACAAAGATTATATATACCAGGACCAACAGATGGTATAATGGTTATGTTGCTAGACTCAACTGTGAGTCTCGGACCCAACGGCTTAAAATTTATGGCTGTGTGTGTGTGTGCATGTCCAAGATCCCAAGAGGAGCAAGGAAGAGAAGGGATTTTGGCGTAGACTTTCCTGGGGTGAGGGTGAAGTAATTTCTCTCTTTCTGTCCCCCTCTGTCTCTGTCTCTCTCTTTCCAGTGAGCACATGCATCCTATAGCAAAGAAAAAAAAAAGAAGCCAAAAACAAACAAACAAACAAACAAAAAACTCTCTTAAAGAAAAAAAAGATATGTGCCAAGCTCAGGCATAACTATCATCATTTGGTGGTGAGGATTTAGTTTTCTCTTTATACTATGTTGAGTAATCTAAGCTGTCCACAAAAATGAAAAAAATCTCATTTGCTTTGTCATAGAACATTAAATGTCGTAAGAGATTTTCTAACCGATATTTCTAAGCATCAATATTTGTATCCATTCCTCTTGCTTTTTACTTCCACAAAAGCCTTACTGAGGAACAGACTCTCATGATTCTTACCCAGTAGGGGAGCTGCTGATCTGCCATGAATGCTTTGGGACTAGGTTCTGTTTTGCCATTGCTAGTCCATATTTTCTTCCATGTGGTATATTTGTCATATCCATCTTTATGGCTGAAAAGCAATAAAAACACGTACATTGCACTGTAAGCTAATCAGGACAAGTTAGTAAATCTTATGTCCAAGACCTAATTCCTCTGTCGGCAGTTAAGAGATCGGGTTGGAATAAAATCAGGACATACATGATCTGAACTGCACCATCACTCAACTTCATCAGGCTGATATTTGCAGCCTTCCCCATGACGACACTAAAACACCTTTCTCCAGTGCACGGGGGACATTCCTCGTGACCTACTGCAAAACTTGACGAGGTTAAAGCATAGAAATAAAAGCATATCCTGGGACCAGCAGTTAGCGTAATGGCTATGTCGCTGGACTCCCACGTAGTCAACCGCGGTTCGAATCCTGGACCCGGTGGCTTAAACTCACACCGGGCGCGTGTGCGTGCATGCCCAAGATCCCAAGAGGAGAATGAAGGAGAAGGGATTGCAGCGTGGCCATCTCCCCTGGGGGGTGATTTCTTGCTTTCTATCTCTCTGTCTCTGTCTGTGTGGTGAGTATACGCGCCCTATAGCAAAAACCTCTCCAAAAAAAGAAAAAAAAAAAAGTATACCCTCAGGCCATTAAAGAATTAATCTAGAGAAGCTGGAAGGTACCATGGTGGTTAAGGATGCTGGACTCCCACATGGCTAACCGCAGTTCAAGTCCCAGACCTGGCAGCTTGTTTTCTCACTTTACCTCTCCTCTCCCTCTCTCACTCTGTCCCTGACTGGTCAAAATTAAAAATAAATAAAATAAGTAAATAAAGTTAAATAATTCTTTAAAAAATTAACCTAGGAACTGCGAACAAAAAAAAATTGTTACAGCTATCCCCAAAATTTAGAAGTTAAAACGTTTACTTCTAATTAACCTATGAATCGAAAAGATGTCTCAAAGGAAATGTAAAGTTATTTCTAGATAAATGAAAATGCAAATAAAAGTTATCAGAAATTTGTGGGATATATGAGGTCGTTGGGGAAGCCCTGAGGTATTTTTCTACATAAAAATACATCGTGACTTTCCCAATGACCCAACAGTTAACACCAGAGCTTACGGAGAAATCTACAGCATCAAATGCGTTTATTAGAAAAGAAATAAATAAATTAGGCTTACAACTTGGGAAATGACAGAGAAAACTGAACCTAAAGCAAGCAAAAGAAAGTAACTAATAAAGATCAGAGCACAAATCAATGAAATTGAAAACAATGAAACAGAACCAAAATCTGATCTTTGAAAAGATGAGCACAATTTCTAAGTCATTAACCAGCATCACTGAAGGAAAAAAAAACGAAAGACAACTAAGAATAAATAAGTAAATATTGGGACCAGCAGTTAGCGTAATGGCTATGTCACTGAACTCCCATGTAGTCGACCGCGGTTCGAGTCCTGGACCCAGTGGCTTAAACTCACAGCGGGCGCATGTGCGTGCGTGAGTGCCCAAGATCCCGAGAGGAGAATGGAGGAGAAGGAAATGCGGTGTGGCCATCCTCCCTGGGGGGTAATTTCTTGCTCTCTCTCTCTCTGTCTCTGTCTTTCGGGCAAGCGCACACGCCCTATGGCAAAAACCTCCCCAAAAAAGAAAAAGAATCACAGGGCAGTGCCTTGATTTTCCAGAACGTGCGGACTAACGAGAATAACTGCCTTGTGGCAGATATTTTTAAGCCCGCGGATAAACCCACATAAGCACGCACACAACTGCAGTATCAAAGATGTGGTCAAATCACAGCAGTCACAGCTGTGGCTGAAACAGTCGAGTAATACGGTGGGCCGGGGACTAAGCCTTAACTGCTAACTCTTCCCCCAGGAAAACCTCAAACAGTTGGCCAACAAACCTTCTGTAGTAATGGTCAAAGCATTCATTACAGAAATGCTCTCCGCAGGAGAGGTGATACCATCGGGAGGTGTAGCCATTTTTGGCACATCTGAAAAAAGCAAAAACATGTAGCTTTGTTAAGGAATGAGTACTTAACCTCTTTTAAACAAACAAAACATATTGTAGCAAGTACCTCCTACGAACCCACTTTGTACTGTCTCCACTCAGACACCTAACAACCATGAGCTAACAACACGGAAGGCTGGGACAGATAATTACACACAGTAACTCACAGTGAGGACTCAGGGGCTCAGACCAGTGGTCACCAGCCATGCTGGCTGCCTGGGGCTGAGGAGTTTTATTAAGACTCTTGGTGCAATCATAGTATTGTACGACATGATGCCACGAGCTGCTCGCTTGGCGTAAGCTGCATGTCTGTGAGGGAGAGACATGGTCTCCCGTGATAACGTCTGGCCAAGCACTGAAATGTGCATTAGTCTTGTCGTTTGTAAGCTGAACATCACAGAAAAACATAACCTGTCAAAGAGCTGATGGTGCAGTTACAGAACGAAAATCGTGCCACTAAGAACACAATCACCACCTCTTTGTTAAAAAGAAATGGGAACCGGTCCCATAGCCTAGTGGTAAGGGAGCCGGATCCCACATGGCTGACTGCATGGTCTGAATCCCAGCCCCAGCAGCTTGAAAAACATGCTAAATGTGTGTGTGCATGTCCCAAATCCTGACAAGGATAGAGAAACGGAGGGAAGAAACTGAAGCAGGACCACATCCCACTGAAGGTTGCTTTCTCTCTGGCAAGCATACAGGCCCTCAGCCAGTGGGATAGTGGGCGAGGCACTGGGCTTCCACATGTCTGACCATGGTTCAAGTCCTGGATCCAGCAGCTTGAAACCCACACTGGGAGCATGTGCTATGTACTCAAAATTCCAAGGGGGGTTGTGATTTCTCCCTATCCCTCTCACTGTCTCTCTCTGACAAGCCCACACACCCTATGGTAAAAACCTTAAAAATTAAAAAGAAGAAATGAGATTTGTTTTTCAAGATTGACTGCATCTTAGGCTTTAAGACTCTTCTCTAAAAATACAAAAAGATCACACTTGTGCCATTCCAATAAAAATGGTAAGACCCAAAGTCAGTCAGTGGCATAGGTGTTAAGGCGCTAAATCCCACAGGGCATACTGTATAGTTCAAGTCTTGGACCTGGCAGTTTGAAAAACATGCCAGACACAGGTGTGTGCATACCCAATACCCCAAAAGGAAGGAGAAACGAGGGAGAAGAGACCGTGGCGTGACCGTTCCCCATGGGGCTATTTTCTCTCTCTCTCCGGCATGTGCACACAGACTTTGGCAAGTTTTTGTTTCGAGTGGCAAACTCTCAGCTGACTGTACACTGTCTGTGAGGCTGTCTGTGTACAGGGAAGAGAAGGCTGGTCCTGTGAGGAAGAAGAGCAGCACAGGACGTCCTCCTAGAGTGGCTGGTGCGCTCTCCCTCAGTGCTGCCCACCCCACTCTCCACAGGCAGCCACCCTGGGCCGCCTCTGAGGACTCTGCTGAGCTGACTTGGGTGTGGTTTTCCCCATTAGCCCAGTGAGGGGCAGCCCGGAGGAGGGTGTGGTGTGCACGGAATGTCCTGGCAACGTCTCTAGTACAGTATCTGCATCTATTTTTAGGAAACTCTTTGAGGATGATGTTCCCACAAAGAATGCTCTCACTGGCAGAAGCACGAGTCCAAGACATCACCGCCACCCCCAACGGACCTCTCGGAAGCACTGGCGAAGCACACGGGACACGTGGCCGTGCAGCCTGCCTTTTCGCACTTCCTGTACTTCTTCTCTGACCCACCGTCCTCCTCCTCGTCTGCTGGCTCCGTTGCTTTCTTCTTTGCCTGAGAGAGAACAGCTGAGGGTAAGATGTCATGGATGACCAGGCTGCAGGTGATGCAAGGTCTACCACCGAAATCGTTTCTATGTTAGCAGAAGCTCGAAATGTGAAGGTCAAAACATCCTCGCAGTAGGTCAGGGGCCGACAATGCGGCAATCTCCTTGTGACCACATGCTGCAGAAGACTCACCGGCTAGACAGAGGCCTAGCCCTTAAACCACAGGTATCTGAAGAGAAAACTAAAATCCATCTCAGTTTTCTTTGGAAAAAGGGATAGCCATCAGAATAAAAGTCACTCTCACATTCAGATTTTTATCTTTGTTTACTTAGAATAGTTATATCTTCCCAGTATTGCAGATTTTAAAACAATCAGAAAAGCAATAATATAATTCCACTTATTTCCTTAAAAGGAAAATAAAGCTTTACAGAAAGGTGGCAAGGGGGCTGGCCCTGTTATCACGCAGTTAAGTGCTGTGCACTGGAAGTCAGATCCCACACGTCACTCAAATCTGGATCCCTGTTACTTGAAAATACAACCTGGCATGTGTGCACGTGTGCTCAAAATTCTGACGAGAAGGAGAAATGGAAGATGAATGTGTCCCTCCTTCCCCACACAAAACGGGAGTTAAAGACTATGGTGGGACCATGCCTAATGAGAGGATGCTTTCTCTTTCACTCTGGCAAGCACATATGTCCTCTGACAACCAAAAAAGAAAAAGAGACGCAGCCCTCCACAGAACACCCAGCCAACTACGAGCTGCAGTTTCTGTTTCTGTGAGTGCGACCTGGCCCCAGCTGGCCCCTGGAAGCAAGCACGCAGCTGCCACTCTCTGAACGCCGTGTGTGTGTGGATTCACACGCCAGGCCCCTACTGCAGCCCCCTCTGCCAGATACGCTCCTTCCATTGCTTTATCACTGCCCGATGACTGTACTGGGACGCTCTCCACCAGACAGCATGGACTTGAGCAGGGGAGCTGCATCTCTCATCTCTGATTCTCGACTCCAGACCCTGTGGGGGCCAGTCTTCCCTCCCTCCTCCCCTCCCTCTCACACAGTGAATGAAGGAAACAACGTTTTTCATCACAAATGAACATGCTCAGAAAAAGCGCCCTGGATGAATAAGCGAGTACTACCTGCCGACCGGAGCTCCTCAAAGGTAGGCTATCTGGTGAATGATCAAAAGGTGCCTTTTTCTTTGTCCTCCCCCGTAGGGTTGCCATTATATGAAAAACCTGCAAAAACAAAACAAAACACACACACACACAAATAAACTATTAAATAATAGAACATCTCATGTGTGACAGTTTGAGGAAAGTTAGTGTGGAATTTGGCAAGTAATCTGCATGCTCCACGGTCAGACTGCCTGAGTACAAAGCCAGCCCTTCCAAGTCCCTTCATGTGTCTCAGCCTCAGGGTTCTCCGATACAAAACAGCACAGTAAGAGCGCACCACGGCACCAGAGAGAAAGGAAACAGGATGACCTGGGTAAAACGCCAGGACTGGCATGTCGGTAGTCAATCGATAGTCATGAGTAGTGTGCACATTTAAAAGTGATAAACATACCACACGAAAGACCAATAAAGAATCACACGACTGCTTGCAAAATTCAATGAGGAAAAACAGCTGGTTCTTGTCTGTCATGTTGCTCTCCATCTCACTGTTCCTGAATTTTTTTTTTTTTGGAGAGATTTTCGCTATAGGTCACGTGCGCTCGCCAGACAGACAGAGAGAGACATAGAGACAGAAAGCGAGAAATCACCCCCCAGGGGGGATGGTCACACCGTAATCTCTTCTCCTCCATTCTCCTCTCGGGATCTTGGGCACGCACGCACACGCGCCTGGCGTGAGTTTTAAGCCACCGAGTGCGGGACGCGAACCGTGATCAACTACGTGGGAGTCCAGCGACATAGCCATTACGCCAACTGCTAGTTCCCTGTTCCTGAATTTTGCAATCTCAGTATATTTTAAGAAGAAAACGCATTCATTCTTAGTAAAACTCAACAAACAAATACCGGGCACATTCTCTAGCCACTAATGAATACAAGAATATGAATTAGATAAAAGAACTCATATCTTCTGCTGAAAGTTTTTTGAGTTCTCAAACTAGTCTAATAACAGCATGATTAAACAAACATTAAGAACTGCGGTCTACAAGAGAAATAATGCACAGTAACCATGACAGGTTAAGAGATATTAGAATTTTTTCCATTAAATTAGATAAGGAATGAAAACTGTTAACCTAAGTACGCAACAACATATCAATTCTATAATTATCACTCTTCTTCCCTGGTCCGCTGACTTACTATACATATATACCAATACACAAAATGACAGAAGGAGAAATAAACAGGACACATCTAAAGGTGAAGATAATTTCAGAGAGTTGCCTAAAATACAAACTCCATCTGTATAATCTTGATATTATTATAATCCTGTTATTTCATGTTATGGATTACCAACATCATGTGAATAAACTTTTCACCGATCACCTACAGTGACTCTGAGACATCCTGGTACTAATATCAAGGATGATCTCCCTTTAACTGAGTCTTTACTTTCTCAGAAGCAGTATTATGTCAGCTGTAAACACACAAACTGCACATATTCTGAAATGCATTATAATTCTGTAAGCCTTAAGTAAATTGCCTTTAATTCTATACCATGCATTACACTGCGGGGTAAACTGCTAACAATGTTAAGAGTATACTACCTACCTATAATTTTATAGCCAAAGGATGCTTTCTGCATCTCACGAGTATTTTCAAAAGGCCATCTACTCTAATAAATCTCTCTGTACACACACGCCAATATAAATTCAAATATACAAAGACGTAAATCTCTTCACTTATATAGAAGACATATATTCCACATTATTCAGAAAATGAACCATAAATATATGTAAATATAAATGTGAGCAATATTTGTACTAAGAACTATAGCAAAAATATCTGAGGTCCACTGTGGGGTTTGGGAGCATAAACGAAGTCAACCTGGGCTCATGAAACCTTTGACCCAGTCACTTAGGAATGCGCTCATTCCAAAATATAGCAGTTTCCAGAAACTGTGTCAAACATTTTCATTGAACTGTATACTGGAAAATGTGTATTTCATGCAATAAAGAATAATAAAATTCAAGACATGGTGAAAGAGGAAATGAAAACATTAACTATAAAAGGTACTATTAAGGGGCCAGCAGGTGGTATGGTGGACAAGGGTGCTGGACTCCCACATGGCCAACCACAGTTTTTGAGTCCCAGACCTGGTGGCTTTCTCACTTTCTCTCTCTCTTTCTGTCCCTCTCTGATCAAATTAAAATAAATAAATAAAAATTATTTTTTTTAAAAAAGGTACTATTAAATTTGATTAAAGGGCTTTTTAAATGTCATTATTTCCAGAGAGCACGGGCAATCCCCAGAGACAGAGAGAGAGGAAGTGCCCCAGTGGGGTGCGGTCACAGACCCCTTCGGTCTCTCCATTTCTCCAGTCTCTCCATTTCTCGGTCCTGCTGCATCACTGAAGGTTTTAAGGTAGGACTCTCTACCTTTAATTCTACACTTGAGCGTTTTGCATCTCTATCCTTTTTTTGCACTTACTTTCTGTATTTCTACCGTGGCTGGGTCCTTAAGTCTTAAAATTAAGGGACCAGCAGGTGGTGTGGGGGTTAAGGTGCTGGACACTCCCACATGGTTGACCATGGTTTGAGTCCTGGATCTGGCAGCTTGCTTTCTCACTTTCTCTCTCTAGTCAAATTAAAATAAATGAATGAATAAATTTTTTTTTAAATAAAGCTTTTTAAAAATTAAGGGGAAAAATTGTTTTTAAAGTGGAAAAGACTAAAATTGTGCATTCAAATATCTGAGAAACATTCATCAAAGTGTCACTAAAATAATTAGAATACTGAAAGTGTTTTCCCACCAAATTCCTCAAATAAACACACCTAAGTAAATATAATCAACTTGTTTCTGGTTCAATATTATTTTTATATGAATATTAATACTTAATTACTTGATTTTTTAAAAGTGTTTTCTGTATATAGACAAGAGTACTTCAAAAAGTTCATGAAATGCAATGTAAGGATGTTTATCTTGGTGAAAAAAATTTTGAAGTTCATAGATAACTTTTGCACAATACCCATTTTCCACAAACTTTTTGAAGACCCTATAGTATAAATATCTACACTTCTATTTTAGTAATTCCTAGGATTTTTTCTTTTTCTTTCTTTCTTAGGATTTTTGCTATAGGCTGGATGTGCTCATCAGAGACAGAGAGAAAGCAAGAAATTACCCTTGGAGGGGGGATGCCAATCCCTTCTCCTCGGTTCTCCTCTTGATGTTTCATGCACACACGCACATGCACCCAGTGTGAGTTTTAAGCCACCAGGTCCAGGACTCAAACTGGGTCCGGGACTCAAACCTCAATTGACTATGTAGGAGTTCAGCAACATAACCATTATGCTATGCCATCTGCTCGTCCCAACTTCTCGTTTTTTTGTTTTGTTTTGTTTTTAAAGAGCTTTTTCCTACAGTGCACATGTACTTCCCAGACAGAGAGACAGAAAGCAAGATATGACCCCCACCTGCGGAGGGGGGAGGACCAACCCTCCACTCAGGTCAGGGAATCGAACCCTGGTCAACTATGAGAGTCCAGCAACATAACTACTATGCCATCTGCTGATCCTAACTCCCTAAAGCAGCATTCTATGAAAAATATATTTTTTAAAACACACTCACAGAACTTATAAAACTATGAATCAAAAAGACTCCAAGTTAGAATTAAAATTCAGGATGGAGTCAGCATAATCTCTAAACATGAGAAAAACTACCAGAAACTTTCTGAGACGACAGCAGCAGGAACTTCCCTATAGGCCGCGTAAAATAGGAGCCGAACCTTGCAACTCCCATCCTAATCGAACGTTCAGAAACAAAGGTCCAAAACAATAATTCAACACGAACTATTCAATATTCGACATCCAGTTCAACAATTCAATATGGAAGCCCCAGTTACCTAGAAGTCGTTTGTTCACTAATGATACTTTTTCTTCCTGGAAGACAATCATTGACGGTCATTTCCTCATGCACCACTTAATAAAGAAAACTTCCCTCCCACTCGCCTTTTTGTCCTAAAATAGATTAAAAATCAAAACAAAACTGGCAAGCCTGGAGCGGTGAGCGCACGTGCAGAATGGGGCTTCCCCACCTCCAGTGGTCTGTGGAGTCTCAAGGCTCACCCAGGGGACCACTGGGCCTTTGGGTGGCTGGGTTCTAGACCCTCGCACCCCAACTTTCTACAGCTGGGCCTGCCTCTTCCTTTCTGTCTCACCTGCGGCCGCCAGACGGTTGTCCCCAGCGACTCTAGCCAGACGGCCCTCCGAGTCCGCGATACCGGGGAGTTTCCCAGCAACCGGCGCAGAGTGCCCGCCGGGCCTCCCCGGGCCGACGCCGGGCCGCAGGACGGCCGAGCACCTGCCGGGATGTGCGGGCTCCGCGCCCACGGCCGGCGAGTTCCCAGGCGGACACCCGCTCACGCGACAGGCTCTGGCACTCCCAGAGGGAGCCCCAACGCCCCGCCGCGTTCCCTGCAAAGCCTGTTCGGTGTCCCCCAAAGTGGAGCAGCAACACCGGCTCACCTGGGCGCGGAGGAGGTGCGAGGAGTCTCGGGGAGTCGGCACAGCTGCAGAGGAAGCACCGCAGCGTTAGGAGGCCCGCCGCGCCGCGACGAGTGGGGGAACCCACCGCCCGACACCCGGCCGAGGGCTCCCC
>NW_006203787.1:767580-815181 GCF_000334495.1 Tupaia belangeri chinensis
CTCCAAGGCCCTGGAGCTGCATAGGAGACAGTGGCAGACAACTCACGGCCGACAAGGTAGGTTCCCCAAAGGCGCAGAGAGGTTGTGGGTAAGAAAAGGAAGGGCTGGCTAGGAGTGTGAAAGGAGTCCTGGAATGGGACGTCCTTACCAGCGTGTAATGCCCATACTGAAATGGGGTTCAGGAGCAGAAGCGGGAACCAGGAATTACGAGATCGGTGAGTGGATGCCCTTTCCCGGAGCATTGTGTACTGGTCATTTTTTAGAAAGGAGAAGCACTGTAAGCCTAGTGAGATGCGCTGGGGGCCAGGAGTCTGCCTTGCTCTCTGGTGGTTATGCAGGTGTAGGCACATGTAAAAAATTCACTGAGCCATATTCTTAATATTTGTGCACCATAAGGAAGTTACTCTTCAATTATCTTGGAAACTAAGTCTCTTTGGCTTTTCTGAGCCAATATAATCAGAGACAAAGAGAGGGAAAGTGAGAGATCAGCCCCCCAGGGGGATGGCCGCTGCAATCCCTTCTCCACTCTCCTCTCAGGATTGGGGGCGTGCATGCTCATGTGGCTGGAGTGATTTTCAAGCCATGTTCAGGACTCAAATTGCACAGTTGGTTATGTGGGATCCACTTTCCTCAATATCTATGCCACTTGCTGGCCCCCATAATAAAAGGATTTCTTTTTTTTTTTTTTAAGAGAGATTTTTGGTATAGAGCGTGTGTACTCACCAGAGAGAACAAGAGAGATGGAAAGCGAGAAATCAACTGGGAGGATGGCTATACCGCAATCCCTTCTCCTCTTGGGATTTTGGGCATGCATGCACCTGTGCCCAGTGTGAGTTTTAAGCCACTCGGTCTGAGTCTCAAATCATGGTCAACTATGTGGGAGTCCAGCAATGTAACTATTCCACCATCTGCTGGTCTCATAACAGGGTTTTTTAAGATACAAACCACCACAAAAAGGACTACAGTGGAGACAAAAACCAATAAAAATTTGAAATTTAGAGAGCAGATGGATGAGTGGCAAAGGATTCTGCAGATCCAAGAAAGCTGAATTCTGAACCTACTTGGTAAAGAAAGCCAAGAGTGGGACCAACAGTTAGCGTAATGGCTATGTTGCTGGACTCCCATGTAGTTGACCGTGGTTCACGTCCTAGAACCGGTGGCTTAAACTCACGTGGGGTGCGTGTGCCTGAGTGCCCAAGATCCCCAGAGGAGAATGGAGGAGAAGGGATTGCTGCGTGATCATCCCCCCGGGGGGTGATTTCTCTTTCTCTCTGTCTCTGTCTGGCGAGCGCACGCACCCTATAGCAAAAACCTCTCCAAAAAAATTAAAAAAAAAAAAAAAAAGAAAGAAAGAAAGAAAGAAAGCCAAGAGCAAACTCGTTTCCCTCAAATACTCAGGAATTAGCAGTACCAATACCTCTCCCAGGGGAAGGGTGTGGTTGAAACAAAGAGAATGGCTTGAAATTCTGGTTCAGAAAAGGTCAAATCCTCTGCTTTTTCTCTCCTGTATAAGATGGCTTGCTTGCTTAGCGGTGGGAGAAATCTTAACATATTTTGGGATCACAGAGGTAATTTACCAAGTCATAATAATATGCACCCGAATACTCTTTCAAAAATCTGCTATGACTATCTGGGAATGACAGGAAAGATGGGAGGGTGCTATATGTGCTAGGAAGTGGAAAGAGAGCTAAATGCTTGTCTTCTTACATAGTACTCACAAGTGTGTTGAGAGAGAAGAGAGACAAATAATTTGCTTTTTCAACACCTGCATAGAAAATAGAAAAAATAAGAAATTTATAATGCCAGGTCAAGAGGTCCTACAGACAAATAATAGGGGACCCAGAAAGAGAAATAGAAAGAGAGAGAGAGACATTAATAATTATCTGTATTGCTTAAGATTTTTTTCAAGAATTGAAGAATAATGAAATAGAACCAAAGTGAAGGACAGGATTATGAAGGTGCAAAAACTAAGGGCAAAGAAAAGCTTTGAGAGAGAGAAAAACATTTGCCACATGAAAATTGTCAGGATCAGAATTTCTTAGAACTTAAGCAATAACTCTGGAAGCTAGAAGACACTGCAGCAATTTCTTCAAAGCTGTGAGGGAAATGCTTCCTCACCAAGAACTCTGTAGCCAGCTTTGCTTGGAGGGTGGGGAGCAGTCGGACACAGACCTTTCAGACACAGAGTCAAAAGAACCTTTTCTCTCCCACGCACCGTTTCTCAGGGAGCTAGTACAGGATGTGCCTCACCAATACAAGGGCATAACCAAAAGAAAAAGGAAAAAGAAAACATGGGATAAGGGAAACAGGAGAGTCAGACAACAGAGACATCTCCAGAGTGATGGCCAAGGGAGGCCCAGAGCACAAGCTGTCTAGGACCAGAGAGCAGAGGCTGCAGCCGGAAGAAAAGTCTTCTCCAAGAAAATCGCACTGATAGAATATCTGATGGCCGACGAGATCGAGAGTGTAAGAGAGCAAAGTGCTTATCTAAGGATGCAAACTCTGCATGCTAATTTGAGATGTAGAGAGACATTTCAAGCCTCAACTAAGAGAGCTACAGATGTTTGGGAATGGGGACTGCTCTGCTCATAGCAGATCTGTTGAACTCTTTAAATTGTGTATATTATTACATTAATAAAAGGAAAAAGTACATTTTAAAAGAGATTTTTGAAAGGGAGGAATAAACGAGATGCTAGACAAAATTCTAAGCTTAGAAAAGTTATAAGCTGAGGAATGACCCCTTCTCCCCATTTTTAAACTTAAATCCTTTTATTGTAAGAGCTCTATTTAAAGATCTTTCCTAATGTGTAACATGAGGTATGCCTCTACCACCAGACTCACTGAGAAATAATTATTTGTATGGCTTTTTATTGGATGTTGAAATATTTCTGAAAGCCGCACTGTGAAGGATAATCGGTTTTCATTTAGTTCATCAGTAGAATGCCAATGCCCTTCAATGACAGCATCGCACATATTTCCACTTAAGCTCTGGAAACATCTGCTGTGAGACAAAGGAGTCTACCACAGTATGGACAAGGCAAGAGCTTTACCTGGTGCTGAAGAGTACCCTGACATGGAGGTACAGAAAGGCCGAGTACTGACTCTGGAGGACTGGCGAGACAAGTGGGTGACCTGCAACATTTCATTTCATCAAGAACAAGGACATCAGTAAGCAAAGTTTGGTTTATAGCAGATGTTCACATAGAAATAAGGTGGGGTGCACTATCTGTCTGGCTTTCCGTTTTTAATTCATTCCCATTTTGGCACCTGTGAAATCAGGATGCATCTATGCCACGGCAGTTTAATTGGCAGGGTTTTTTCTTCCCATAGTGCATAATAAATAAATAGGACTTACAACTGATGACATATTTATGAACTATTTTAAAGCCCCTTCAAAAAGCTCATGGAAAAAGTGTATGATGGAAAAAGTATCCATGAATTTTCAATATTTTTGGACCAAAACCAACTTGCACTTTAATTCCATTTTTACACATACTTTTTGAAGCTATTTCTGGGCTCCGAATATATATTTAGTGGATTTACTATAAAATAAAGGTCAAAAAGTTCCTGAGTTTAGGAACTCCCTCCTCATCATAAAAAGAAAAAAGAAAGAAAGA
This sequence comes from Tupaia belangeri chinensis, assembly GCF_000334495.1. Classification (NCBI taxonomy): domain Eukaryota; kingdom Metazoa; phylum Chordata; class Mammalia; order Scandentia; family Tupaiidae; genus Tupaia; species Tupaia belangeri. Next base: position 771,198 of record NW_006203787.1, read on the forward strand.
AGTAAATATTTGGAGAATTAATGAAGAATTTTCAAAACATCAAGAAAAACTTTCCAAACATTTTAAAATTACTAAATCAAGAAAGTGCTGGGTATAAGTCAAATTTACTACTAACTAGCTGTGTGACTTAACAAGTCACTTATATCTATGTTTCTTCTTATGTAAACTGGAGGTCATAATAATTATAGTCTACTGAAATGTTGGAAATATCAAATGAGATAACACATTAAAAAGTTCTTGGTATCATACAGTCATACTCCTTTTCTCTGTGCATTGGGCTAATTAAAACAAACTAACAAGAAACTCTTTTTTGGCTTCCTCTCCAGGCTATTAAAGAAGCACTTGGATACTTTCCTTAAGGGTCAAAGTGGACTGAGGGTATTTTTTCCTCTGTGCGGAAAAGCAGTTGAGATGAGATGGTATGAACAGACTGGCATGAACACACTCTCTTGCCTTGATGATGACTTCTTTGAGTGAATATTTAACAGGACGTGGGTTAGAAAATTCCATTCTGATATGGGGGGAGGGGCGGCAGGTGGTGTGGTTGTTAAGGGTGCTGGACTCCCACATGGCTGACTGCTGTTCAAGTCCCAGACCTGGTGGCTTGCTTTCTCACTTTCTCTCTCTCCCCGCCCCTCGCCCCCCGGTCAAATAAGTAAATAAATAAAGTTAAATAAAATAATTCTTAAATAGAAAATTCCATTCTCAGGAAATGCATAGGGATTCTTTATATTTAGTGAACTATTAGTGATGTGTACAAAATTGGAGATAATACTCTCAAACAGTGAGAAATGGAACAGAAACAGGTATGACCTAGTGTTTCTGTATTGAGTTTTGAAGAACAATAATTCGTTTGGAACCATTGGGGGAGAAGAAAACCAGCCCTCCCTCTTACTTTTGGAGTTTTGTGCGTGGTTTAATTTTCTGTTTTTTAAGTTTATTTCTTCCATGAGACAGATACAGCATAATCCCCCAACAGGTTCCCCAGGCCACAGTCTGCCCCTAGTCTCAGCCGGCTTGGATCATGGGCACGTGTGCACACCTGGCACCTCCGGAGGTCCCACAATGCGGACGCAGGACCCTGCCCATGTGGGATCATTTATGTTACTGCCATGCCACCACATGGCTCCAGGCTGTTTTTATAGGTGGCTTAGAGGTTTAGCTAAATTGGGACCAGCAGATGGAGTAATGGTTATGTCGCTGGACTTCCACATGGCCACCCCAGGACCCAGCATGCATGCCCAAGATCCCAAGAGGAGAATGGAGGAGAAGGGATTGTGGTGTGGCCATCCCCCCTGGGGGGTGATTTCTCGCTTTCTGTCTCTCTGTCTCTGCCCTCCAGTGAGCACATGTGCCCTATAACAAAAAAACTCTCTTTAAAAAAAAAAGAAGTTTAGCTAAATTAATTTTGGGGTATTTGAAATGGCGGTGGACAGAAAACTTCAAAATTAATTACAATTTTCAGGCAGGACAGTGTATAGCCTGCTGTTCAGTTCAACTGTCTCTCCATGAGCACATAGGAATACTTGTTACCTGAATTACTGTTAGGAGACCAGTGACAGAGGGCCAGCAGTGGTGAGGGGTGCTGAACTCCCACGTGGCCGACCGCGGTTTGGGTCCCAGACCTGGCTGTTCGCTTTCTCTTTCTCTCTCTCTCTGTTTCTCTCTGGTCAAACTGAAGTAAATAAATAAGCAAATAAATAAATAAATAAAGCTAAATGAAATAATTCTTTCTAAAAAAATTGTAAACAAAACCAGTGATGGAGAAAGTATTCCTTGAGAGTGATTCTCTACAAAGATAACTCACGTAATGCTCAAGTCACTATTACTCTAAAGTCAGAAGCCTCAGTGTCATTGTCTATAGAACTCAGTTGGAATATCAATTCAAAAAGCCTTCTCCTGTGCAAATATCAGTGGCTGACTCACAGAACATGCATGCATTTGTAGTTAATTTTTAAGTAGAGGTAGTGGAATTTTTGTAGCCATGCTACACAATATCAACATGTAGCTGACATTGGGTGTTAACTGGCTTTTAGAACTTAAGATTCAAGTGCACGCACGTGAACACACACACACACACACACACACACACTCTCCCAGCATGGTTTTCAAGCTGCCATGTCTGGGATTTGAACCACTCAGTGGGCCATGTGGGATCTAGCTGCTTTAGCCTCCATGCCAACAGCTGGACCCCTGTATATCCTAACTCACTCACTGAACCAGAAGAGAGAGTTGCTTCAAAAACTACCTACAAAAAATAGTAACTCTAGAAACAGCTTGACTTAGGGTGCTGTCATAAATGGTAACAATGTAGCCTGAGCGAGGTTTTGACACATTAAAGAAAACACTATGATGAAAGAGACCGTGAGATGTAATTGTTGCATATCTGGGGTAAAGCCATTTGTACTAAAAGTGTCAGAGCTGAGCTGCTGTAATTGCATAGAAGTTATATTTTTTAAAGAATTACTTTTATTTAACTTTATTTATTTATTTATGTATTTATTTAAATTTGGCCAGAGAGGGACAGAGTGAGAGCGAGAGAGAGGGAAAGTGAGAAAGCAAGTTGCCAGGTCCAGGACTCAAACCGCAGTTGGCCATGTGGGAGTCCAGTGCCCCTAACCACCACACTACCTGCCAGCCCTGCATGGAAGTTATTATATTACAAGCGTTTTCATTTATATAACTAATCTATACATTCAGGTCAAAACAGACATCATATGTGAGTAAATAAACTGACCACAAGCTAAGGCCGGAAAGTATTAAAATGAGATGTTTAAGATAAGTAGATTTGGGGGGGTGGGCAGCAGGTGGTGTGGTAGTTCAGGTGCTGGACTCCCCAGCTGCTGACGATTCAAGTACTGGACCTGGCGGTTTGCTTTGGTGCTATCCCCCTTTCTCTCTGTCTCTGGTGAGTGCGCATGACCCGTGGCAAAAACCTCTATAAAAAGACAAGACAGATAGATAGATAGATGATAGATAGATAGATAGATAGATAAATTTTTTGATAGTGTTCATTGTAAGGACACGGAAATGCTAAGATTATTATAGAGATGGGTACTAATATTCTAGAGCTCAGCTCTCTAATACAGTCGCTACGAGACACATGTAGCTCTTGGAATCCAAACTACATGAGATTTAAAATTGTTTCTCTGTCATACCAGCCACACCTCTGGTGGGCACTAGCCAGTGTGGTTAATGTATTGAACAGCACAGACATAGACACCTGCTTCCTCATAGAAAATGTTAGTAATCATGAGGGTTTAGAGAAATGAAAGAGCATTTCCAGTAGTCAAATCCACTGGTATTAAATCAGTGTTTTAATATCTAAGTTTCCAAAATGTCATTGTTCCCAAGGTCATAAAGTCGATCGTTCAGAATCCTATTCAATCTGAGGACTGAGAATATGTAGATCTGCTTTCCTACATCCTGTGGAAGTCCTTGACCCTGAATTCATATAAATCCCTTTAAATGAGGAAAAAGGCGTGTTTAAAAGTGTATACATCTTTATTTGGTGATGGATTTGAAATAAAATTTTAAGTGTGTGATTTGTGTGTTTTAAATGCAGGTTTGCAGACTTGGGACACAGTGTAGTTGGTGTGGAAATCAGTGAACTTGGGATACGGGAATTTTTTATGGAGCAGAATCTTTCTTATTCAGAAGAACCAATTGTTGAAATTCCTGGAGGCAAAGTATTTAAGGTTTGTTTTGACTTTGGTAAATAATTGTGTTCATACTCCCACAGAAAAGGTTTTTCTCGGGTGTGTAAATAAGGATAGAATGCAAGGGCCGGATGGTGCCTCCTTATCACAACGACTCACCTAGACAGTGTAGTGCTCATGAAGAGCTTAGCCGTGACAGCGCTGGCTCCCTGCGGTGCTGGAAGCCATGGGGTGAGCATGGTTTAGATCCTGGGTTGGCCTGAAAAAACACTTGAAGCATGTGTGCAGGCACCCAGGATCCCAACTCTGTTAAGAGTTCTCTCGGGACCAGCAGTTAGCGTAATGGCTATGTCGCTGGACTCCCACGTAGTCGACCACGGTTCGAGTCCCGGACCCAGTGGCTTAAAACTCACGCCGGACGCATGTGCGTGCATGCCCAAGATCCCAAGAGGAGAATGGAGGAGAAGGGATTGCGGCGTGGCCATCCCCCCTGGGGGGTGATTTCTCACTTTCTGTCTCTCTGTCTCTCTCTGTCTGTCTGGAAAGCACACGCGCCTTATTGCAAAAACTTCTCAAAAAAAAAAAAAAGAGGAGTTATCTCTCACACACACATACTTTCTGTCATGAAAAAAAAAATAGGTGATAGATACTAGCTAGCTAAATAGATACGAATATAAAAGCTAAAGTCAAGGCCACTTTATTCCTGTTTTGGGGGTTTGTGGGTTTTTCGTTTGTTTTCTGTTGCAGGTCATGCCCGCTCCCTGGAGAGGCTAGAGGGAGTGAGTTAGAGAGGAAGAACGTGAGAAATCATGCCTCTGGGGGGATGAGCACGCTGCAGATCCTTTCTCCATTCTCCTCTCTGGATTTTGGGTACGCACACATGCCCAGCATGTTTCTCAGGCTGCTGAGCCCAGGACTCAGAGTCGGCCACGTGGGTCCAGCTGCCGTACCCACCAAACACCACACCACCGCCTGCTGGCCTTTTTTTCAAATTTTCTTTCTTTCTTTCTTTTTTTTTTTTTTTTTTTTTATTAACAGGCATATTCTGAGAACCTATTGTAGACCAGACTCTGATTAAGACATTGGAGAGATAAAGACCACAGAGTTCCTTCCTACCCGAAAGAATCTCTTAGTTTAGCAGGGAAAAGAAACAAGGACAAAGCCATTTATGATATATGTTGCCAAGTGTAACGACGTAGAGTATTAAGGGGACAGGCAGGAGCGTTGCCCAGCCCAGCCCTGAAGCATGAGGACAGAGAAGGCTGGAGACAGGCAGGGCTCAAGTCCCTGATCCCAGGTGCCTGGGAAGTTAGTACTGTCACCCATGCACTCAACCAGCTGTGACAGTGTCCCTCTGTCATGGAAGTGTCCTATGTAGGTAGGCCTATGGTGTTGTGTCTCTTCTAAACAGGACATATTTTCTTGTCATCCTCCCTAAACAATACAACATAACAACTACGCAATATTTGCAGGAGGATGTGTGGGTTACAGGCAAATACTGTGCCGTTTTATGGAAGGGACTTGAGCATCCGTGGATTTTGGTATCCACAGAGGTCTTGCAACCCAGCCCCCAGCGATACCTTGTATTTCAGTCTGTGCTAAGGGTTTTAGTGAATCATGATGTCACTACATACTATTCTTAAAAGGCCTCACAGGGAATAATTTGAAGGGAAGTTGCCTCCCAGCAGAGACCAGATAGGAGGCCCTGGCAATGATCCAGAAAATAGACCAGAAATTTCTGAGCAAGCAGAGTGATGAGTATACAAAGCACACAGGGTGGATTAAAGCTGTGTTTGCCGTGTCTCACTGGTAGGATTTAGTGACTGAGTGGGGATCAAGGGGTGATGATTCACATTTCTAACTCAGCAGACTGGCTGGATGGTAGAAATTAAAGGAGAGGCAAGTCAAAGAGCAAAGAAAATGAGTTTTGTTCCATAGATGATGAGTTTAAGGGACCTGTGGAATGGCAAAGGTGTAGCTGCAAATGGTTTTCTGTCTCTGAAGTGCAGGGCAGTGCTTGGACTGGAAATGACAGATCTGGGAGTTGTCCTCTTATGGCCAGAATGATCCAGTGGGACTCACTGACCAGCATGGGGATAACAAGGAAATAAATACCACCTCTTTAGTTCACGTTTCTATTGTTATAACCTAATAACATAGACTGGGCAATTTATAAAGAATAAAGGCCAGGACCAGCAGTTGGCGTAATGGCTATGTCGCTGAACTCCCATGTGGTTGACCACGGTTTGAGTCCTAGATCCGGTGGCTTAAACTCACGCCAGGCGTGTGTGCGTGCATGCCCAAGATCCTGAGAGGAGAATGGAGGAGAAGGGATTGTGGTGTGGATATTCCCCCGTGGGGCGATTTCTTGCTTTCTCTCTCTGTTTCTGTCTTTCTGGTGAGTGCATGCACCCTATAGCAAAAACCTCTCCAGAAAAAAAAAGGCTTATTCAGCTCACAATTCTGAAGCTACAAGGTTGAGGGGCCATATCTTGTAGGGCCGTGTTGCTGATTGGGACCCTCTGCAGATTCCCAGTGGCACACAGTAAGGGGCAAGAGCAGCTGTCCGTGTGTCTGTCCCTCTTCCTATAAAGCCATCAGTACCCACTCCTGAGCTTCCCGCTCTTATGACCTTATCTAACCCTAACCACCTCCCAAAGGCCTCACCTCTTAATAGCATGGTTGGATTAAGTTTCCACCCTCTTAATATTATCACAGTAACAGACAAATTTGGACACGAGTTTCGGGGAACACATTCTAACTGAAGCACCACCCAAATGAGAACAGGCAGAAGCGGTTTGCTCTGAAGGAGTCAGCACTGTGTCTGGCAGAGACTCAGGCAGGCGGTGGGGTGGGAAAGCTTCGTGGGAACAGATGCAGAGGCTGCAGCTGTGTGCTGACTGGAGGCTGTGACACTGGGAGGCCGCAGGCGGGCAATGACGGACGGCATCCTCTGTGATGAGGCCGGAGAGCGTGGCTGGCTTCCTCTGGCTGGCCCCGCGATGGGCGCAGGAGTGGTAGAGGTTAGGGAAGATGGCGGGCATCGGCAGGTCACTGCACAGTGTGCTTTGCCTCCCCAGGCTGGTTGCTGCAGAGGTCGTGGGTCAGAGTTCATGAACAGTCTGGCCATTGTCCGTCCATATACTCGGTGTGTGACAAGGTACTTGTTCCTAGATGACTCGCTCAGCTCAGTAGAAAGCCTGGGATCACTTCATTTTACAGCTTCCTCCCACTCTGCTCTCAAATCATTCAAGAGTCCAAGGAGTTTATTTAGTCCAAAGAGGCTCGTCCTGCTCCCAGACTCTTCTTGGAGCAATGGTTTCCAGCCCCAGCTGCACATTTAAAATCTGCCATGCATCGTTTAAAAATTCCCAGTGTTGGGAACCAGCAGTTAGCGAATGGCTATGTCGCTGCACTCCCACGTAGTCGACCGCGGTTCGCGTCCTGAACCCAGTGGCTTAAAACTCACGCCGGGCGCGTGTGCGTGCCCACCCAAGATCCCAAGAGGAGAATGGAGGAGAAGGGATTGCGGTGTGACCATCCCCCCTGGGGGGTGATTTCTCGCTTTCTGTCTCTATGTCTCTCTCTGTCTGTCTGGCGAGCACATGCCCTATAGCGAAAACGTCTCAAAAAAAAAAAAAAATTCCCAGTGTTAAGGTCTCACCCAGGCCAACTGAACCAGAGTCTACAGGGGTGGGGCCCAGCGTCGGTGCCCTTTAAAGCACCCAGCTATTTCAGTCTGCAGCCACGTTGAAACCCCCAGGCTGTTCTCCTTGCCTCGAAGTTCCCTCTCTGGGCTTATTCCAGAGTACTTCCAGGCTGGTCTTCAAAGACCCTTCCTCCTCAGCTAGCAAACCTGGCGCATCATTTCAGAATGAAACCCAGCCTGCCCTGCACCCTAGCTCCCAGACTTCCCACGTACATGTCATTTTATTCTCCCTAGGGTGCGCCCCCACAGTGTACCCCTGTATTGTGAGCAGAGGCACCGAGATACCCTCCAAAAGCCACCTGGTTCTATCCTCCCTGAGGCTCCCAACAGTGCCCCACTGTCTCCTTGTTCTGAGCTCTTGGGCACACAACCCTGAGGGTACGGCCGTCCTTATGGTAACGTCTCTCTGTGCCCATGCCTCTCTGCTGCAGGCCATGTCACTGTGCCGTGGACTGCGTCTGTTCACATGCACTATCTAGACCCAAGGATGGTCCTGCCCACTGGGTGCTCATAAATAAACACTCATCAGTTGACTGAGAGAGGAAAAGGGAGGCAGCTGAACTGTATGCTTCCTGAATAATTAAAAATATCCGGCTGTTTCTATCAGCGTACCTGGTAATTGATTGACCTGCACAGTTATCTTTAGCAGAGTCAAAAGATCAGGGCTGTGTGCAAGTAAACATTCCTAGAATTTTAACGAGCTCGGAAGTGAGTAATAACTAACTGATCTTTAGAACTGCCCTCTTTATGATTTTCCTCTTTGACCTAAAAGAATCCCACATAGATTTTAAAACACAAAAAATAAGGTGCTGTTTAAGTGCAGTGAAATTATTTCGCTTTTATTTTATTTTTTTTCTTTCCATGAGAGAGAGAGCCCTAACAGGATCTTTACACCACAGTGCACCCTCTCTCCCAGGCCAGAGCACAGACACACGCAAATGTGCCTGGTGTGTTCAAGGAGGTCCCGACACGGACCGAGAACTTTGACCAGTGGGCCAGCTGCACTGCCACCTGGCCCCTGTGCAGTAATGTTTAATATGCATTTTCTCTGCCACCCTTGCTTTGCTTCCACCATCTTTGCTTGCTCATTTGAGTATCTCCTAATAAGATAGAAAAAAATTCTTCTCATTGTTTCATTACAGAGTTCTTCGGGGACTATCTCATTGTACTGTTGCAACATTTTTGATCTTCCCAGGTAGGACTAAATACCACATTTGTGCTTCTGAAACTGCATTTGCTAAGCATGGAGGTGGGGCTCTTCGTCACCCTCAGCGTCTTGCGTAGTGTCGTCGATTTGAGTCGGTGATCGGAGTCTGTTCTTTTCATCACAGCACAGCCTCAGTGTACACATTTGTCCTCAATGTGCACAGCTCCCCAACTAGAACCTCATTATGACCAGAGGCAGGTGGGGAAGGGAGGGAGGTCCTGACAGCGTCTTCCTCCCTGCACCTGGGCTTTTAACAGAAAGGCATTGGAAGTACGGAAGAGGCCAGATGCCATCTCCTGAAAGTCCCTGATCCCTGAGCCAGGACTGGGAGCAGAGGCGACACACGCTGTGTTTTGTTCCTCCTGTGTGTTCCGGAGTCATAGCAGGACCAGGGGCTGCAGCCACGGGTTCCTAACATGAGGAGATGGGCAGACCCCCACACCCAGGTCCGCAGCCCCCTGTAGCCAGCTGGAAAGGCAGAGCTGAGCTTCCCACTCCCTGCTGACAGGCGAAGTACCAGCTGCGCTAGGAACCCTCTTCTTGTTAAAAGTGCGATTTTCCTAACAGTGCGTGTTACACTTGTGTCTGCTTTCTTTCTGGTAGAACAAATATTGGCAAATTTGACAGGATTTGGGATCGAGGAGCATTTGTCGCTGTTAATCCAGGTGATCGTGAACGGTAATTCGGTTTCCTTTTTTCTTTTGTTTTTAATTTGGCAGAGGGCACACACATGAGCTAGAGAGCGAGAGAAGTGAGAAATCACCTCCCGGGGTGGGGGGGGGGGTTGGCCTCACCACAATCCCTTCTCCTCTCTTCTCCTCTCAGGGTTCTGGGCACGTATGCACATGTGCCCAGCATGTTTCCCAAGCCTCTGGGTCCAGTACTTGAATAGCACAGTCGGCCATGTGGGACCCAGCTGCCTTAACCTCCATGCCACCTGCTGGCTCCCATCCACAGCCTTTGGCTTTTCGCTTGTGCCTTGTCCTTTAATGTCACTTCAGTTCTCCTATGACTGTCATTTGGTTATCCAACAAATATTTACTCACAGTGTGTTCTGAACACGCAGTATCCTATGCCAGACCTAGGGATATTCGAACACGTCTGTATCGTATTTGGCCTTATAATTTCTGTATTTCTAGCTCTTCTTTCTCTCAAACATCTACGTACATTTCTAGGTCTGTTTTGCATTTTCCATGTGATACCAGTGTCCTTTATTAACTCAGAGTATTGCCCAAGGACACTTAGTCTCCAGAGAACACCACATGTGTACATGACACTCGTATAATGTGTAGGGTCCCCTCCCTAGGGAGGGTCACTCTCTTCTCTGAGGTCAGTCCTGCGGGGCTCTGGTTTGTGTGGTAAAATCTACAAGCCAGTGGAGGGCAATGGAAGTCACCAAGTGCAGACCAGGGGCTGACTGTGCACACGAGGCTGGTCATGTCCCTGCATCTGGCGTGGTGTAGACTTGGCATATACGTGGGAGCTTAGGGAGTGGTTGTTGAGTGAGTGAATAAAAGCGGACTGGACTCAGTGAGGGAAGTAACACTGTTCCTGCCAGCCTGCCCTCTTCTGTCTGACAGTAAAAGCCATCTAAGCGACCTCTGAACTGTTTAATTCATGCTCTACACAATTCGCAGACCCTCTGGAACTCTCACGCAAGAACTCCAGTTCCAGCTCATCCACAGACTCTATGTCCTCCTTAGCTCTTCCGCCCCGCCTCACACCTCCCCTCCCAGCCATGTACATACGCTGGCGTGTGCTGTCACAGCCCCATGCACCCTGAGAACATGCTGGCTCTGTTACCAACACTTACTTACTCTGATACTCAGTATCTCAGTGCTTGGTGTATTGGTGCTCTATCTAAATATTGTTCGTTCCAGCATCTTCCACTTGGACTGCACACTGTTAAGTCCTGATATGTTTCTTTTGTTGTTGTTTTTAGCTTGGCTACAGGGTGCAAGCATTTGCTGGGGAGACAGAGAGAGACAGAGAGAGAGAGGAAGGGAAGGTGAGAAAGCACTCCCCAGGGGAGATGGCCATGCTGCAATCCTTTCTCCTCCATTCCCCTCTCAGGATTTTGGGCATACACACATGCACCCCCAGTGTGATTTTTTAAACCACTGGGTCCAGGACTTGAACTACAGTTGGCTATGTGGGAGTCCAATGCCTTACCTACCACACCACTGCTGGCCCTGCCTGGCTTGATATTCAAGCCACCAGGTCCAGGACTTGAACCACACAGTCAGCCAAGTGGGATCCAGCCACCTTAACTTTCACACACCTGCTGGCCCACTGTTTCCTTTTTCTCACTAAAGGGCATGTGCACTCACCAGAGAGACACAGAGAGAGTGAGAGAGAGGAGATAGCACCAGGGAATGGTCACACCATAGGCCCTTCTCCATTGTTGCCTCCCTTTGAGATTTTGGGCAGGCACACACAAGCCTGGCATGTATCTCCAACCTCCAGGTCTGGAGCACAAACCTCAGGGTTGGCCATGTACGATCCAGCTGCCATCACCAGGCCGTGGAGGCAGCCCAAGCACGGATGTGACCATCAAGTCTCTTGCCTAACACCAGTCAGTGGGGCACACCCAACTCACTTTTCTGAATTTGTAAGAAGGGTTGAGAAAGCCCCATCTCATGAGGGATGAGCTCTGTCAGTCCTAGGGCACCCCGCTGAACAGTCCGGCTGATCACCTTCCTCGAGGCAGCACGTTCTCTCCCACCCCTTTGTAAGAACAAGATTGGAAAGGTCTCTGCTCACGAGTGCACTCTGGGCTGCTGCTTTTGCTCACAAGGCCCCCCTCCAGCTGCTCTGAGGAAGGGGAGTTGATGTCGAAATGCAAAAGGGAACGGCAGAGCTAAGCCTGCATTCTGACAGTGCAGCAACACTAAGCCCTTCACGGGTGTGAGTTCTGTTCTCACAGCAACTTCTGAGGGACCTGTTAGTCTCGTCCCCACTACAGGTGAGGAAGCTGAGTCACACGGAAGTCAAGAAGTTACCACGCTTACAAGGCCCGTACGTGGAAAGGTTAGGTTTGAGCTCAGGCTTGCACAAAGTCCACTCCCGACTCCAAACGCACGGCCTCCCTGGTTTCCCGCGGGACTCTGGACAGGGTCAAAGTCCAGCCAGGCTGTGTGGCAGCCGTAACAACAAGGCACAGATGCCTCCCTTGGAGCAGGCAGCTCCGGCCACTTCTCTCGGCTGTCCCTGTCTGCCTGTGTACGAGACATCTCCTCTGGCCCTCTGTGTATGCCACTCAGTTCCCACATGGCCGTGACAGCCTCAGCCTCAGCTGCACCCACCATGCTGCCCAGAAGGCCCTGCTCTGTACAGAGGCCTCAAGCCAGCAGGCAGCTCCTCTCTGGCCTCTTCATACAGTGCCAGGTGGAGTCCCCCAACTGTCCACTCCTTGTTCTGAACCAAGCCCAGCCTGGCTGCCAGTCAGTGCCCTGAAGGGTCCGATTAGGGTCAAGTCCCCACTCTGAACTCATCGGACATGTCTAGCTGGGACATCAAGTTACCTGCTCTCTGAGATGTCTGTTCAAGGGACAGGCCCACCAGCAGTCTTGGCCTGCATTCGTGGTTTAAACCACATTCACAGCCTTGAATGTGGTTTAATCACTTTGAATATCTGCCTGCTTGGTAGTCATATCTTTCTCTAGCTAAATACAAGGATCTTTAAAAAGTTCATGAAGGGCTGGCAGGTGGCATGGTGGTTAAAGGCACTGGACTCCCACATGGCCGACCATGGTTCAAGTCCTGGACCTGGTGGCTTGCTTTCTCTCTCTCTCTCCCTCTCTGGTCAAATTTAAATAAATAAATGAAGTTGAAAAAAAAAAAGTTCATGAAAAACTGGAACCATGAGTTTATTTTGGCACAAAAACAAAATTGAAATCCATGCATAGATTTTTTGAGATACACATTTTCCATGAACTTATTGAAGGCCTCTCCTAGAGGAAAGGGACTATTTCACGTCACGTCCATATGCCCCTAAAGCAGTCCCAGCTGCCAGGGCACTTGTGAAACTACAGCATCCCAGGCCCCACCACAAGTCGCCTGAATCTTCAGTCAGGACAGAGTTCAAGCCAGCTGGTTCTTTTACCCAGACTGACCTGGAACGACTGCCCTGGAGCATGGCAGTCCTTCAGGAAGTTCATGTCCAAGGTCACCAGAGCCCCAAGTACTGTGTCAGGCTGAAGGCCTGTGCTTATCCGTAAGTGATGTCCTCTGGTCTGACTGGCTCTCAAACCCAGCCTCTGTGCATTCTCATATAGTTCCCATTTCCCAGCTTAGGCAGGACACATAATTGGCTAAGCCCATTTCTTGCTTTCAAAATGAGAAGCATGAGCTAGCCCTGTAGACTAGTGGTTAAGGGAGGGGATCCCTCATGCCTGAAACCCAGAGAGGAGGGGGAGAGAGAGAAGGGATCGCAGCATGACCATTCCCTGTGGGAAGGGAGCGGTTATGCTTTCTTACTACCTACACCATCTCTTCTCCAATGAGCGCAAAAAAATAAATTTCGCAAGGGCGCATGTGCTTCCCAAAGAGAGAGGGAGAAGAAAAAAGCACCCCTAGTACCTGGCCATGCTGCAAACCCTTCTCCCCACTTCTCCACCCTGTTAGGACTTAGGGCATGCACACACATGCCTGGCATTTTTTTCAAACTGCCAGAGCCAGGATTTGAACTGTGCAGTTGGCCACATGGAATCCAGCTCTCTTAACCATTAGGCCATGGGGCTGGTCCATTTTATTTTATTAACATCTTTTTCTCTCCTGAGAAATAGATGTTAATAAAATAAAATGGAGAGAGAGGAGCGCACTGAGTAGGGTCTCACTGTGATTCTCCCTCTGAGCCTTCCAGGACTTTCCCTCCTCTCCGGGCTTTGGGCACACGCACACACGCACTCACGCACTCTGTGTTTCTCAGGGCTGCATCTGGGACCCAAGCCTCACAGTTGGGATGGCCATGTGGGACCCAGCCACCTTAACTGCCAAGGCACAGATTGGCAAAATTTTAAAAAGTAAATTAAAAAATAGGGGACCAGCAGTTGGGATGATGGCTATGTCACTGGACTCCCATGTACTCGACTGTGGTTCAAGTCTCAGACCCGGTGGCTTAAACTCATGCCGGGCACGTGTGCGTGCATGCCCAAGATCCCAAGAGGAGAAAGGAGGAGAAGGGATTACGGTGTGGCCATTCCCCCTGGGTGATGATTTCTCATTTTATGTCTCTCTGTCTCTCTCTTTCTGGCGAGCGCATGCACCCTATAGCAAAAAGCTCTCAAAAAATATTTTTAAATAAATTTTTAAAATGAGAATCAATTTCATGTGATTGGTAGGAGAATTAAACTTAGTAATGTCCTGTCCTGACCCTCATCCCCTCCAGCCTTTGCCTGTGTACAGAAATGTAACATGGGGGCCGGCAGGTGGCATGGTTAGGGCGCTGGACTCCCACACGGCTGACCGCAGTCCAGGTCCCAGACCTGGCAGCTTGCCTTCTCACTTTGCTCTCTCTTCCTCTCACTCTCTCTCATTCTGTCCCTCTCTCTGATAAAATTGAAAGAAAGGAAGGAAGGAAGGGGGGAAGGAAGGAGGGAGGGAAGGAGGGAGGGAAGGAGGGAGGGAGGGGGAGAAGGGAGGGAGGAAGAAAAAAAAAAGAAAAGAAATGTAACACGGACCTTCTCGTCGTCTTTTTAGCTACACAGGTATAATGCTGTCCATACTGAGGAAAGGATTTCACTACCTCCTGTCTGTCTTATGTTATGATCCAACTAAACACGCAGGTAAAGTGGCTGGTGCTCTTGTCCTGTTGCCTAGCTTCAGATCAGGCCTACGGCCTGGGGAGTGTTAGCTTCTCCTGCTGTGTCTCACAGGAAGCTGACTGCTCATACCCCTGAAGGCCATTCTCTCTGGGCCACACGATACATGTTTAAATTTCCTTCCCCCGTTTTGTTCTCCATGCATAGCTCTAACTATAAAAGGTGGGTGTGGGGGGTGTGGATGGCCCTAACATAGACAAGAACCTCATGAGCACCAGAACAGGAGGAAGGAGAGTGCTGCTGCCCTGGCCTGGATGTTGCTGTCCACCTCATCCGCGGTGGCAGTGGCAGCCGGATGCCTACACAATCACACACACGCACAACCTCCAGAGAGGGCCAGAATGAGCTGCGGATACAGCAGTAGGGGTCGTGCAGGAAAACCTCTAAAGTGTTGCAGCTTTCTTGATTTCTGAAATTAGCAAATATGTTCTTTTATAATTCTATTCGTTTTAAATCGTAGAAGGAATGTTTTCTGATGGACTCAGTCTTTTTAAATTTATATATTTCTTTTTTCTATGAGTGAGAAAGAGAGAGACAGCACCCGCCAGCAGGGTCCTGAGACTGCAGTGCACCCCCAGCCTCAGCCAGCCCTGGATCACAGGCACTCGCACACCCAGCATGCACTGGGAGTCTCTGGCCAGGAGCCCAGAGCCTTCCCCTGCTGGTCAGCCTCGCACAGTGCTGTGTTACCACTGCCGCCGGCCAGCTCCTAGGCTCATTCTGGTGCACTAAAACACTGAAACTTAACATCTGTCATGGCTGGACTTCTTTTTTATTTTTTTAGACAGGGTCTTGCTCTGATCAGCCTCCCAAGTAGCCAAGATTACAGGCCCATGTCACATGCCAGCTTTTTAGGGTGGCCTCGGTCTGCCGAACAGCATCTACCCAGTGGCTGGGCTGTGGCGGGACTTTGATTTTCAGGAGGAAGTGAAAATCAAATACATGGACTTTTGATTTATAAAAGTTCACTTTTTATTTCTCATTGAACTTGCTTAAAAAGTGCCTTCTTTTATAAATGTTGACACATGCTACCAATTTTTTGTTTGAACAAATTAAGTCTTAAAATCATTAAAAGATGAAGCCTAGTGTCCCTAATTAAGTCTGAGATGATCAGACTGAAGTAGAAAGTAAGGGGGAGGAAATGAGCTCGGCGGATCGGATCTGAATCCCATCGTGGACAGCAGGTGGAAGGAAGTCTGTGCGAAGACGGCACAGGAGGCCCTGACGGGGCTGGAAGCTTAGACGGCACTCTCACAGGGCAGAGGTTCAGGTCCTATAAAGTCAGTGTCCCACAGCAGAGTGGGAGCGCGTGGGAGCCAGCAGGAAGCCAACACCCCCGGAGAGGTGAAGGAAACCCCAGGGAAGTCTGCTGGCAGTCTCTGCTCTGGCGTCACGCTGCCAGGTCCCACGCTGGCTTGTCTGTCTCACTGAAGCTGGAGCTGACATGGCCATCCCCTCTGCAAGCCAACTCACTTCTTTTTTTTTGAATAATAAATTTTCATTCCTCCCACCCCCTTAAATTGCCAGAGGTCACATGCACTTACCAGAAAGAGAGTGGGAGAAAGCAACCCCCAGCGGGGCTAATCACACTGCAATCCTTTCTCCTCCATTTCTCCGCCTGTCAGGATTTTTTTGAGCATGCAGGCACACATACCCAGCATGTTTTCCAAGCCTCCAGAGCCAGGATTTGAACTGCAGTAGGCCACGTGGGAACTGGCTTTCAATGCACAAGCCTTACCTGGTGTACTGTGGGGCCAGCCCACCAACTTACTTCTTTGGTATGAGATTTGCAAAAGAAGACTCAGAACAGGCCACCTCGTCCCTATTTGTATAATTAAGCTGAAACAGTAAGTACACCTAGGTCATGAGAAACAAGCTCAGAGGCAGGCCCTGAGAATTTATTTTTCTTTAGAACTAGATTTATAAAAATGAGTCCTCACTATGTTTCTCTTTTCCCCAGGCCCACCATTTTATGTCCCAGATGCCGAAGTTAAAAGGTTGTTTGGTAAGTTACAGACCTATGCAGTAACTTTAAAAGCGAAGTCAGCAGTCAGCTGTTTTGAACTGTTAGTGACCTACTGGTACCCAGAGGTATATCCAATTAAAAGGTAGACACCATTTTACTAAAGGATGTTTTGTCCTAGAAAAGTAACCAACCTTTGTAATATATCTTTTTAGCTATATGTGTTATTTTAAAGACATTTGAACTTTTCTAGAGAGATGGTGTTTATTTCTGCTCTTGGAAATTTTGAGATGATAACAATTCAAAGGTCAGAATATTTGCCCTTAGTGTCTCCCATTTTCACTGAAAGGAAGAGAAAGACTTCCAGTAGACTGTTTTTAACATCTTTTTTTTCTTTTTAATTGCCAGAGGGCACCTGCACTCACCAGAGAGAAAGTATGCCCAATGGAATATGGCCATACTGCAATCTCCTCTCCTCCATTCTGCCATCCGGTAGCGATTTGAGGCACATACGCACACACCTGGCATGTCTCTTAAGCCACTAGGGCTGGGCTTCAAACTGCAGTCAGCCATGTGGGATTGGGCTCCCTTAACCATTAGGCTGTGGGGCCCACCCTGTTTTTAACATCCTCTTAAATATTTTTAGAAGCCCTGATGTTATTCTTCATAACATGCTAACTTGTAAACCTTCCTTCCTGTTCCAGGTACAGCATGCAATATCCAGTGTCTTGAGAATGTTGATGTTTTTGAAGAACGACATAAAAATTGGGGAATTGACTGCCTGTTTGAAAAGTTATATCTACTTACAGAAAAGTAAATGAGACACAAATAATAGCAACATGTTTTTTAAGCAGCTGAAAATATGCTAGGAACTGAAAATATAATGAATTTAAGTTTTTTAATTATTCATAAATCATATCATAGATTTTTCCTCAAAAATGCATAGAAATTTTTAGGAAGATACAAATGCTAAAATATTAAGGTAGATCCTTTCTGTCTTTCTGTCTCTCTCCAGTGAGTGTGCCCTAAAGCAAAAATCTCTCAAAAAAAAAAAAAATAGATTCTTTGGGAAGGGGAGTGTGATTGGGAGTAAAAGATGACACCTGTATGATTTATTTACAGCTTGCAAGAATATCTTACATCAGCATTGGTTACTTGTATAATGGGGGGAAAAAAGAAAAATGCAATGCATAAAATGTAAAGAAATATAATAGATATATGGGACCAGCAGGTGAGGTGGTGGTTAAGATGTTGCATTCCCACATGTCAGCCACGGTTTGAGTTCCAGACCCAACACCTTGAAAATCACTTCAGGCATGTGTGCATGTGTACCCAAAATCCTGAGACGAGAATGGAGGAGAAGGGATTGTGATGTGTCCATCCTCCCTGGAGGGTGATTTCTCATTTTCCCTTTCTCTTCTCTCTCTCTCTCTTCGACAAGCACGTGTGTCCTGTGGCAAGAGCCTAAAAAAAAGGAAAAGAAAAAAAAATAGACATACAGAAACTGACATTCTTCCTAACCTTTTAAATCACTGCAGAAATGTAATGCTTGGATACAGCTCGAGCTGGTCCAAAACATCACACACTAACTTTCACTAAAATTCTTATACTCAATCTTAACACCCCTTCACATGTTTTATCCACATATAATTTTATATGTATTAGAATCAAGGAACAAATAAAAATTTTACTGAAACCAACTTATATGAAACAAAATATTTTCCCAAACTATAAGAATAAATTATTTAAAAAAACATTTTTCAGAGTTCATCTTTCATTTTCCCCCTAATTTAATACTGTTTAAGTGATCGAATCGTTTTCTTTTCAAATTTTCTATAGGATACATGCACTTACCATAGAGAGAGGGAGACACACCTAGGAAAGAGGGAGAAATCACTCCCAAAGAGGTGAGTGCACTCCCGAGAATACAGGAGAAGGGATTGCAGCGTGGGCTTCCCCCTGGGGGGTGATTCTCACTTTTCCTCTCACTGTGTCTGTCTGCCCACTCTTGGAGCTCATGCACCCTAAGGCAAAAACCTCTTTAAAAAATAAAAAATAAATAAACCCAAGAACATTGGTTGGGCTGGAATCCCAGAGCCACCAAAGCTGGTAGTGTAGTACTACCATTTGCCCTACAGGGGACAGCAAAGGATCAAAAAGAAGGTAGGACAGGCTGGCAGGATGCCAGGAAGGTCAAAGTTCAGCCACAGTTAGCCATGTGTCCTGATTTTTGGATAGTTTTAAATGATGCCGGGCAGACAAAGGGATCATGGAAGTCAGTCTGAAACGCGTCTTGAGACAGTAGAA
The DNA here is from genome assembly GCF_000334495.1 of Tupaia belangeri chinensis. Taxonomy (NCBI): domain Eukaryota; kingdom Metazoa; phylum Chordata; class Mammalia; order Scandentia; family Tupaiidae; genus Tupaia; species Tupaia belangeri. The sequence continues at coordinate 789,865 of NW_006203787.1, forward strand.
CTCCGACTGGGCGCAGACATGGTCAAGCTCTGCTGTTCCGGGCAGGAGCCACACACCGTGTGTGGTTGTGGAGCACCTGAAATGGGGCTGAGTGAACTGGAATGTGCCGTGAGTGTAAAACACACACTGGGTTTCATTTTGTACACACGAACAAGTACCAAACTCACTCATGTTTTTATAATGGCTTACATATCAGAAAGGCAGTATTTTGGATATCTGGGTTAAATAAAATATGCAATCAAATTAATTTAGTTGGTTTCCTTTTGAATTTTTTTTTTTATTTACCAGAGGGTATATGAGCACTTGCCAGAGGGAGAAAGCCACTTCCAGTTGGGCGTGGTCACACCACAGTCCCATAATCCCTTCTCCTCCATTTCTTCATCCTGTCAGGATTTGGAACAAGCATACACATGCTTCTAGGATGTTTTTCAAGCCACTGGGAATGGGATTCAAACTGCGTGGTCAGCTCTGTGGGATCCGGCTCCACAGGACCAGCCAGACATTTTTTTTTTTTTTAATTTAATTTTAATTATGGGACCAGCAGGTGGTATGGTGGTTAAGGCACTGGACACTCCCATATGGCTGACCACATTCAAGTCCCTGACCTGGTGGCTTGCTTTCTCACTTTCACACACTCTCTCTCTCTGTGGTCAAAATGAATGAATGAATAAATAAAATTAAATAATTCTTTTAAAAATTTTAATTTTAATTGAAAGAAAGAACTATTATTGGTGGCCAGCAGATGGTGTAATGGCTAAGATGATGGGCTCCCATATGGCTGACTGTGGTTCGAGTCCCGGACCTGGCAGCTGGAAAGATGCCAGGCACATGTATGTGCGTGCCCCAAATCCTGAGAGAATGGAGAAGGGATTGCAATGTAGTTATCCCCTGGGGGGTGAGGGTGTTTTCTCACTTTCTCTCTCTCTCTGTATCTCTGTCTCTCTCTAGAGAGTGGACACACCTGTGACAACAACCTGAAAAGTAAAAAGTTGTCAGAGGGCGTATAGGCTCACTAGAGAGAAGCAGAGTGTGGGTGCAGGGGGAATGAAAAAGCACCCTCCCCACCGTAGAATGTGGTCATGCTGCGATCATGTCTCCATCCTATAGGGGTTTGGGGCATGCATGTACACATCCCCAGCAAGTTTAGAATGGGACTCAAACTGCATAGTTGGCCACGTGGGATCTAGCCTCCTCTAAGCACTTGGCTGTGGGGCCAGCCCTCATTTACTTCCTTTTTAGCTTTCTAAATGTGGGACCAGCCGCTGGCGTATGGCTATGTCACTGGACTCCCATGTAATTGACTGAGGTTCAAGTCCTGGACCTGGACCCAATGGCTTAAACTCACTCTGGGCACATGTGCATACGTGCCCAAGATCCCAAGAGGAGAATGGAGAAGGAATTCCAATGTGGCCATCCCCCCTGAGGGGTGATTTCTTGCTTTCTGTCTCTCTGTCTCTTTCTATAGTGAAAACCTCTCCAAAAAAAAAAAAAAAAAAGAATGTACTACTAGAGGCACCAGGAGGTGGCATAATGGTTATGTCGCTGGACTTCCATGTAGTTGACCACAGTTCGAGTCCCAGACCTGATGGCTTAAAACTAACACTGGCTGCGTGTGTGTGCATGCCTAATATTCTGAAAGGAGACGGAGGAGAAAGGATTGCTACGTGGCCATCCTCCCTAGGGGGGTGGTTTCTTGCTCTGTGACTCTCTGTCTCTGTCTCTCCAGCGAGCTCACATGCCCTATAGCAAAAGTCTCTCTTAAAAAAAAAAAAAAAGAGGAAAAGTGTGGCTACTAGAAAGTTAAATATTATATTATTTTTTTGGAAACACATGATGCATTTTTGCATAAAAAATACATCAGGAGTTTCCCAATGACCCGATAGTTGACTCTTGGACAGTATGGGTTTGAACTGTCCTGATCCACTTACACATGGATTGTTTCTTTCAATAAATATTGCAAAGAGATTTTCTTTATGGTTTCCTTATTTTTCTCTAGCTTACTGTAAGAATACAGTATATACTACATATAACATGCAAAGTATGTCTTAATTGACTATGTTAGGTAAGTTTCCTGGCCAACAGCAAGCTATTAGTTAGTACTTTAGTTTTGGGGAAGACACATGAATTTTTGACTGTGTAACCTCAGATTTGTTCAGAAAGAAAGAAAAGGGAGAGAGAAGGAAAGTAAGAATCCCCCTCCCCCTCAGGGCAATGGTCATGCCACATTCTCTTCTCCTCCATCCTCCTCTCAGGATTTTTTTTTTTTTTTGAGAGATTTTCACTGTAGGGCGCGTGCACTCGCCAGACAGACAGAGAGAAACATAGAGACAGAAAGCGAGAAATCACCCCCCAGGGGGGATGGTCACGCCGCAATCCCTTCTCCTCCATTCTCCTCTCGGGATCTTAGGCACGCACGCACACGCGCCCGGCGTGAGTTTTAAGCCACCGGGTCCGGGACACGAACCGCGGTCGACTACGTGGGAGTCCAGCGACATAGCCATTACGCTAACTGCTGGTTCCCTCCTCTCAGGATTTTGAGCACATACACATATATGCCTGGTGTGTTTATCTTTTTTCTTTTCTTTTCTTTTCTTTTTGAAAGAGAGGTTTTTGCAATAGGGCACATGCATTCACTGGAAAAACAGAGAGAAAGTAAGAAATCACCCCTGGGGTGGAGGGGATGCCACGCCGCATCCTTTCTCCTTTCCCTTCCTGGGATTTGGGCATACACATACATGTACCTGACATGAGTTTCAAGCCTCTGGGTCTTGGACTGGAACTGTGGTTAGCCTGGTGGGAGTCCAGCACCTTAACCACTACACCATCTGCTGGCCCCACCTGGTGTGTTTTCACATTGCTGGGACTGGGACATGAACTGCATAGTCAGCCATGTGGGATCCAGCCAATTTAACCACAGTGCCACCCACTGGCCCCTATATTTCTATTAGATAATACTAGTTCTAAAAATATTCCGGTTTTGGCATTCTGAAAGTATTTCCTGATTTAAACACTACTTCAGAAAGAATTATATATGTGATACGATGTGATTTTCACTAGAAATGTATGTGGAATGGAAAAGTACTGAAAATGCAGTATTTGGTTGGTTACTAGGAAATCTTCGTACCATGCAACACTTACTAAGAAAATGTTCTTTCTTATCTTACATTCAAACTCTCTCTAGGGGCTTTAATGAGGAATAAAATCCCCTGTTTGCTCAGAAGTATACCACTTAAGAGTGAATGGAGGCCTACAGGTGCCATGGTGCCTTACCCATAAGGCACTGGACTCCCACATGGCCAACCACAGTTTGAGTCCCAGACCTCGTGGCTTGCTTCTCACTTTCTCACTCTTTATCTCTCTCTCTGGTCAAATTTTAAAATAATAATAATAATAAATGAAATTAAATAGGATAATTATTTTAAAAAAGAAAAGAGGGTGAGTGATCATGATCCCTAACTGAGCAGAAATGATCTAATAGACGCTTTTGCAGAAGACATGTGGGAGGAACTCTGAGAATGAGACCATGATACCACAGTGGGTTCCTGAGGGAGAATATGCACCTCCTGTTGATGACCCCTATGGACAGCAATCCTCTCTGGTTTTGCTTTGAGCTGGGCTGGGAAGCACTGAAGGCAGTGATAGGGAAGGAGTCACCGCAGTGCAATGGTTCTCTAGGCCAGCCATTACTAAGACCGGAGGAGCCCGGAAGGGACATTCCAAACACCTGCAGTGAGACTGATGGACAGAAGCGGCTGAAAGACTGGGTCTGAGCCCGTTGGAGCCGAGATAGCAGATGGCAGCTGTAGCCACCCCTGTCTAAACTTCAGACTCGCTATGCCTTCGCTGTTCTGGACTAGTGTGCTCCATGGCCCACCCGCCTGCACGCAACAGTCCACGGTACCCAGGACAACACTCCGTACTACCCGGGTTGGCTGGAAAATGGGAGGCAGCCCTCCTATCTTTCTTCTTGGAGGGGCGACACTGCTCACCCATCAGCTTTCCCAGGCTGCTGCACCTTTGGAGTGATCGGCTCTACACACGTTCCGTAATAAACTGGGCTTTCTCTCGCAAAGGCTGCCTCTTGAATTCTTCCCTGTGCAAAGCCAATGACTCTTACACCCTGGTAGAAACCCCGTGGGCTGTCTCCCTGGTCACATTAGTCACCTAGGCAGCTTTCATAAATCCTAGCTGCTGAGACCACACCCTGACTGGGGATGAGACCAGGTGTTTACTATGTGCAACCAAGTTTGAAAATAGTTACGGGAATCGTTAAAGCGTGCGGGTCCTGATCAAAGTGCCTTGCTCCAAATTCCAGCCCAGCCACTTCCCAGCTATGTCCCCCTAGGGAAGATATTTAACCTCTATGAATTCTTCCAGAAAAGACATGATGAAAACAGCACAGCCGCCCAGCTTCAGTGCTCAGGCAGTAGGACACAGACTTACAGTGCTGAAAGCCACGTGGCTGACTGCAGTGGGGCTCCCTTGGGGACCTGAAACTTGCTTGGTGCAAGACCCTAGCTGGCTAGGGGGCTGGGGGAGGAGGATTGCAGTGTGCCCAAACCTGCACCCTTGCACACACAGCACTCGCACAGAAGCAAGAAAACAAACATAGCAGGCCCTGGGTATTGTCACGAAGTTTAAATTAGACAATCTGTGTAAACCACTTAGACAGCAGGCGTAGGGTAAATTCTGTAGTAATTATTGTGAAATAACCACTTTTTAAAAAAGTTTGCTGTTGGGTGCTTAAGTTCACTGGAGGGCCAGAGAGAGTGTGTGTGTGAAAAAGCACCCCCCTAGGGGTGATGGCCATGCTGCAATCCCTTCTCCTCTTGGGATCTTGGGCACACAGGAGTGCAGGGGCCAGGACTCAAACTTCGTAGTTGACTATGTGGGATCCAGTTGCCTTAACTGTTGTGCCACTGGCTGGCTCCTAACAGCTTTCTCATTTTATATTCATTCTCGTGGAAAAAATCCGCTTGACATTATTCCTCGCATTGTCCCATTACATTCCCTCTTTCACTTACAAGTTCACTTTTTACTTTACAAGTGTTCATTGAGCAGCCCCTTTACTGTATTGTGATAGGAGAGCCCAAGTGCGCACCTGCCTCAGCCCCTGTCAGATGACAAGTCAGGAGCTCCGGCCGGCCCTGGCCCGCTGTGCCCAGCGTCAGAAGCCTGGGTTCTAGTTCTCGTACTTGCCCTCCATAGGCGTGTGCTCTCCTCTGTACCGTGGAGACCACGAATCTTGGGCTCTTGGGAGGATTACAAGCTGCACGACGCGCGGGCCGATTGCCTTGCCAAGGTCCATCAGGCCCTCAGGACGCAGTGCCGCACGCGCCCACCAGGGGCAGCAGGTCGCGGTCCAGTTGGCAGCCGCTGCACGTCAGGCGGTCGCCCCGCCCGGTGCGGGTGACCCAGACCGAGGCCAGCGCAGCCAGCCGGCGCCCGGCAGCGCCATGGGGGCGGAGGCCTCGGAGAGTACGCCGGCGCTGCAGGAGTTAGTGCGCGAGGCCGAGACCAGCCTGCTGGAGTGCAAGGTGTGCTTTGAGAGGTTCGGCCCCCGCCAGCAGCGGCGTCCGCGCAACCTGCCGTGTGGCCACGTGGTCTGCCTGGCCTGCGTGGCCGCCCTGGCGCACCCGCGCACGCTGGCCCTCGAGTGCCCCTTCTGCCGGCGAGCCTGCCGGGGCTGCGACACCAGCGACTGCCTGCCTGTGCTGCACTTCCTGGAGCTCCTGGGCTCTGCGCTCCGCCCAGCGGCCTCGGCTCCTCCCGCCGTTCCCTGCGCCCCCGGGACCCTCATCTGCAGCCACACCTTCGGAGGCTGGGGGACCCTGGTCAACCCCACAGGTCTGGCGCTGTGTCCCAAGACAGGGCGAGTCGTGGTGGTACACGACGGCAAGAGGCGGGTCAAGATCTTCGACTCCGGGGGAGGGTGTGCACATCAGTTTGGAGAGAAGGGGGACGCCGCCCAGGATATTCGGTACCCGGTGGATGTCACCGTCACCGACGACTGCCACTTGGTTGTAACCGACGCCGGCGACCGCTCCATCAAGGTGTTTGACTTTTTTGGCCAGATCAAGCTCGTCATCAGAGGCCAGTTCTCCTTACCGTGGGGAGTGGAGACCACCCCTCAGAATGGGGTCATGGTAACCGATGCCGAGGCCGGGTCCCTGCACCTCCTGGAAGTGGACTTCCCAGAAGGGGTCCTTCGGAGAACTGAAAGGTTGCAAGGCCAACTGTGCAGTCCCCGCGGTGTGGCTGTGTCTTGGCTCACCGGGGCCACTGCAGTCCTGGAGCACCCCCCAGTCCTGGGACCTGGGGCCCGCGGCACCAGGGTGAAGGTGTTTAGTGCAGATATGCAGCTCATCAGCCAGGTGGATACCTTCGGGCTGAGCCTCTTCTTTCCCTCCGAGATAACTGTCTCTGCCGTGACCTTCGATCAGCAGGGGAACGTGACTGTTGCAGATACCTCGGGTCCCGCCGTCGTGTGCCTGGGACAACCCGAGTCGTCTCCAGCGCCTAGGCCTGTGGTCGCACTGGGTCTTTCCCGTCCTGTGGCACTGACCTTCGCGAAGGACAATTCTCTGCTTGTGCTGGACGCTGCATCCCATTCTGTAAAAGTCTACAGGGCCGACAGGGGAGCATAGGGCATGCGGGGGGGAGGGGTGGGAAGGGGGGGTCCTGGGATCTGGAACCCCAAGGGGGCGGTGCTGCCAGGAGGACAGCCGCTTCATCTCATCTGTCCTGGCAGGGGTCACTGCAACACCGACAGACTTACAAGGGTGGACCGTTAATAAAGGATAATAATTAAATCTAGCTTTTTACTAAACGCTTACTCTGCGCTAAGAAACGTGTGCACATTAGCTCACTTGTTATTTATTTATGGATACTTCCACAGGGCATGCGTGAATGCTCCCCAGGGACAGAGCAAGAGGGAGAAGCACCTCCCAATGGGTCTGGGCATACAGCAAGCCCTTTTCCTTTCACCATGCTGTCAGAGCATAAGGCATGCACACGGACTGTACAGCCTGTGTTTCAAGCTGCTGGGGCTGGGACTTGAACTCCTAGTCAGCCGTGTGGGATCCAACTCTCTTAACCACAGGCTACAGGGCCAGGTCATTCACTCATTTAATGTAGTATTATTAATGCCATTTTAAAGACGAGAAGACTGAGGCCCAGAGGGCTTACGTGACTTCCCCAGGGTCACCCAAGTACTTACGGTGACAGTTAAGATTTGCACTTAATTCTAACTGACTCCAAAACCCTTTGCTCTTAAGAGACTGGGAGTAAAAATGTGAATGCATATTTTTGCTTCATGTACTCTTTCACAAGTTAATTATTTTGCAAATAATTTACTAATTAATTTAGTTAAATGCACAAAGGAAATTTAAACAAGGTTCAGGAGAAGAAGGATGCTGTGGTGGACCTGTTTAGTTCAACCTGCAACTCCTCTAACTGCTCATTAGGTGAAGTCACCGTTGATCCTGCGTTACTTGAATGAAAAGACAGGCTCATTGTTAAAAAGGTAACTGTGTCTTATACCTGTATCTCCTCCATTATAGCCATTCAGGAGATACCACTCATCTGAATAGTTAAAAAGGCCTGTGAGGGGCCAGTAGGTGGCATGGTGGTTGGAGTCCTGGACTCCCACATGGCCGACCATGGTTCCAGTCCTAGACCTGGTGACTTGATTTCTCACTTTCCCTCTCTCTCTGTTGAGCACATATACCCTATAACAAATTTTAAAATAATTATAGTGTTAATAAAATTAAATAATCCCCCCCCCCAAAAAAAAGCCTGTATTGCCCTAGGTTCTTTTTATTAAAAAATAACTTATTATTATTATTATTATTCAATTTGATCAGAGAGAGAGGAGGAGAGTGAAAGTGAGAAAATGAGCCACTAGATCTGGGACTCAAACCATGGTCGGTCGGCCATGTGGGAGTTCAGTGCCTTAACCACATGCCACCTGCTGGCTTTTGCCCTAAGTTCTAAACCACTGCAAACATTGTACATCCTAGTTGTGGGAGGCTGCACACCAGCGAATCTGCCGAGGTCATTGGGTTTCAGTTTCTCAGAAAGCAAACAATTACACAATGCCAAAGGCCACAATTGGCTCCCCTTCAAAACCTCCCCTTCAAAACCATACTCTGATTGGCCACTTCCCATAAAGGCCACAATTGGCTCCTCTTCAAAGCCTCACCTTCAAAACCATACTCTGATTGGCCACTTCCCATAGCAAATCGGTGAGCTTAGAATCCCTCAGATTTGCATATCTGGAACCTCATGATTGGTCCACAAAAGGAACCAATCATAACCCATCTTTTACAATCCTTCATTTAACCAATCACTGTCCACCAGCATGTATAGAACCACAATCCCTGGCCCATGATCTCCAGATGACCCGACTGTCCTGCGGGTCGGGACACCTAGTAGCAGAGTGCTGGATGACACTCAGGTTACATGCTTATGTTAGCAAGAACATAAGTCACTGGTAGGTCCTGGAAGGAAGGATCTTGCTTGCTACGTTATAATTGGTGGTACCCTGTAAAACTCTATGATGGGGGTTTCTCTGTGCAATATAAGTGTGTCCCGTGAGTTGCACGCACTGTGTACTCAATAAACTGTTTCCCCCATCCTTTTTGGCCTGTAAACACTTAAATACTTCCTGAAGTATAGCTTTGACTGAGAGCTTGCCAGCTTAATATTCCAACTGCTAAATGAACAAACGGAAATTTCAGGTGAAGTAGAGGGTTCTTTATAAGCTGTATGCTTTTAGTTACTGCAGACATATTACTTAGGGCTGTTAGAATAGTACCACATAGCCGGCACCTCAGAAGCAGCAGAGAAAATATTCCTGTTGAAAGGTAAGCATTTGCTTTAGGTAATAACTGATGGTTTAGCAACAAAAACAGTATTCTAGTATACAAAGAGGTTCTTTTTATTTTTTTCTTAAGTTTTTGCTATAGGGCATGTATACTCACCAAAGAGAGAAAGACAGAGAAAAAGAGACGAAGTGAGAAGTCACCCCCCCGGGAGATGACCGCGCTGCAATCCCTTCTCCTCTAGTCTTAGGGTTTGGGCACTCATGCACGTGCACATGCACCTGGCATGGTTTTTAAGGCAATGGGCCCAGGACCTGAACTGTGCAGTCAGCCTTGCGGAATCATCCCACCTGCTGGCCCATGAAGAGTTTTAATAGTTGGGATGCACATACTAGAGGCAGTCCCCAAATTATGAGTAAGATATGTTCCAAAAGATGGTAAGTTTGTCCTTGGGAATGCAAATGAGAGCCAGCTCCCATGCTAGGCCACAAAACTCTACTTTGCTTTCCAGGCTCCCATCATAAAGCACTAATGGTACGATTTGGGGCACCCTGAACCACCATCTGTAAATTAACCCCACGGACGAATTCCAAGGAGCACCCCTTCCCACACAAGTGCACCTCCTCTCTAGGAGTTCCCCTGACATTGGTGACTTCACAGGTACTGAGTGTGTAACACGGAAAGTTGTTCCAGGTGGGGATGTGAGTTCAGACTTGGTCATTTTTGAGTAGGGCAAGCAAGAATGCAGCTTATTTATTTATTTTTTTAGAGGTTTTAGCTATAGGGCGCGTGTGCTCGCCAGACAGAGAGAGAGACATAGAGACAGAAAGTGAGAAATCACCCCCCAGGGGGGGATGGTCACGCCGCAATCCCTTCTCCTCCATTCTCCTCTCGGGATCTTGGGCATGCACGCACATGCGCCCGGCATGAGTTTTAAGCCACCAGGTCCGGGACGCAAACGGTGGTCGACTACGTGGGAGTCCAGCGACATAGCCATTACGCCAACTGCTGGTTCCCCCGGCGTGAGTTTTTTAAGCCACCGGGTCCAGGACGCGAACTGTGATCGACTACGTGGGAGTCCAGCGACATAGCCATTACGCTAACTGCTGGTCCCAAGGACGCAGCTTAAAAATGTCCTTTTCTCAAGGACAACCAATGGCCCCTTCTTTGACTATAGAGTGGTGCGTGTATCTTTTTTAGACAGCACTCACAGTACAGGTTTGGAACATGCAGTGGGTGCTTGTTACTGTGCGGGTTGCCCAACCAGAAGAGTTGGTGTGCACCTGGGAGATGGTGTGGGCGCCATCTGAGATGTGCTAACAGGTGGCCATGGTGGACTGTCAGGGTCAGGGCTGGGAGGGCAGGATATACAGCATAAAGGTATTCGACAGCTCTTCCCTGCACTGGCTTACTATAAAAGTGGGGTTTCCTTGGGGAAGACCCAAACTTGCTGTTCCCCTCGGTGGGTGTGTGACCTCCAAGCACGCACACACGGAAGGGGAGGTGCCCGCGAACTTTAATGCAGATGCAAACTTCATCTTCTGGACTGTCTGTTAAAGCAAGCTGCTTAAAGGATTTGATACATGTCACCCTGAAAGCCTTGTTATTAAAGACATTGGAGAGTTTTGAGATAAGCAGAAAGAAATAGCCCTGGCAGGAAGTAAAAGGTTCCAGAATGATAGAGAGTTGGAATGACTCTCAGAGATCAAAACAAAAGAATGTGACCAGGAGTGGAGGGAAAGGAAAAGAAATGGGCTTTTCCAGAACAGTCGCCATGCACCCCCTGCCAAGGCCATAAAAGCAGACGCAGACACAGACGCAGATGCAGACACTATGGCTGCTGTCTCCCCGTTCTGACATTGCCCTCTACAGCTTTGCCCAATTCCTGACCTGTTTCTGACATGCTCATTGTAAAATGGAGCTCAACACTAAGGTATTAGCCACTTTTTTTTTTTTGGAGAGGATTTTGCTATAGGGCATGTGCGCTAGCCAGACAGACAGAGAGAGACAGAGAGACAGAAAGCGAGAAATCACCCTTCAGGAGGGATGGCCACGCCGCAATCCCTTCTCCTCCATTCTCCTCTCGGGATCTTGGGCATGCATGCACATGCGCCTGGTGTGAGTTTTAAGCCACCGGGTCCAGGACGTAAACCGCAGTCGACTACATGGGAGTCCAGCGACATAGCCATTACGCTAACTGCTGGTCCCGGTATTTAGCCACTTTTAATTGAAGAATACTGCCATCACCATTTTTATTTATTTATTTTTTTGCTACAGGGTGTGTGCGCTCACCAGAGAGACAGGAAGCAAGAAATCACCTTCCAGGGGGGATGGCCACACCGCAATCCCTTCTCCTCCATTCTCCACTTGGGATCATGGGCATGCACACACACACACCCGGCGTGAGTTTAAGCCACCAGGTCTGGGGCTTGAATCGCATTCGACTACATGGGAGTTCAGCGACATAGCCATTATGGTAAGTGCTGGTCCCCCATCACCATTTTTGAATCAAGCTGATTTCCATCACTGTGGAATCAGTATCCCTGAAAGTTATTTCCTATATCCAAATTTTCTAAAATATTCAGTGTGTCACAAGAACTGCAAAGTCTCCTGCCAGAAAGTAAATCTTCATTGCGTTCAGCTAAAGTTCAGCTTTTAAGATCCCAAACATGGGAAATGGAAGCACACAGAAAGAGCAAGCCGGTACAGTCCCCACCAAATACTCCTCTTCCCAGCCCCCTGCAGTTCCGCAGGGCCGTGTGGCCAGCTCTTGCTGTGCACAGAACTCGAGACAGGCAGTGCGACGTCTGTGAGACGACGAGAAAAAGGAAGGAAAAAGTGGCGAAGGCACAGAAACATTTGGAGGTTAAGCAGGTCTCGAGTGTCATGATGCAAGTATGGTCATCAGTAAATACTGCACTTCGGTTTCATACAGTAACATTCAAATGAACTCTAAGCTGCTGGTGCTTTCAGTTATTTCAAAATTTGCATTGCAACCAGGAACCAGGAGGATCAGTTTAGAGTATTATTCAGGATATGTGTTTCACCAGTCAGGAGGTGATCTGCCCTTCGGGTGGACAAAGGGAGGAGAGCCTACATACACGTGAGATCCGACATCAGCGGCAGGCTGTGCGCTGCGTCACGCACCGGTGTTGCACAGCCACCTGTGCTGCCGCATCAAGGAAAGTCCTGCTCCAGTTTCTCCTCGTCAGCCCCTACGCCTTCAACGCAGCCACGTTCTGATGAGCAAGGTGCTCCAAAATAGACTTCAGCCTCATGACCTTTCTGCAGCGCCTACCGTCCATTTCTGCTTCCAAACCTCTGGCTGATATGCCTGGGCTGGCTCTGAAGTGGATGGTACAAAGCCAGCTCTATCGCAGGTGAGTTAGTTTCCTCAAGACTGCGACAGTCTTCCTTAGGACTCCTTGATATTAATAAAATGTTCATTATATAGCTCATAATGTATCTTATATTTTATAATTTTAAAAGAATTATCTGTTCAACTTTATTTATCATTATTATTTTTGAAATTTGACCAGAGAGAGAGAGAGAAAGTGAGAAAGCAAGCTGCCAGATTCAGGACTTGAACATGGTCAGCCATGTGGGAGTGTCCAGCGCCTTAACCACCATGCCACTTACTGGCCCCATATATTTTATAATTTTAAAAGTTGTAGTTTAGTGTCCTAGTACACTCTAAAATATAAATTTAAAAAATAGTACTTCCTGGGACCAGCAGATGGCATAGTGGTTACATCGTTGGACTCCCATGTAGCCTACCATGGTTAGAGACTTGGACCTGGCAGCTTGAAACTCACGCCAGGCACACATGCTTGCATGATCAAAATCCTGAGAGGAGAATGGAGAAGGGATTGCAGTGTGGCCATCCCCCTGGGGGGTGATTTCTCTCTCTCTGTCTCTCCGCCTCACAGGTGAGTACGCATGTCCTATAGCAAAAATCTCTAAAAAAAAAAAAGTACTTCCTTTTTTTAAAAAAAAATTTCATTTATTCATTTCTACTAGGGGTGAGAGAATGTGACACAGCATCCCCAACGGGGCCCACCCCCAGCCTCAGCTGTCCCAGACTGCAGGCACATATGTGCCCCTCCGATACTCAAGGAGGTCTTCAGACTTGAACCTGGAACCCTCCCATGTGGACCCATTTTGCAGAGCATTGTGCTTCACTGCGGATCCACTGTCTAACCCCTACTTCCTTTTGTCTGACAAGTTAATAATACATACTTCATATGGATGTGCTAAGTTTGTAAGAATTATCTTCACAAGTGAAATGGATGGGTACATCCGTCTGCTGAGGGCTCAGTGATATCTGTCAGTTTTAGCAGAAGGGATCTGTGGGCCTTTGAGTTGGGAAGTGGTCCCTTTCGTACTTCCTGAAGGAGTTTCTGTAACACTAAGGTTACATTTTCTTAAATATCTAGTATAATTCACCAATGAGCTCTTGTGATCAGTTCTTTTTCTTTTGGCTGAAGAGTTTTATTATGAATTTAATTTCTTTAATATATATTTATAGGACAATTCATATTTTTTGTTTTGTGTTGTGTCAGTTTTGTAAATAGTAGGGTTTTTTTAAGGATTTTTTTCCTTTTCCTTTTTTTTCTTTTCTTTTTTCTTTCTTTTTTTTTTTTTTTTTTTTTTTTTTTTTTTTTGCTATAGAGTGTGTGTACTCCCAGAGAGACAGAGAAAGGGAAAATGAAAAAAGTCACCCTCTGGTGGGGGATGGCCATGCCACAATCCCTTCTCCTCCCTGCAGGATTTTGGGCACACATGTGCACCTGTCTTGATTTTCAAGCCACCGGGTTTGGAACTTGAACCCACAGAGTTAGCCATGTGGGATCCAGTACCTTAAACTCCACACCACTGCTGTCCTGTAAAAAGTATTTTTCAAAAGTTTTTTTCACTTAATCTAAAGTTATTGAGTTTGCTGAAGATAAAATTATTCATAAAATGACCTCTTATCCTGTAACTGTCTGTAAGACATGTAGTAGAGGAAAGACAGAAAGAGAGAGAAAGTGAGAAAGCAAGCCGCCAGGTGTGGGACTCAAACTGCAGTTGGCCATGTGGGAATCCAGTGACTCAACCACCATGCCACCCACTGGCCTCACAAGTGTATTTTTCTTTATAACACAGCATAGCTAATATAACCACTTTAAATTTCTTGTTTGACAGTTCCAACATCTGGATCACTTCAGGGTAATCTCAGTTGATCATCTCTCTTGAGAATGGGTCACATTGTTCTATTTCTTCATATTTTGATTAATTTTGAGTTGGGTACTAGGCATCATGAAAGTTATGTTATAGAGAATTTTAATTCTGATATATTTCTTCCAAAATTGTTAAATATTTTCTTTATTTTAACAGGCAATTAACTTGACTTAACTCAAAGTATAAATTCTTTCTCTCTCTTTCTCTTTCTCTCTCTTTTTTTAGGTCTTGCCATAGGTTGTGTACACTTGCCAGAGAGAGAGACAGAGACAGAGACAGGGAAAGTGAGAAATCATCCCCCAGGGAGGATGGCCATGCAGCAATCCTTTCTCCTCCATTCTCCTTTTGGGATTTTGGGCATGCACACACATATGCCTGGCATGATTTTCAAGTTGCGGTGTCCAGGATTCAAACAGCAGTAGATCATGTGGGAATTCAGCTCCTTAACCACCATGCCACCTCCTGGCCCCTCAATTATTTCTCTTAATCATCAGCACAAATTTCATTTGAATTCTTTTCTCCTTAGGTACATTATTTGAATTTTGCCTGGTGAACACATAGTTCAGGGATCACCCAGAGATTTGGGCAGTTTGTGTATGCACGAAATTTGAGATACCCTCTCTAACGCTTTTCAGAGCTTCTTTCTCACTTTCCAGTACTTCTGGTTGCCTAATACCATTCTCTGGTTCTTCATACCATAAAGACTAAAAGTTTTCTGTTGAAGTTTTATGCATACTGCACAGTACAGATTGGGGTAATTCCAGCTAGAAGCTCTGACACTGGGAAAACTTACCCAGTGCCATTTCTTTCTTTCAAGTCTCAAGTCCTCTCCAAAATTTGCTTGCCTTTGGCTGCTCTCCAATGCCCACTTACTTTCTCTGTCTCTGTCTGCCTCTTTCTCTCTCTCTCTCTCTCTATATATATATATACACAAATAACTATCTATATCTCAATATATCTAGGTATCTATACCTACATATACACAGTTGTTGTTTAGTCTGCCATTATAGTTGTTTTCTACAAGAAGATTGGCCAGTTGGAAATTATTCAGCCCTACTGGAACAGGAAGTTTATTCATTTAAAGAACACCTTTTTAATTTCTTTGATTTTTGTTTGGCAAGCATTTCTTCTGTGTGCTCACTCTATATTAAGCAATGTGCTAGACAGTGAGATGTAAAGATGTCCTTAAGGCACTAATAGTCTGGCATGAAAATTGCCAAGATAATCGAAGAACATGATACAGAACAGTATGATGCAAAGGTATGCCTAAGGCGTATGAAGTGGGAGAAATAACCCCCAGTGGCCACTAAAAGAAAGGTATATTGGAAGAAATTATGTTACTCTGGAATTCTAAACCAATGAATATCATAAACAAAGGCTACTACATCCAAAATGAGCTAAAAGTAGAAAGCTTTATTTAAACAGAGACAGAGAGCGAGAAAGTGAAATAAACAAGCAAGCGGTCAGGTCTGGGACTGGAACCGCAGTCAGCCATGTGAGAATCCAGTGCCTTAACCACCACACCACCTGCTGGCCCCTTACAGTGCATTTAAAGAAATTTGCCAGAGATCATGTGCATTCACTGAAGTAGGTTGGGGTGGGGAGAAAGAGAGAGAGTGAGAAAGTACCTCCCATTGGGAATGGTCACACTGCAGTTCCTTCTCCATCTCCCTCACTTTTCAGGATTTGGGGCACCAGGCGCCTGGCATGCTATTCAAGCTGCTGGGTCCGAGACTTGAATTGCACAATTGGCCACGTGAGATCCAGCTGATTTACCAGGACACAGGCTGACCCATAAACTTCATTTTTTTTATTTATTTATTTATTTTATTTTATTATTTTTTCTAACAGAATCTTCTTTTGTGTAGCTGTCACCAGTCAGGATTCTGGGGTCATATAAAGAAGACAAAAGTGACAGCTGTATTTCAGCTGTAGTAAATCTATTAATACTAACCCGAATCAAAAGTACCCATTTTGAACAAAGCTTGTGTGCTATAATAAAATACTTCTCAAAGTACCTTATAATTCTCTCCCATGTTATCCTGTTCCAGTCATCATGGCAACCAGAGGTTTTATGCGAAGTCAGAATGACATAACAAATATTCCCTAATTCAGTTTGTCACCAGATGTGTCCTTCTCCCTTCTCCTTCTGTACTCTTGGCATCTTGTGATGCTTGCCATCTTTGGATCAGGACTTGGCTAGACGCCGTAGCACTGAGGGTGTCATTTGAGTTTTCCTTTGCCCAGCTTCAGCAACTTAGGGGACACAGCTCCCACTCAGCACCAATGGACCAAGTAGAGGCAAAATAGCCAAGATAAAGATATTGCAGCTGGTGGCTGTTTAATAGATTGTGACTACATGTTAAAAGAGGTCAGAGATGGGGCCAGCAGATGGCATAATGGTTACATCCCTGGACTCCCACGTAGTTGGGCAGCAGTTCTAGTCCTGGACCCAGCAGCTTAAAACTCACACCAGGTGCATGTGCATGTGCATGTGTGCCCAAGATCCCCAAAGCAGAATGGAAGAGAAGGGGTTGCAGTGTGGCCATCCCCCACGCCCCCGGGTAGGGGGGAGCAGTTTCTTGCTTTCTGTCTCTCTTGCAAGTGCACTCACCCTAAAGCAAAAATCTCTCTCAAAAAAAGAAGAAAAAAAAAAAAAAAAGAGTTCAGAGAACCAGACAAGTCGTATAGTATTTAAGGCACTGAATCCCAAATGGCCAACAGCTTAGTTTGAGTCCTAGATCCAGAGGCTTGAAAAATACTCCAAGAACATGAGCATGTGTACCCAAAATCCCGACAGGGGAATGGAGACGAGACTACAGTATGGCCATCCCCCTTAGGGAGTAATTTCTCACTTTCTCGCTCTTTCTTTGCATGTCTCTCCAGTAGCGTATATGCCTTATAGCCAAAACAAAAATCAAAACAGAAGTCAGAGACACTGACTAATTTCAAATAAGTGTAGGAAAAGTATGGAGTCTCAAAAGAGTTTTGACTCCAAACACCCACCCCTTGGTCAAGAAATCCAGAAAGCTGCTCCAGTTCCAACAGAAGCCACCTTCAATTATGTGTTGATTTGATGGGATATTTCACAATTGAGCTAATTTTTTTGGGGGGGTGGGAGGTAGAGCATGTGTTAAATTTTCTATAAGATTCTATCTTTGTTGCAAAACTTGCCAAATAATTTATGAACACTATTTGGCACCATCTCCTCATGTAATCATCATCAATGAAAGGCTTCCCGTCAAGATATGACCTTCGCTTAGGTTCCATACTCTCCATTCCAGCCAAGCTAACTCATTACCATCCTCCTCCTGGGGAGAGGAGCTACCCCATGCAGCTCTCCTGCTGGGCCCTCTCGAAAGCTGGCTCTTGTCCCAGCAGGAGAGGGTAAGAGGCTTCCAGTTAAAGATTTTCCTTTCAGGTATCTGGGGCTGGCCGCCCAGTGCACAGGTCTTGTTACTGGCTAGAAGTACAGACCGTGTTCTTACTCTCAGGCCCATCTTTCCCAATGTGGATACTGTATCTTGGTCCCAGATTTTCCCAAGTTCTGTTGCTTTGGGTTCTCCTCTAGCCATAGCTGTGATCCATCGTGACATTTTCTCCTCCTTTTCTTTGCTCTTTCTTAAAAAGAAATTTATTTAATTTTATTGTCATCATTATTTTAAAATTTGCTATAGAGTACGTGCACCCATCAGAGACAGATAGACAGAGAGAGAAAGTGAGAAAGCAAGTCACCAGGTCCAGGACTCGAACAGCAGTCAGCCATGTGGCAGTCTAGCACCTCAGTCATCATACCACCTGCTGGACCCTTCTTTTCCTTTAAATTTTCCAGAGGCATATGTGCCTATTTTTCCAGCTGCTGGATCTGAGACTTGAATCATACAGTTGACCATGTGTGATCTGGCTGCTTTAACCCCTGCTCCACAGACTGCGGCCCCCTCCTTTTAAAAAATAATTGCCAGAGGGCATGTGTGCTCACTAGGGAGAGACAGAGAAAGAGGGAAAGGGAAAAGGCACCCTCGATGAGTGTGGTTACACTGCGATTCCTCTCCTCTGCTTGGCCATCCTGTTGGGATTTTGCGCACACACACACACGTGCACTCGTGCGTCTGGATGTGTTTCTCAAGCTGCTGGGGTAAGGATTTGAACTGTGTAGTCTGCCATGTGGGATCCAGCATCTCTTAACCTGCCAGGCTATGAGTCAGGCCCCATTGTGACATTTCTGTCTCATCTCATGCTACCAGAGACCGTGGGATTTTAAGAAGTTGAATTTTTTAGAACATTACAGCAGAAGAGGCTGGGAGGGCGAGGTCAGCAGGCGAGTACAGCAGGTGGGACTGGTGCCAACACTGGCTTCTTGTAGTATGCACTGATTCTCTGTTGGAGGCTGCCCTTCAGTTCTTACATATGCTCACTCAGTCCTCACTTCAGACTGGGCATCGTTACAGATGAGGAAACTGAGGCACGGACAGGTTAAATAATTTGCCCATGGTCACACACACACAGTGTAGGTAAGCTATTTAAGCTCTCTGAGCCCCTGTTCTTGTCCACAGAATGGAAATTTACTAGTACCTCCTTTCTGGATGAGGTCATTCACGTGCATTAGAACAGTGCCTGGCATGTTGTAAGTGCTCAGAGAGTCTCGGCAGTTATTATTTTGTTTGAAATAGTTGGAGAAAGGCACTCCCTTTTTTTTTCTTTAAAGCGTAGCTGTTGAGGACCATGAAGCTATGAGCAGCAGCAGAAAAGCTATCTTTGTTACCATGTACAGAAAATCTGCTGACCACAAGCCCATAGAAAAGAGAGCAGAGCTGAGAGGTTGAGGAGGACGAGTCCCTGCAACATGGTCTGGATCCTCCCATTTTTCTGTCCCGACAGCTGAAACCCTGGCTATCCTAGTTACCTACTGAGCCGATGAATTCTCTGTTCTTAAATAAACCTGAGTTGGGTGCCTGTGACTTTCACTTAAAAGAGCTCTAACAGAATCCAAGGAAGACGCTTCTTGAAAACATTAGCTGTTTCAAGGACTTTGCTTTATAGTGTATGTCCAGGCAGCGGGAGGCTGGTGTTGAGTCTGTGCTCAGAACTCCACAACAGAAGAAAATAATTTGGTTCTTTTGAGTTTTAAGTGGAAAGTCAAATTACTAGTAAGTTATTCAACTTTCTGAATTTTTTTTGGACAGGTAGAAAGAGAGTTGCGTGGTACCAATCAAAAGGATTGTGGGGGGATTATCAGAGCTCCTTTGATACATAAGGTTTTGAAGTTTGGCAGAATCACAGGGCCCTGATGTCTCATTCCCACACTTTACAAATGAGTACACTGAAGTCGGGAGAGGTTAAGGAACTTGGACTAGCTGACTAATCTACTTAGAAGAAAACCAGAATGCTAAACCTTGCTGCTCTTTGAATTCTCTCTGATTTTGGATTTTCAGCAATAAGCTGCACTTCACATTTTTCTACCTAGATAGGCAGAACGAGAGAGTGTATGCAGGTGACAGCAGCTCACCTGACTCCTAACCTAGGGTGGTGTTTTTGCACGGGGTCACCCTTCTTCCTCTAACCGGGCACTTCCTGTGGCCACCGCAGTTACTTTACCCACGGTAGCAGCAGGTAGAGGACGTGTAATGGGGAACTCGAGCCCAACAGGATGTTGCCAGAATGAGGGAAATAATGCTCTGTATTGAAATAAACCGCATACGGACTTCGAGACATGTATGTTATAGCTGACGCATCCGCTGAGAATCGTGTCCAGCCAATGGAACATCCCACGTGTCCTCTCACCCAGCCTTACCTTTGGGGCTTTCACCCACCACCTACTCAAAGCCCCCTTCGCAGGTAGAATGGAAGGAAACTGTAGTAGAGATGAGGCCTGATCGGGTAACACCTAGATCTCTTCCAGGGAAGAAGAGACTAAAGAAGGTTACTTGTGCTACAAACCTGAGAATCATGTAACCTGATACGCACCACCTGGCTGGCCATTAGTTTAAATAAGTTACTTGTCTGGGCTCAGGTATCACACCATGGTATTAAATTTAATCTCTAAACATTTATGTGGCTTGGACTCAGAATGCTACTGTGAACACAATGTCTTTTCCTTGTTATGTTGCGTCTGAGCTCTATAACTGACCCAGATTTAAAAACTTGGCCCAGAGCACAAGACAAGTTGGAGCAGAGACAAGCACTGACGTTCAGAATGCCGAAAGCTCAGGCCTGGACTGAAGTCCAGACACCTCCAGCTCAGGTCTGGCTGTTGACCGCACAGCCTGCCTGACTACCCTGGTTCCTGTCTCCCCTGGCTTCTTGCTCCATGACGCCTGACAACCCTTGTAGTGGAGCTTCAGACTTCCAACATGAGAACCCAGGGGTTAATCTGTATAAGACAATGTCTTGGTACTTTCTGTTCTACCTAACAGATACACCGTAAGGACAGCCCTGGGCCTTCCTGAAACCTCCAGCATATACTAAGTGTACTGTTGGGACACTCTCAGCCTCACGTGGCAGAAAACCCAACTCAGAGCAGTTTAAATAAAAAAGACATTAATCACCTGGCACCAGAGCTCCACAGGCAGGTGGCTCCGCAGTGGGTCATGTTAGCCCTCAGCACTGCCACCCACTACCCAGCTCAGTAGCCTCTTGTTCTGACAACCTCAGGCCAGCACCTCTTACAATCGTAAGAGGACTTCCCTAGCTCTGTGAGTCACAATCAGTGGAAGAGAGAGACAGTTTCATTCCACATTCCACCCTATCCCATGTCTCATCTTTTTCAAGTTTGTTTGTTTACTTACTTGCTAATATTTATTTTTTAATTTTTGAGGTTTTTGCCTTAAGGTATGTATGCTTGCCAGAGAGAGAGAGAGAGAGAGACAGAAACAGTAAGGGGGAAAGTGAGAAATCACCCCCTGGGGGAATGGTGACACTACAATCCCTTCTCCATTCTCCCTCCAGGATTGTGGACATACACGTGCACATGCCCGGCATGATTTTCAAGCCACCAGGTCTAGGACTCAAACTACGGTCAGCCATGTGGGAGCCCAATGACATAACTGCTATGCCAACTGCTGCCCCCCACATTTACTTATTTATTTCTTCTGAGAGAGAAAGAGATGCCACCATCAGGGTCTTTACTCTGAGATTCGCCTCCAACCTCAGCCGGCCTGGATCACAGGCATGCACATGCTATGACGGGCCCAGGACATGAACCCAGGACCTTCTCTCGTGGGTCAAACGACCCACTGCACTACCTCTACATTACCACCTGGTTCCCCAGGTCTCATTTTAAGGAAAAAAAATACTCTTTTCCTTTTTCATAGTTCTTTTTTATGCCAGACAGCACATGTATTAGAGCACAGAGTCTAGTCATTCCATAATCCCTTCTCCTCCAATTCTCTATCCTGGCAGCACCCTGGACATTCATGTGCATGCCTGGCATGTTTTCAAGCCTCTGGAGCCAGGACTCAAACCTGGGTCAGCCATTTGTAAGATGCGGGAGACATCAGGACCTTATGCTCCTGTTTTTCTCTATGTAATGCTTAACCACTGAGCAATGGGGCTGGCCCACAGTAACAGCAATTTTCTAGACGCTGTCATTCACATCGACTAGAATCAACTGACCCAATCACTGCCAAGAGGTATGCAACTACCACGGTCGGTTTAGACCTGTGGTTCATAGTCCTGGCAGCACGTGACGATCGGGGCTAAGCAGGAAACCTCCCGAAACACCAATGCACAGGATCACTTTTAGACAGTCTGGTTTAACTGGCTTACGGAGAAGGTACACACATGGTATTTCTTTTATTATTAGTTTAAATAAATATTTTATTTAACCTTATTAATTTATTTTATTTTGACCAGAGAAGGACAGAGCGTGAGAGAGAGAGTGAGAAAGAGAGTGAGAAAGCAAGCCGCCAGGTCCGGGACTCGAACCAGTCGAGTGGTAGTCCAATGCCCATAATGGACATGCCACCTGCCAGTCCCCACACATGGGTATTTCTTAAAACTACATTTGGTGACTCTAGTGAGCAGATTAGACTGAGAATCACTACCTTAGACTACTCAGAAATTAACCCTGAATCATGTCAGGGAGAGATGAAATTAAGCTTCAGCGAGAAGGATAAGAAATAGCAATTAGATATGCAACCCACACATAATCAAAAAATGTTTCTTTAATTTCTCCAAAGAAGATATACAAATGCCAGATGAGCACATAAAAATATGCTCAACATCACTAGTCATTAGGAAAATACAAGTTAAAACCACGAGAAACGACCTCACACTGATGAGGATGGCTACTATGCTCCCCAAAACAGAGAACAGTGTGAGCAAGAATGTAGAGAAACTGGGAGCCTTGTATACTGTTAGCGGGGATGTAAAGCGGTGCGGTCACTATGGAAAACAATTTGGTGGCTCCCCCAATATTAAACTTGAAGCACGAGATCACCCAGCACTTTCACATTTAGGTGTACAACTCATGTAATTGAAAGCAATTTTAAAAAAAAAAAAAAATTATTTTATTTTATTTTATTCATTTGTTTATTTTTTATTTTTTAGTTTGACCAGAAAGAGACAGAGGGTGAGAGTGAGAGAGAGAAGAAGTGAGAAAGCAAGTCACCAGATTCAGGACTCAAACCCTGGTCGGCCATGTGGGAGTGTCCAGCACCTTAACCACCATGCCACCTGCTGGTCCCAGAAAGCAATTTTTCAAAGAAATACCTGTACAGCCACATTCATATTCACAGCAGTCCTATTCCCAATAGCTAAGAGTCAAAAGCAACTCAAGTGTCCATTGGAGGATGAGCAAATAAACAAGACTGGGGTACATACAAACAGTGGCATATTATTCCACATTGAGATCAAGGAAATTCTGACATCCATGCTTCAATTCGGATGAACCCTGAAAATATCACGCTAAGTGAAATAAACCAGTCACAAAAAGATCAATAGTGTATAATTCTGTTTACATGAGATTCTTAGAACATAGATTACTGGTTGCCAGGTGCCAGCCAGAAGAGGTCTGGGGAGCTACTTCAATGGTTAGAGTTTCCGTTTTAAAGATGAAAAGGGTTCCGGAGCTTGGTTGCACAACCATGAATATACTTATACAACCGAGGGGAACACTTTAAAATGCTTAAGATCATAAATTTTGTTATGTCTATTTTACCAACTTTATTCTCTTTTTTTTAATTTTAATTTTAATTTTTTTTTACTGTAGAGCACATGCACTTGCCAGAGACAGAGAGAGAGGGAGAGAAAGAAAGGGAAAGTGAGAAATCACATATAGGTGAGTACCCAGCATTTTTCAAGTCACCAGGGCCTAGGACTTGAACCGTAGAATTGCCATGTTGGATCCAGAGCCTTAACTACCATGCTGCTTCTCCCCCTTTAATTTATAATTTCCTAGAGGGCACATGTGCTCACCGGAGGGAGAGACAGAGTGAGAGAGAAGTGAAAAAACACTCCCCATCGGGGATGGCCATGCCACAATCCCTTCTCCCCCATTTTCCTCTCCAGAGTTTGGGCACACGCATATGTGCCTGGTATTATCTCTCAAGCATCTGGGCCCAGAATTCAAACCAGACAGTTGGCCATGTCAAATCCAGCTGTCCCAACCAGCTGTCCCATGACCATTTCCCCCCCCCCGCCACCCCAATTATTATAATTATTAATTATTACTTGGAGTTTTGCCATAGGGCATGTGCACATACCAGAGAGAGACAGAGACAGACAGAAAGTGAGAAATCACCCCCCGGGGGGATGGCCATGCTACAATCCCTTCTCCTCCATTCTCCTCTAGACATTTTATTTGGGGCATACACACATACCCAGTGTGATTTTCAAGCTGCAGACTTGAACCACAATCAGCCATGCAGGGATTTAGCATCTTAACCACCATGCCATCTGCTGGCTCCCCCCTCCGCCCCCCCCCCAAAATTCTAAAACTGTTTGTTGAACAGATGAAGACCTGAGAGTTTGTGTCACTTGCCTGTGTACCACAGACTAGGTGGTAGCAGCCAAAGGTGGGGAAGTTTCGTGGTGCAGGAGCACTCTGAAATCAAGACTACATTTCTTTAAAGAGCAATAAACGCCAAACTTCAATGACATTTAAAAATAGGAGGAAAAGTGCAAAGTAAGAAGTGGGTGAGAAATTGTAGGAATAATTTAAGTTTAGTTAGTTACCGCCTTTTGGGGAGACTCTGCCAGGTTTTCTTTGCAAAATGCCCTACTGAGAGCCTAAGACAGTGGGGCAGCCTAAGGCCCTGTGTCTACTGCAGGCCTCAACGGGGCTTTTTCAAGAGTCGGGTTGATCAGCTCTCTACTCACCACTCACTTTTCCACGCTAATGAAGGCTACAGGAGTCATGCAATCTAAAAGCACCAATAATAGCAAACTCTCTGATATCTGGCTTAGGGATACTTATAAGTACTAATGCTTAAACCTGAATGTGTCTGATAAGGAGGAAATCGAGAGCCCTTAAAATAGGATCTTAAAGCCATAATTCAAAGTGCTGACTTGGTATCAGGGGAGGCTCTCAAGCTGCTTCAGTTCTGCACTTCTAATAAAGGCTCCATTTCTCCTATTCCCCCTGCCCCAAGGAGTACGAAAGGCATGTTCTGTAGGGTCATAGAAAACACCAGCTTCCTCACCTTCCACCACCCCTCCTTCACCTTCACAGTTTACTGTCCCCAAGATAAAGCATGTAACAAAATATTCTGGCTGAGGGTCTGCTAATGACATGGTGGTAATGCAACGGGACCCACACAGGAAGGTCCCAAGTTCATTTCCCAAGCTCCCCCTATACGCAGTGTGCCTGTGTACAGAGGGAGGCCGAGGACAGATCATGACACGAAGATGCTATTGGGGGTGCCTATCTCTTTCTCTCACTTTCTCTCCCATGGAAAAAGTAGATTAAATAAAACTTAAGAAACATTTTTTGGCTTAAGGGGACTTTTCTTCAAGCTAGTGCTGATGAAAGGGACAGGCTTTGTGTTGACCTCAAGAAGGACTTAACAGTTTTAATTGTGTGTCCTGAAGTCTGGATAAAGTCTCCGTAACAGAATTACTGGGACAGTTGTTAGAAATAAAACTTCCTGGGCTGTCACAGACCCACTGCACCAGATTCTGATGGCAAGGCCAGGAAGTTGTCTTTAACAAGTGGTTCTTAACAGGTGACTCTTAAGCCAACTGCTTAAGATTGAGAACCAGTCTTAAGGAAGGTTGCCAGAAATGGAACTGCTAGTGAATGATTCTGAGCTCAGTAAGTACGGGGGTGGGTGGG